>NW_020450741.1:0-94271 GCF_003343035.1 Apteryx rowi | reverse complement strand
CCCCCACTCACACCTGGAGGCACAGCAGAAACAACTCACAGAAGAGGTCACAGCACCCAGCTCCCACAAGACAGCCCAACCTGACCTTTCCACAACACCACAAGCACACAACAGATTTTACATTGACCGGCTCCACTTGCTTCCCCCCACCCCAGCTCCTCCTTTCAAAGGACTGCTTCCCCCATCCCTCCCACATTGCTAGCACAAACCTCAGCCAGCAGCTCCTTCCACCACCACCTCCAAAGCCCATGCATGGCTCAAGGCCCCTTTTACACCCTGCAGTTTCCCATCCCAGGATTCCCAGCCTCCAGCCCTCCCGCTGCATTTACTTCTCTCCCCCAGGGAAGCGGTTGCTCTTCCAGCAGGGCAGGCTGGCCCCCAGCTACCTTAAAGGGACAGTCCAGGCAGCCAGGGCTGCATTAGGAGGGGTTGTAGCTGCCATGATAATGATACAGAAAATAAGTGTATTAGGAGGATGCTAAAATTTGCTAGCGCTTCCTCCTGCTTCGTTGGTACAGCCTGCTGGCTCTCATGGATTGCCATGGGTGTAGCACAAAGTGGATTTGCTGTTGCAAGAAATTACAAAATCACACCAGTTCCTGACAGTTCTTGTCTGATCTAAATAAAAGCAAGTGGCCAGCTATATATAGTTCTAAYTGACTGACATCTCAATAGCTTCCTGCCTGGCTTTCCTGTGTGTCGTGGTGCATGGTTCCAACTGTGCTTTTTACGTGGGTGTTGCTTTTCTTCGGYGCATCATAACACCGACTTGCAAATGTGGCCACTATCGCAGATGCCCTCATTTCGCAGGCTATTCTCGTTGTCGCAGCCCAAGGGACAGAGATTTAGCAGGTGCTGGAAAAATCAGGTCCTGCCATTTGAAATTAATGGTAGCGGAGGGCCCCTTGCACAGCTTCTTACAGACTCTAGTTTGTTATGTTCATAAAAGCCGTCCATGAGGTCAGTTGTCACTCTTGTCTACATTTTACAGTGAGGAAAAACAAAGTTGTATGAGGTGTGTGTGAGTCTGTTCAGGTTGTATCATGGTTGTTCAGGTCCACACAGAGCTGATGCTAAGAAACAGAATTTAATTCCACAAGCTACAGTTTGGAGTAAGAGCTTAGCTATGCCCAGAAGACCCTGGACTGGGATACTGGCAACAGAATCAGTCACAGTTGCAACAGGACAGAGTATTTTTTTAAAAAAAAGTCATCATTAAAAAGCATTAAAAGTCATCATGCTCTAGGGCACAAACCTGCTCTCAGGCTTCAGGAGGTGACTTTCCCTCATGGCAGGGACTTCAGAAATTTCTTCAAGAGCAGCAAATAGGGTCCATTTGTGACACTGAGGCTTTGCATGAAATTGGTGGCATGACCTGAACCAACCTTCTGATCCCTAGGTTCAGTCTCTTACTTCTCTGAGGGTTTTCTCACTGTTCTTGGAGAAGATAACCAGTCTGTTTGTAACATAACCACCTGTGAAGCAATTGGAAACTTTGTGGAAGCTGTCAGTGGTGGCCAATGTCTTTCTGCCATCTCATTTTCACCTGACTGCATGGTTTTTCAGGTGTGTTCCATTTGTTGTGACTTTTTGGTCCTGGGCTTTCCAGAAAAGGGAATCAATTCATTTGGGTACAGCGTCCTTACACCTAAACACTGTTTCACTCAGGTAGCTAGTGGAAATTAGTAGCATATGAGGAGGCAGAAAGCCCTCCACCCTCCAGTGCTCACTCAGCACTTCCTCTTCCTTGACTCGTGAGCTTGACTCATGAGCCTGACTCTGCACTCAAAATCAGGAGCTGAAATCCTCGTCCTTCACATCCTTCAACCCACTTCCCTGGGACATGCCCCGTCCAGGGACCACGGACCAGGTTGAGGCCTGGTAGACCTGACAGTCCTCCTATCTCAGAAGCTGRACATGAGGGATGCATCTGCCCAAAGTTTGTTTTTTTTGATGCCTGGAGCATTAGTAAAGGAGCACAGAGGATATTGTTAGGATGCTGGCTTTGGTTCCAAGCACAACTCCAGCTAGTGTTTGAGCTACAGGGTGTTCACATTTGCTGTCTGTGTTCCWGCCTGGCAGGTCTGCCAAGCCCCTACTCTGCCTCATTTCATGAATTTGACTTAAGGGGCTTCACAATTCAGGGTTATTTGTACTGAGCCTGAAACAGTTCACTCTAGTCCTGTACCCAAGTTGCAAACACCACTCATGGCTTCCTGTTGTGGTTTCCTGCTTTAGTAAAATGCCTCCTCCGCTGAGTCTGCTTTCCCTTCCTGTTCTCATCACAAGGCCATTTCTGGGCTTAATGAAGACAACAAACAGATAGGTAGAAAAGAACATGATTGCTTTAAGTCCAGCTCCCCACAGGTCTTCACTGTTGTACTCTAGGCAGAGCAGGGTATGTGCAGCTGGATGGTTTCTCCTGAGCAATTTCCTCTTAACCCCTATTCCATATCTACTGATACCCAGCACGTATCCAGTCAACCTTTTCCTAACGCCAGTGGGCCCGGAGGCTAACAGATGGTAGCCCTCTTTTTAATGCTACTTAGCAGACTAAGGCAAGCTGGCTTATAACACGAAGCAGGCTTGACCCTCAGCCAAGTGACAGGTCCAGCCCGTACCTGAGAGAACAGGCCAGTTCTGAAACAGCGCAGCAAGACCAGTTGATCGGGCAGTGGCTTTTTCCACTGTGCTCAGAAATGAGGGTTACATTGGGAAGAATCAGGGCAAATACCCAGAGAACTGGCCACAGATCTGGATTTTCTTTACTTTGAATGTGGCTGACGCATTTGCGGGAAATGCAAAGGGAGACAAATATTCAGCTCTTATTGGGGTCAACATTTGCACAATGATATAATCAAAGATCAGGCTCCAGAGAACAAATGAGACCCTCCAAATCTGGTAATGTTTCCATTAATCACCGGAAATTAGCTTCAGTTTGTGGGTGGGATTTTAGACGATTTGATACCAAACCTATAGCTCTTTGGCAGAAGGGGCTCTGCAATGACTCAGTCAACAAAGTGTCGTCTCTCATTGGATTTCTACTGAGAACTGGCGCCGCAGCAGCAAGGTGGTAGGTTCCTTTCTGTTTTCAGGCTGTTGTGAATCTAGGGACTCCAGTAACATTTACACATTTCAGCTTGGCATAGATAGTGGGATTTTACTCACTTTGCAATGACTGACRGCCGACTGAGCTCCGGCTTTCTCTGGCATATATGCAGGACGTAGAAATAGGAATGAGAGTATTGGCCAAACTCATAAACCAGACAGAGTCAGGTATTGTGGAAGAAAATACATAAAATTTATCAAGAAACAATTAGAGGAAGGTTTTTCCTTACTCCTGCCAGCTAGTGGTTAACGTCCATCTAGAAGCAATAGGGTTTATCCTTTAACTCCTGTTGCGTTTGGTGCACTTGTGTATTTAAATGTTTTTCAGACATTTAATGTCTGTCTAACATCCTAATCTTAATCCAGCTAAGATTTGGCCTTAGTAGGCACTAATGGCAAAACTAATTATTCAGAGAAGAAAAGAATTTCCTTTTATTGTGAGCACGGCTGGAGAAAAAATGGTAGGAAATTGGAGCTAAAGAACTTCAGGATAGATGTAAGAAGCACATTTTTAATAGCGAAGGTAATTAACCATTGGAACAATTCACTGTGGGTTTTGGTGGATTCCTTATTGCTTGAAATCTTTAAATCATTGTCAGGTGGCTTTCTGAATGTGCTTTCTGGCTCAGTTCAGGGCCTGATATAGGAATCTCTGTGTGGGATTCTCTGGCCAGGAATATGCATGCACCCTTTGCGTCTTTCTGTGTGATATCTGAATTTACCCTAGAGATAGGCAATTGAGGGCTGAAGAACTTCTAGACAGATAAGTTTGAATTCTAGAAACATTCATTTGAATCCCTCTGCAATACTACGTTTCAGGAAAAAAATTTGCTTCTCTATCCCAGGTCCAGCACTTGCAGCGTGTGAGCCGACCCAAGCAGTCTCAGTAAGCGTGCAGAGATGCCTGATGCTGCAGCTCACCTGCCATTTTACTACGGCAGCATTGCCAGGTCAGAAGCCGAGGAGTACCTCAAGCTGGCAGGCATGTCGGATGGCCTGTTCCTGCTGCGGCAATGCCTGCGCAATCTGGGGGGGTACGTCCTCTCCATGGTCTGCAACCTGCAGTTTTATCACTACTCCATCGAGCGCCAGATGAATGGTACCTACGCCATTGCGGGGGGCAAGGCGCACTGTGGGCCAGAGGAGCTCTGCGAGTTCTACTCAAAGGATGCCGACGGGCTCTGCTGCACCCTCCGCAAGCCTTGCAATCGCCCCAGTGGCGTGGAGCCCCAGCCTGGTGTCTTTGACAGCATGAGGGACAATATGGTGCGCGAATATGTCCGGCAGACATGGAAACTAGAGGTACTGGCCACTGCCAATGCTGGTGTGGGACTGTGCAAGTAGTACTTGCTAGGGGCTTACTGCAGCTTGATACTCTGATCTCCTCTGTCTCTGTTTTCCTCCTCTTATACTAAATCATGGTCTTTTTATTACTAGAGCAAGGTCCTTCTCCCCAGARGCTGCTGACATTTAGAGGAGTCTTAAATCTCTCATTTTTTTCAGTTTCRTCTTCAGAAACAGGTCTAAACATCTTCCTAAGCCTTCAGATTCTTTCTCCTAACGATTAGTGCTGTGTCTGCTCTGCAGGGCATTAGAGTTCACAGCAGACTTTACAAGGGCATTTCCCCTTGTGCCATTTGCTCCTTTGCAGCTCACTGGACATGCACTGTAGTTAGACCATTGCTCTCTGCATAAGGCATCTGTGCCTCTGTTATGTCATGTTGGAGGTACAAAGAAAACAGACTCAAACTSTTGCTCCAGTTTTCCTGACTGTTTGAAGTCAGTGGAGGTTTTGACTATGAGACTGAGGTACTGGATCAGGCTTGACATTTAAATTTAAAAATAGCTACAGAAATTCCCACACTTGGTTGTACACTGTAATATATAATGATACAGACAAAATCTGTAAATGGTCACATTGGCAGCCACGTAATTAATTTCCTTCTACTGACTGCCACCTCAATAGTAGCTACTCAGTCATGTCCGTCTCCCTTTCAGAAAGATGGCTCATGCAGGCTCCTTATGGATCCTCTCTGGGAAAGATCTCTAAATTTGGCCTATTTTAGACCAAAGGTGCCTGACAAGGTGAGATCTTCTATAGGTTGTCTTCGTGGAAGCAGATTTGTGAATGCTGGTAGATAGTGAAAAGGATATTGCCATCTACTGGCAAATGAAAAAATGCAACTCTTTATTAGATGTGTGGGGCTAGTAAAATTAATTTTGGGTATCCCACATGATTTCCAGATTGCACTGCTCTTGACAGGTTCTAGTGTATGAGGACAGAGAGCAACCAGGAAGGCAGAGGTACCAGAATGGGCTCCTCCTCTCCCATGAGTGCAAGGCTGAAAGACACCCTTCGATCATGACATTGAGATCCCCCATATGAACATGGTGATTCTTCTCTTCCCTTACCAGCAAGTCAACAGTCTGCAGATGCATTCAAGAGATGAGACCAATTTAGATAAGCGACTAATTCTGTTTTTCAGGAGAATAGAATTCAAGCCACTATTGCTATAGGCATGATTAGTCACAGGCAGTTCAGTTACGAGATCTCCTAAGTTTCCTGTGCCATCTGTCAATGAGGATGCGAAATAAATCATATTGAAGCCATGCATAACCACAGCAGAGCTGCAGAGGGTCTCATTTCTCACCTTCTTCCAGGGGGATGCACTCGAACAGGCCATTATAAGTCAGGCTCCGCAGGTGGAGAAACTCATCGCCACCACTGCCCATGAGAGGATGCCCTGGTATCATGGTAACATTGCCCGGGATGAAGCTGAACGGAGGCTCTACTCTGGAGCACAACCTGATGGGAAATTCCTGTGAGTATGCAAAACCCTGGGAGATGCCATGATCCCTGTGCTCACTACCATTTCCTCACCTCCACTACCCTCTAGTTTTGTTTCACGTGACTGTTCTTGAGAAGAGGCTTAGCTGGATATTGTCAGACTCTGGTTACAGATCTTTCAAAGAGAGGGTCTGACACCCCAGACCTATTATCACCCAAACAGTGTCTGGTCTCCAAGAAGAGCCAGTCTTGAGCTTTATGTGTTTCTCATATTTAGATGTTTGTATTAAGTATGCTTGTTAATGCACAGGTTGATATGAGATATAGTGTTCAGTGGAAGAAGACATTTCACACTGAAATGGGGACACTGTATGGCCAGGCAAACACAGGAGAAAGCATTTGCTCTGCTAGAGTAGGGACTCTATGCAGGCATCTTTGAAGAGGTGGGACAGCCCTGAATTTAATTATTTCCTGAATGAGTTAGGAAAAGAAAGAATTAGCTGGACAGGATGGGGGAGAGGGGCAAGAGTATGTAGGTGAATGGTGTTCATCCTCAGGCAGAGGAGTGTCAGGAAGGTGGCAATTCTAACAGTGAGGTCCAGGGACACCTTAGCAAGTGCCTACCCAGTGACTTGCCACTCTGCAGCCACAGTAACTTGGAGGAAAAACCTAGAATTGTTTTTAATAGTTCTCCTTCCCACCAGGCTGAGAGAAAGGAAGGAAAACGGCACCTATGCTCTCTCCCTTGTCTATGGCAAAACCGTGTATCACTATCGCATAGACCAGGACAAGTCTGGCAAGTACTCCATCCCTGAGGGAACCAAGTTTGACACACTCTGGCAGGTAACGTACTGTGAAATGGTGACCCCACTGGTGTCCTAATAAGGTGAAGGCACTTTTCCTTTGATATAGCTGCCCATGCCTTGGGGGACAGGAAAGGCTATCTGAAGCTTTAAAGACTTTAAGATCATACATGTACAGTTTAGCTCCTTCCAGAAAACCCTTATATTCTCTGGATCTGGCTGTCTATCAGCTCACCTCATTGCATGCATTTCTGTGCGACAACGTGCACTCCTAGCTATGTAGATCTAAGTCTAGGATATCATAGCTGCTCTGAAATAGCACTAGCCTTACCACTGCCTTCAGAACTGACACTAGCCTGGTGTCTTTCCAAGGAAACAGGAGGATCAATGCTCTCCATTCTTAGCTTTAAGCCAGGATACTTGAGATGGTCATATTGATTACACCTGCACCCCATCAGCAAATATCAGACATGCAGCTGCAGCACTGTCCCATGTAACCTTGGACTTCTGCCTGCAGCAAGTCTTGATGAAATTGTTTATCCCAGTCTGTCCCTCCTGTGCATCCCCCACACTGCTTCTGGACCTGAAAAACTGTTGTCTGTGGATTGCAACTTCATTTTTCAAGTGACTGACCTCTGTGCAAAGACTAGGGGAGGCCAAAAGTCTTGAGCCAACTGCCAAAATCCTTACAAGACTGAAGATCCAAGTCCCAAGAGACACATTCTACCACTCCAGAGGGTCAGGGGCTTCAGGGAAATGTTCAGAGGCAGAAGATGGCTGTAATTCCCCAGCAGTCCCACCACCCCAGGAAGTGATGAGGCAGGGTTTTTGGGGAATGTGATTTGGCAGTGTCAGCCTCAATAACCCCAGCAGGATCCCATAGCCAAGGGTTCAAAGCCCTTGTACAAGCAGAGCCCTACAGCCGGCACACATGGTCCAGCAGCTCCTGGAATGGCTTATGAATCACGTGCCCCTCCGGACCTGCTCTCTGCAGCTGGAGTCTCCCCTGGGGCATGCACCACAGTCATTTTTCTCTCGGAGCTGCTACAGAGAACGTGCACCAACGTGTAGTCCTGGGCAGGGCTGTCTGGAGGGTGATAACTCTGTTTTGCTGAAATTTGCAAACTCCCGGGACTGTTTTCACTCTGAATTTGAATGAAAACAAAGACTTTGGGGCATTTTTTTCAAAATGGAACAGTGCCAGGCATCCGATTTCAGATGAAATCTGAGAGCACATGGGAGGGGAAGAGAAAGACTCTGCAGTCTGGTGCCTAGGGGCTGGTGTGGTAGTCTCCAGCCATAGCCAAGTCCCTGCTGTGCTTGAATCAGAGGGAACTGCAATGAAAAACTGCCCTGGATCCACAGAACTAGCCCTGGGATTCCTYCAGGAAAGTAAAAGGCTTCTCTCTCAGTCTTTATTGAACACAACATGTCTGTAAAACCTTTCTGGATGCAACAATAATGAAATTGCACCGAAAATATCCTAACTAGCTCTACTACTGGGGATTTTTCTTTTGTCCTTCTTTGGTTTTTATTTAACATCCCAAGTTCTTCCCAGCTCTGGCAGATATCAAGGTATGTAAACACTTGTTCTAGGAGAGCTCTGTGTGAACAGATAGGAGAGGAGAGAAGGGAATATTTGAGGTCCTGTCTGCCATAAAACTGAGAAAAAAACATTACCATAAGCCGCAAATGTTGCTTGCAAAAAAGAGATGATTTTCTCCTTTCAATAATCTCCTTTTCCTGTGATTCCTTTCCCAGCTGGTGGAGTACTTAAAACTCAAACCAGATGGACTGATATTCTACCTGAGGGAAAGCTGTTCCAACCCCAATACACCAGGTGAGTTGACATTTGTGAGTGGCATCTGTGGCCTTGGTTTAATGCCTGAGTGGGGTCAATTTGAGCTGCACCAATACAAATTTCCTTCACTGTGTCCAAACTTCTTGCTCAAATCTGACAGCGAAGGCTCCACAATCAGCAGGAATGGTGGGGTCTCAGTTCTTCTGACAGCCTGGGCAAATCATCACTTAAAGGTGACCGGTGAAAACGGCCACTCTCGAGGCCTGGCTTAGGATGGCCAAAAGACAGCAAYAGAGCTGGGAATCAATGCTGCAAAGTGATTAGGGACATCTGGTGCCAAACACATGGCTTCTAAAAATGAGCTGCTTTTTAGACAGCAGGAACCAAAGAATCCCGCAAGTCTGGCTCCTGCTGGGTCTCTCAAGCCAAGCACCCAAAACCATGGGTTACTTTGGTCCTGGCCCAAGTGTCACAGATCTCTCTTCAGAGACTGCCTATGGGACCGCAAGGGCTCAGCCAGTCCCTGCTTTGTGACCATCAGAGAATACAGGGCCCTCCAGTACGCCTGCACCTTTGCTGAAGGCTAGTCTGGGAATAATGTCCATATCCATGCACAAATACACACCTTTTATGGCTCAAGTGGTGAAAAAGGGCATTTGTGTGGGTGGGAATCAGACCCCAGTGTCCACACAGTCTTTCAAGGACTAATGCTCTGATCCTGCTTGGGGCATAGGCAAACAGCTAACAACATCTCTCTTCTGATTCACAGCTTCTGCAGCACCAGTTCCACCAACCCACCCCTCCGTGAGCGTAAGTTTTGGGGAGAGTTCTTTTTACTGGTATCTCTGTGGTTTAATGTTGTTACATTTCAAGCTTGCTGACCAAATTCTGCCTTTCTCTAAAAGGCAATAACTTGACTGGAATATATTAAGGACAGCTGCAACATTGTCCCCTTTCCAGCTGGGATGGGGATGAGGAATAGCTGGGCACAGCTACCATCAGAGCTGAAAATGGTTTCCATTCATATTGTGCTCCTTGCAACATTTAGACCTGTCCTCGGGGAGCCCTGTCCTCCCTGCCCTCCTTGCCAGGCAGAAGCTAGGAAGACTTGTTTGGATTCTGGGAACACTCAGCCTTGCTGCTGGCCACTGGCTGCTGGCCCGGTCTTTGTGCTCCTTCTGCATCCCTGGCCTCTGGGTATGTCTGCACTCAGTCACCACTCTGAGTGCAAAGCAGCGTTGWAACTAGCTAGTTTGGCCTCAACAAGCAGCCCATCCCAGAGCTGAGCAGAGGCTAAATCAAGACCTGAGCATTTACCCATCTTCTCAGAGAGCTTTCATGATCTGTGATGGGCTCCCATGTTGTGGTGACTCTGCTGCAAGCAGCACTGAAGTTCAAAGCTGTGCTGGATAAATCTGTACCATATTGCAGTCACAGATCTGTGAGTGTCTGTTTTGGGCTCCCTGACAGTGGATACAGTGTCCGCGTTTGCTCACAGAGGCCACTCTTAACTGTGGATGGGCAGGCAGGTGTGCCATCTGCAAGCTGAGTTGTCCCCTGGCTTTCCTTTGCTCACGGTCTCAAAATGAGCTGCAGAAACCTGGCCCAGGATGACCCCAGCTGCTGCAGGAAACTTTAGGATGGGGGAAGCAGAGAGGGAACAGAACAAATGCAGTCATGTGTGCATGCCCTCACTGCTTGGCTAAATACAGACCACTCACCACTTCGCTCTGCACTGTCCGTCAACCAAGTTACAGAAGGCCGATGGTGCACTCAGAGTCCACAGCAGTGAATCCCTCCTGGGTCAGACCCCTGCTATGGAGCTGCAGTGGGGGTACATGCCAGCCAGGCCTACAAGGGAAAAATCAGCTCAATACCACCCTGATGTCTTGTGCCCACCTCAGGGTTCACAAAGGCAATTAGAGGAAGTCACCAACTGGGACTGTGTTTGGCTGCAGAGGGTCCCAGTCCCTTTCCTTCCCCATTGCAAGCTGAAACAGTAATTTCCCTTGTATTGCATTGACTGCACTACACATTTTATCCCCGTTTGTTTTCCAGAGGCAGCTTGGGACTCTCAATGCAGATGGATACACACCGGAGCCTATAGGTGAGCATCTCTGAAAGCCTTCTAACAGTACAGATTAGGGGTGGGCACCATCAGCCAAGCTGTAAGACAGGACATGGGGRTGCTGCAGAATCCATGGGGGCTGGCTGACATATCCATACCACCTTCTAGCCAAAGAGCTGTGCTACAAAGTGTTTTTCCTACAAAGGTACCCAGGAGCATCCCTTTTATTTCACAGGATGCTGAGGCAGGAATATTGCTAGACTGTTTGGAGGCACCCAGCACCCAGTAAATCGAGCCCTGTCCCATTCCTCACCTTCCATCCTGCTACAAACCCAATTAAGTACACAGTGTGTTCAACTACATTTCAGTGGAATGAAGTCATGCATGTGCTCGGCTCCTGCAAGACAGGACATGTGGAGAGGGAGTGCTCATACACTCTCTCCATCCTGAATCCCCCAGCTGTAAATAGGAGAGGCCACAGGCTGCAAAAGGAAGGGAGATGCCCAGGAGGGAGGCTTGAATGCTGGAGCATGAATGAGAATTGGTCAAGAGACTAGAGAAGACCTTCCCAATCAGTGAGAGGGAGAGGGATGGGGAAGGGTACCTCACTTACAGCTATAAATAACTGTATCTTTTGGGAAGGTGCAGGAAAGTCACGCCTTCTACCAATGGACACCAGCGTTTATGAGAGCCCTTATAGTGATCCTGAGGAACTGAAGGATAAGAAACTCTTCCTGAAGAGGGACCACCTGATGATCGATGAAGTGGAACTGGGGGCAGGAAACTTTGGCTGTGTCAAGAAAGGAGTTTACAAAATGAGAAAGTGAGTGCTGCTCTGAAGGATGCAGAGGAAGAGGGTGTTTCAGGCTGAACTTTGAGGTGTCCCCAGACATCCTGTTTCTAGCTAGACAGACTCTAGAGTAATAATGGGGCAGAGGCATAAAAGAGACATTGGAAAGTCAACAGCAGCTTTCCACTGACTTTCAGTGACAACCCCAAGGTACTGGGAGTGTCATCTGCACTGCATGTTTCATGGCATCAGACTGCCATTTCTGGAGGCATTTGCTGGGCTCAGAAGAGCAAGTCCATGCTTCTGAGGTCATCTTGATCCACGTCAGGCAAAGGAGAAAGACCGAGATGTGTGATACCTGGCTCTATCACTAGCTTTCTGTGAGACCACAAGGATGGCCTTTCTCCACTTTGTGCTTCAGTTTCCCCCTTGTAAAATGGCAAGGATGATGCTGATCTCAGTGTGTGACCTGCCTTGAGATCTATAGATGGCAAATACTAGCCCACACCAGTAAGGGTGAGGAGATAAGATTTCATTATTTTTCTGGGTGTTCCTTCTCTTTAGTCTTCTAGTAGGTCTGGGATAACTGGGAGGTGCAGGTCTCCACCAACAGAGACTAATGAGATTGCAGCTGAGAGGTAAAACAGTATCACACAGAGGCGTTTTCCATTCCTGTGCAATGTGCTCTAGGTGACCCTGCTTGAGCAGGGGGGTTGGACTAGATGATCTCCAGAGGTCCCTTCCAACCTCAGCGATTCTGTGATTCTGTGATTCTGTGATACATGAGTCAAGCTGCTGCTTAATTCATCTCATGTGTGATCCTCTTGCCCCCTGTGCAGGAAGCAGATCGATGTGGCCATCAAGGTGCTGAAGAGCAACAACGAGAAAACAGTGAAGGATGAAATGATGAAGGAAGCGCAGATCATGCACCAGCTGGACAACCCCTATATTGTCCGCATGATTGGGGTCTGCGAGGCAGAGTCCCTGATGCTTGTGATGGAGATGGCTTCTGGAGGGCCACTCAACAAGTTCTTGGCTTCCAAGAAGTGAGTACTGAAAAAAACATGGCTGGCTGATTCTCTGCGCTTCTCATCATACTCTCTGCTGTCAAGGGAGCCAGCTTTGTAGGTAGGGGGAGGCTAATAACAGCAAAAGGGGATTTCTTTTCATGTGAGGTAATAGGGACTGTTGCTTCTGGAGCAGAAATGTCTATGTTCATTGTCTCTTGCAGCGAGAAAGCTCAGAGGAGACTGTGGTGGGTAGAGTAATGACAGGTCCTTGCTGGCCAACAGTTTTATTACTGCATTGTCCTGTCCTCCCCAGAGATGAGATTGCAGTCAGCAACATTGTGGAGCTGATGCATCAAGTATCCATGGGGATGAAGTACTTGGAGGAAAAAAACTTTGTCCACAGGGACCTGGCAGCCAGAAATGTTCTGCTGGTCAACCAGCATTATGCCAAGATCAGTGATTTTGGACTCTCCAAGGCTCTTGGCGCTGATGACAGCTATTACAAGGTAAGTGTAAGCACAGCAAAGAATCCAAGAGAGGGAGCCTTCCTGCCCTGGGGCTGAGACCCCCAGGGATAGKGGGTCTGGGCTATTCCCGGGAGCCCTGCTGCATGACCGCATCATATTCTGGCCATCCTTGCTGTTCTGACATTAAAAGGGGCTTTGCAAAACTCCAGCAGAACAAGGAGGCAAGGAGGAAATTAAAACAGCCACAGAGGCAGTGAGGGGGGCGCAATGCACTGGAATGACATGAGAGAGGAGACCAGAGAGGAGTGAGAGCAGAGAGCTGAGAAGAAAAGGCAATTCTGAATGAGTCAGGGTTGATCCTTCTGGTAGTGTGCACATTATGCAGGGCCAGGCTGCTCCCCACGGGGTACTTTGGGTGCTGGAGGAGAGGTGTGGGCACCACAGGAGGGCACCCTTCGCCCAGGGATGGCCAAGCTGGAGCTGCCTATGACAGCATGCTCTGGGCTCTGGGCAGGGGKTTTTCCTGCTGTGAGTCCTGCTGGCAGAGCTCCAGCCAGCTCTGCTCCCAGAAGAGCTCCTGTTCTCAGTGCTCAGCTGTAATGCATGCAGGCCTATTTCTAACTTCAGTGGACTGAAGCTGCAATGCCCAGGAGCTGGGAATGCCTCGAAGCAGCTGTGCASGAGGCAGGTTGGTGCTGTGGTGGCTCTTCCGGCTGCTCTGCTGGCCCTGAGCTGCACACTGAGGGCAGGAGGGGCTCCAGCTAAATATGGCCATGCACTTATGGGGGAAGGCTGCTATTTGGATCAAGTTCTGAAGCCAAAAGCCACAAAATGTGTCCCAGCATCCCAAAAATGTTCGCTGGCAGTTGGAGAAAAGTATGCTTCATTTGGGACACACACAGAAATTCATTTAGGGTACTTCTGTTCTCATCCATTCCAACAGACATGCAGATCCCCTTCTCTCTGATACCAGGGAGGATTTTATCCCCTTGCCATATTCACCTGGAGATCCAGTTCCTTACAGCGAGTTACAGGCAGTGACCTTACCTAGTATCTCAGCTTTGAAACTGTGATGTATTTAATGCCCAGTCTGGATTCAGGTCCAGATTCAAACAGTCCAGATTTGGTATTCAATCCTTTAGAAGAAATACAATAGCTCAGGTTGGATTGAGATCCAGCCCCTGTCTGACACACAAGTTATTTCATTATAAGGCTCTGGTTATTAGTCCTTTGTATTGATTTTTGCCTGTTATTCTCACTCAGTACTGAGTGATCACATTTGATTCAAGCACTTAGCAAAGCAGATTTTAACAGAGCACACTTGTGTCACCATCTGTCTCAGGATACAAACATTCTTCCTTGCTTTGCTACAGGCCAGGACAGCAGGAAAGTGGCCCTTGAAATGGTATGCTCCGGAGTGCATCCTCTATCACAAGTTCTCCAGCAAGAGTGACGTATGGAGTTATGGTGTGACCATGTGGGAGGCCTTCAGTTATGGGCAGAAACCGTATAAGGTAAGGCACAACTGGATGTGAGATCTAAGCTGTGCAACAGCCTTCTGCAAGATAATCACCCTGCCCAACTTGGTGCCTGTCTCTTACGTGCTGGGAAAACACAGCCCATGGCCCCATAGTGCCTCGACACATGTCAGTCTAGTGGGGTCACTGGCAGATGGAGTAATACAACCAGTGTCTGGGCCATGAACCCTAGGAAGTATGTTTATTCAGAGCAAAAACAAGGTGGCCAGCAACTAGCAATACAGACTGGGCTGGGAGTAGCTTATTGAGTTTTTCATCTTTCTGATACAGTTAGTGAACTCAGGAAGAATTTCTGGCATAGTCTGAGGAAAAAAACATGCTTGTAGATCCATAAAAGCAGCAAGGAGAACCAAAGTCTCTGCCTCTGCCCAGCAACTGGTTGCTTGTGACATTYACCCAGTCTCCCTGCATCTGAAGGAATTCAATTGTTTCTGCTCAGCACAGCCACAGTGCCAGCCTAACAGATATTTGGGAAATGCCATATTGACATTTAGTGGTCAGCAGCCTTGGAGTCATCCTCATGTTTACCACCTCAGTGGATCTGTCACAGTTTGTGTGGAGAGGAAGAGCAGTGGAGCAGAGTGAGGAAAACCAGTTTCAGTTTGGCTCATGGCTCAGGATTTAGAGCAATCCACCATGGATGGATGCCTTACTGCAGACTGCCACTCTCAAACAGGCTGACGTGCATTGAAACTGCTATTTCTTGCTCCTTGAGTGGGTCCTCTGACCACTATGGGACAGAGGTGAAAGGAGAGCAACTCACTTGTATTTTATGAAAGGAGCTAATTAGACTGCTTGGATCCTGTGGCTTTGTGTTCATTTCAGGGAGATGAAACAGAAAAAAACAAAAACAAAAAACAAAATTCATTTGGGTATGAATCAAAGCAGATCTTTTATTCGATCCTTCCACTAGCTGAGCTGAAAAGCCTGTTGTTCAGCCACTGCTCTGCTCAGGCTTGGGAGGGGGTGGTGGGCTGAGCTGGCCACAATGCGAGACATCGCTGCTGGGTGCCTGGGCTAAAAACACRGTATGCCTGTATGGGGTGTGCTGCGCACAGCCTCAAAGCACTACCCTATGCCCAGCTCAATGCCTGTTAGAAGGCCAGTCTAATCTGCCTCCTCTGACCCTCTTGCCATTCCAATGCCTGTTAAAACATTTTCCCCCTTGATCCTCCCCTAGAAAATGAAAGGCCCTGAGGTCATCAGTTTCATAGAGCAAGGCAAACGCATGGACTGCCCCACGGACTGCCCGGCAGAGATGTACACCCTCATGCAGCAGTGCTGGATCTACAGGTAGGGTTTTCCCTAGCTCATCTCTCCGCTGAGTGGCAGGTCCATTGGGTTGCAATATAAAGCTAATGGTATCTCTTGCTCTGGTCTTATTCACCAGTCCTGATGAATGACACACATTTCTTTAATATCATTCCCCTCCTTTTGCCTGCAGCAACCCTGGAAGATGTCAGAGCCTCTTGACCTTTGCCCCTCTCCATCCCAGGGAAAGTCTCAGCTCCTCATTTGAGCCCTGATACAACTGGGCAGCTGTTCTCTCCTAGGCTTGTCTGTGCTTGGTATCTTCTCCCTTGGGTCCTAGCCCACTTTTGTCCTTTCTGCTCTCTCTACTTGTTCCTTTTTTTCCTTGCAGATGGGAAGAACGTCCAGGGTTTCTTTCTGTGGAAAACACAATCCGCTCCTACTACTACAGTATTGCTACCAAGACAGAAAATGGGTCAGAGACAGAGGACAAGTCAAAAGCAGCTTTTCATTGAGCCTTCTTCTCTGCCCCTCAACACATACTCCGCTGGACTTCTTGAATGGGACCTGGAAAGGCTCTTTGCAAATTTCTTCTTTAATCTCTTATGACGGTTTTGTTTCTCAAGTAGTCCCAGAAATAAGAACTTGGGTCTGCCACAACAGACATAGGAACTCAACCATAACTCGTGTCTCCACATATGAAGAGCCAGTAATGATTTACATCTCTAGCCTGACCCACACACGGGACAGTGCAGAACAGCATTGTAGTTCCTTCTTACACACCTCCAAAACCTCATCCCAGGACCTCAGTGCTTAGTGCCTGCCAGGCTTACTAAGGATGAACTGTGTTGGCTCCAGCAGACCTGGATTTCTCCTGATCTCTTAAAAAACAATTATTTCCCAGGAAACTACCAACTACACATTTTGGGTGAGGTTTGCACGTGGTGGGACACAGGAGAAGGAGCCACTGCATCCCCTTCCCCTCCACTCTAGGGCAGGAAGGAGCTGGTGTGTTGCTCGCTGCCAGCAGAGATGGGGAGGAATGCTGGGGAAGAGCTTCAGCGTGCCACCGCTTTGTCCTTCTCCCACCCTGTCAGCTGCAGTGTTTGCACTCCTGGGCACTGCATGTCTGCCTGTGCAGCACGGGGCACAGTGTACGTCACCCCTGCACTGCCACTGCCCTCCAGGCTGGTTATGGCTCCTGAAACAATGAAACCCCCAGGCCAGGAACCATTTATTGCTCACCTCCTGGATCCCCACTGGCCCTTCTGTGCTATTCAAATGAGCATTTTGCTTTCAAAGCCTGAAAATCCCTATAAATAAACTATTCTATGTTTTTTTTTATCATACATATGGCTTAGACTATTGAAGTACCACAGATGTTTGCAACTGCTTTAAGCTGAATAGAAATTATTGTAGTTTCCCCCTCCTAAGCCAGGGTTTCCCTCCTTGATGGTCTCCCATCTGGAGTCACCAACTAGGTTACCCTTGGACTGACCTTCCTCCAGAACTGAAGCTCTCTGGCAGCTAATGGCATATACTGCTGCCTAGAATTGGAGTAAAGCAGCTCAGCTGAGTCCACTGTGGAAACCTACCTACTGAGGCTTTTACTACCAGGAGCAGCTAATGTTTTGGGGTACCCACCTTGAGTTCTCTTCAAAGGACTTTGAATTCTGAAGGGATGGCCATCAGCATATTGCAAAAATGAGACCCTCTGAGGATGCTTCAGGGTTTTAATGGAGCAGTTAATCCTTGGAGCCTTGCATGGAAGCAATGAAAACAGGAAAAAAAARGTGCCTTCCTTTTCATTCAATTCTAGCACTATATGTAGCAAAATTGACACTTCCTGCCCCCCCCCCCCACTCCAACTGGGGTGACTAGTCTAGCAGGGTGAGAAATGTTGTGTAACCACAGCCCCTTTTCCAGAACACTGTAGGTATACACCAAACTCTATCAGTAACCTTGCTGGTACTGTGGCGCCATCCCCCTTTGGGAGTGGGCAGCATGGTAGTGTGGGGACACAGGCAAAGAGGCAGAGCAAATGCTGCCTGTGTCCAAGGGTCATATTATGGCACCCAGGGATGTTTCACTAGTGCTGTCACTATTTAATGGGGCCATTTGATCTGTACCCCAGTTACCCCATCACTGGAGGAGGACCACAATACTGATTCCCCATTGGAACTTAGTGAGTGCTCTGCAGGCTTCGTCCCATCAACATGTGCAAAGGTTTTTGAGCACCTCGGATGAACAATATAGAGAGAGTGGAGGGTTTATGGTGGGAACTGTCCTTCCTGAGTTGCTCGTAACACTGAGGAACAAGCCCCTCTCTTGGGACACAACTGCAGTCAGAGACACGGTAATTTCTGGTCAATAAGAGCAAAGCTGCCCTCCGAAAACCTCCCTCCACCTTCTCCCAGAAGTGACTCAGAAACTGCAGGCCCTCCCCTGACCCTGGGTGCAGTGGAYGACCCATGGGGTGGGGGGACAACTGTGGTCTGCAGTGTTGCAGAGAGTGGGTGTGAAGGCTGGGGAAGTAGAGGAAGCAAAAGATCAGAGCCCCGAGATACAGTGAAAAGGGAAACTTATCTCTCACCATCTTTCAGCATCTGAAAGCCACACAGTAGCTCACACAGTGTACCTTGTCCTGGAGGTAAAATAAACAGCTACAGACCAAGCCAGGGCACAGCCCTTATCTAAAACCTTAATGGGAGGTGTGTTTGATCTGAAGGTAACAGTTCCTGGGGGACATTCAGGTATGAGACCTGAATTACCCTCTCGGGTACACAAACAAGTACACTGTTTAAGCAGTCAGAGAACCTAGGTCCAATGGAAAACGTAAGTAAGCATTGCCCTCTCCTTGCTTAGACTACAGCCCCCCAGTGACAGCAAGTATTTACACACCAAAGCATTTTCTCTCTCAAGCCCAYTAGCCCATCCAGCATGCTTGAAAACTATGGACATATTGCCCCCACCAATAGATGGGAAAGTAGATGCATCAAAGGAGAAAGTAGTCTGTTCATGTTTGTGCAGTGAATTAGCGGCAGAAAGAGGAAAAAAATTATCTCCATGTCATGTTTTTCTCCCASAGAAAAAAAGCTTATTTTGCTGGAAAGAGGTGGTTCTATGCACTTTTTGTTTGAAAAGCCCAGCCAAAACATTTTGCTTTGACTTTTTTTCTAAACAAACCATTTTCTGGTGTGAAATGATTTTTCATATTGAATTTTCAGCTAACTGGTTGGTGGTATTTTTTCAAATGGGGAAGGGAATACAGGGAATGCATCAGAGAACTTGTGTCCATGGAGGAGCTTCTGATTTAGTTGCTGGAAACAATTAMAAGCGAGCATGTGTGCACACAGTCAGTGAGGTGCCGGACAGGATGTAAATCCCTCGAGATCTCACCAGAAGAGTGGAGAGCAGAGGTTGTTCCTCTGGAAAGCCAGCTGGGATGTGGATGTTTTTCTGGCTGCTCCAAGAGCATCATAAAATGTCAGGACTTGCTGGGGGAAAAAAGAGAGTGAGACAAGCAGGACCTGARGTCAGAGGACTTTGCGACTCATATGTTTTTGCTGGGACAGCTTTGGTACGCAAAGGGCCTGACAGTCACCCCCAAGGGTAATCTCCTTTGACTTCAGGCACTGCCTCCCTCCTTGGCATCCCCAACCTGCACTCGCTATGGGTCAGAAGGGGGTCAGTCCACCCAGTAAGATGCCTCTCCAGGTCCCACAGTCTGGAACAGCTGCTCTTCTTCCCATCTACAACATGGGTGTATCTGTCTCTGTCCTCCCTCCTCACTCCCTGCCAGCAGGTCTAGATACTGAAACACTCTTCTGTACCTCTCAGTCTTTTCACTGCCTGATGCCAGAGCCACTGGGTGTTTGAACARGAGCTGAGTCACTGATAAGATAAAGGCACAAGCTGTAGTTAGCACGGACTCAGAGTTCAATGTTATGTGGCTGATTCTGCCCTCCTGTAAACTCCCTCATATTCTCTCTTTCTTTTTTGCTGTCCCTCTGCCTCCCTCCTTCTCTCCCCTTTTTTCCCGTTTTCTACTTGAATCTTTAAAGCRCTTATGATTCTTGCATTCTCCATACAGTGCAAGGGCAAGGATGAACTACATCTTTTAACTAAGTAGCCACAGCGATACTGTGAGATACGATAAAATATCAGTGATCATGTCTGATCAATTCTCTATCATATCTCTGTCATATCGCCAATGCAGATCTATCACATTCCAACCTATCTTATCACCGATAAGCCTACCTTATCACCAGTACATGCAATTGCGCTGTCTTATCACAAGCACATGCTCACCTTTCTATCTCTTCCAGCTATCTAGGCATTTTCACTTCGTTCAGCAACACGTTAACTACGTGACTAACCCAGCTCTGTTCTCATTAACCTTTGTTTCATATCTGCAAGTAATATACCGAACAAACGCAAAAGTATATTTTCAACACTAACACTGGATATTTTTCCCTTTCAAGAAGTGCTGTCTGTGCCCCGCTGGTGCACCGCATCCCACACAAGGAGGGATGAGGTTCCCCAGGGCAAAGCTCAAYGCTGCCGTGGGAGTCCCTGCTTTGCAGCTGGGCTGTCCTCTGGCCCACCAGCCTGCCCAGCAGTTAAACTATTCTCTTTGGGCTGCTTTCTGGGTCTTCCACGGCCCATACAAAGCAGCCTTACGTATTTCTACACAGCACAAAAGGCAGAACTAGGAGCACTGGGCAGGTGAGGAGAGGGAACCAGCCCTAGGGAAGAGCATTGGAAAGCTCTGTGGGTAGCTGTCCCTGAGCTGCCCTTGCTGAGGATGGGACCACGATAGAGATTAACTGTTACAGCACTCAGACCTGCTTCTGTGCCTGAGTTGCTCAGAAGCAGCAGTTACAGTCTAGGGAAACAGCATTTTTGCATTTTCAAGATCCTGCTGGATGGTTCCAGCTGTTGACAACTTGGAGACATGGCCAGGACAGGGCACAGGCTTATTTTGTACAGACCCTCTCTTCATAACCCTTTTTGTTAGGAAATGTCTGGCAASTGTGAAGTTACAGAATGCCTTTGGTCCTGCCTTAACAAGATCCATCTCAAAGTCCGATTTCTTCATAAAAATCAGGTGAAATATTGATCCCCACACTGTCCCTTTCTTTCCTTCCCTGACATGAGGGCAAGATGGGTTTGTTTCTAATTACAGCAGAGGGAAGTGAGACAAGGGAAAGGATATGACTCATCAGTGTTTAAACAGAGGCCTGGAGGAAAAGCCCTGTCCACCTCTGTCTGTTGTCACACTTTGATCTTTAGAGGATGCCTTCTCTGAAGGTTCAAAAGACTTTAATGGTTCAGAGAAGCTGAACAAGCCAAATGATGCCCCAGCCTCCAGTACAAAGAATGCCATTACATACATCAATATACTCACTCAGCAATGGCAGAGAAGTAGCTAAGTCTCATTGTAGTGGCTTTTACCAGTTGCCCATGAAGAAAAAAAGGGCATGCAAGGCACAGAAAGATGCAAATCTAGATGATTTTCACTGGCAAGAGGAATGCAACTGATCAGGCTGCCTGTCTATTTCAGGTACTAACAATGAGCATCCAAGTCCTAAGGAAAAGAATCTCTCTTCTTGCAGCAGGAGGAAATTACTTATTTTGCCACCACGAAATCTGCTAGGGCAGGGAAGACTTGAAATGAGCCAAAAGGGCTTTTCTGTCTTTTTTTCCTCTAATTTTTTAAATATTACCTTGGTTTTGCCCATCAGATAGAAACTGGGTGCTGTCAGAGCAAAGTGTGCATGTGTCTTCACAAGTTGTTTTTTGATCAGTAACAGGAATCTTGGAGAGCAAGGGAGGTGCTGGTACTGGCTGAAAGGCCATTGGCAAGTGGTAGGAAATTTAGCACTGCTCATCTCTTCTAACTGCATATGATCCCGTCTGATAGGAGTATGCATATGGTGTGAGACATAATAGGCACAGAATTTGGACACCAGTTCTGYTTTCATGTTAGCTCCTGAGTCCCTTCCTTCATGTCAGCATTTGAAGGTAAGTTATGTCTCATCCTGGTCATTCATTACCTGGCAAACTCAACAGCAAGAGCCCATTCAGCCTATTGGGCTGAGCAAGGAACAGGCTGGGTGAGCTAGGTGAGRGGGGCAAAGAGCTCAGCTAGGATTTGGAGCCCAGGACTACTTACAGCCTGCATGAATGCTGTATTGAAATCTGTCAAAGCATTTTATTTGTACAGCAATTAACAGCCATTGATTGAAAAAGCACATTATAAGGGTAATTAAAATTCCCTAAAAGATGTAACTGAGGAAGAGCAAGAAGTGGCTGGCCTAAACTCACAGCAGGGGTGCTGAGGATAGGCGTTGGGGCTCTGCCTGCCTGACCAGCTGAAGCACGCGCAGAGTCAGGCTGTGCGGAGAGAAAGAAAGTGCAGAGAGAGGCATCTGCTCTCATACACACACTATGTCATGAAGAGAGGTTATTTTTGTCCCTAGCTGCCAGCAAACAGAGCATGCAATGACAGGTGGTTTCGACAACTGATTCTCTATGCAGTTTTTTGTGGCCTTAAGCAATCAGCTTTGGTCAATGTAAGGTGTAGCTCTATTCAACTTTTATAGGCAAACGAGGCTACACGTGGCTGATGTTTCCACTGCGGCTCACACAGCTTCTTCAAGGCTTCTGCTCTGGTAAGAAGGTAGTTTCAGGACCTTGTTCCAAAGCCTTGAGGACTTGATGGTACCAAGAAATCTGACCGTTGATCTGAGGTCCACTGAAGTCCCATCCTCCCTATTTTCTCAACTCACCTGCCCTCCCTGTCTGTGATCTCCACCTAGTGCTTCCACTTGTAGAGCAGTGCTCTGGGACAGGGTGAAATAGCCTCTCACCAAGCAGAGAAATTTCAGTCCAGAGTAATAAGTTGTTGAAAGGTTAAGCAAGCAACTTATTTGGTAAATACATTTTACTATTAAATTAGTCTACTAAGTAACCAACCAATTTGTTGTTGCTGTTGTTGATTAAGGACTGTTTTTCTTCTTTGGTAGTGTGGCTGGTATATTGGGCTGTCAGCTGCATTGTCTGGGCAACAAGAGAACACACAGCTCCAGAAAGAAACACTAAAAACTAAAATGGCATTTGATTCATTTCTGTCTTTTTTTTTATTGGATATTGTCAGAAATTTTGAAAGAGGGTAAAATACAGGCTCATATGGACACTCTTTGTAGGTCCATATGGCAGTGCCAAAGTGGAGGATGTTACCAAAGTGAAAACGCTGTTCTCATCTCTTTCTCTGTCTACCTCCGTCTTCATCACATGCTCCCCCCATCCTTTTAGCTCTCCCCTTCCCCAGCCTGTGGGAGCACCATATGGGCCAAGCCTTCAATCTAGGACAGACAGCTCAGCTCAGCAAGGGGCTGAAGCCCATGCCTGCTGTGCAAAGGCTGGCCAGGTCAACAGTCTCCGGGAAAGGAGATGGCACTGGCTGATAAACTCAAGCAGTTTCCTTCCGCTGGCAGAGCTGCAGCGAGCCCTGCTGTGACTGAAGCAACCTTGAATTCTGGCCTGAATGGGCTGCAGCATTCTTTATATTTGATTTCTGTTTCACATCAAAGCCTGCAAGGTCTTGCCCTCCAGCAGAGTCCTTGCGCACCTTGCCATGCAAGAGACTGCACCTCGTGCAGGGCTGCGCAGCAGCTGCTTCTCCAGAACGAAACCACCCACTGCAGGCCCAGCAGCTGAACTACTGCTATTACTCACAGCTTTCTTCTAATAAACTAATCAAAGTTGTTGTTTTGTCCCAAATACTCCCATCATTCAGAGCATGGTTGTGCTCTTCCTAGAGCTTGCACGTGCATGTGCTTGTCTGTGGAGCTGTTTTAATTCAAACTGTCCCAGACAGAAGGCAGCAGGTGGTCTCACACACTCTGTCTGAAGGCTATGGATTTTTGTTGCTGAGAACCCAACCATGTCTTGCATCAAAAAAGAAATATATCACTTGCAGATTCAGAAATAATGGTGGGCTTGGTGTGGCTCAGGAGGGAAAAACCAAGGCTACAGCAATGCAGTGCTTGGCTTGTGGTTGTTGCCCTCACTGTTAAAGCCATAAGCTTGGGTGCTGGACCCATTTTGGTCAGGGGAGAGCTAGTTAGCTTGCCGCAGCAGCTGTGGTCCCTCTGACATGCAGAACAGATGAAGCGGCAAGTCACAAAGTTACTCATAACCTCTCTCTCAAGTGTTGGGTGCCACTTCCTAGCTTAGATTGGAGTCCAGGTGCACAAGGGTCCCCATCTGTAAAGCAGCTACCAGCACCTCTCTGAGCTAGGCCCAGTGCTTGCAATCCTGCAGAAGTGGAGAGCAGCAGTGCAGCTTTGGCTCAGCAGAGGGGCTGCTGGCTGTCACCTCTCACGTGAGACCAGAGCCAGACATGGCTGCTCTTCTCCGCTCTGGTCTGCTCAGGACCTGTGACCTGCAGGTAGAAGCTGGTAACTGGTGCATGGCAGAGGGGAGCAAAAGGGAGCTCCTGTGTTGGGAAGACTTCTCAGCACTGCTGTGAGATGTGAATATTCTCCCCACAAGGATGAGAATCAACATCCTTGTGCATGTCATAACTTCCACTCACAACAGCAGCAGAAGCACAGAGCTGGTTAGGCAGGAGGGATAGGAGTGACCAAAGCATAGAGGTCAGCAGCCAGGATCACCCTGAAGGGAAAACAYGAGCTGAGCCAGTGGCCCAGGAGTTAGAAGACCTGAATTCAGGTTCAACTTGGCTACTGACCTGCTGAGTATCGTTGGGCAAGTCACTTCCACTTTTTGGTTCTTACTCCCTGTTGTCTGTTGTGTCTATTTAAACTATAAGCTCTTTTGGCCATGGTCTGTCACCCAGTACCTGCTCTCTTTCTAGCATAATGCATTTCTAATTACTACAGCAATACACATATATAGCAAACGTAATAGATGAACCATATATTCTATATAGCAATACCTACAACAGTTGGCCAGGACAGAATATGTTTATTTCCTTAAGGGGAAACTATTTAAAAGCTTGGATTTGCATTTTAGATAGAACCACATGCTATTTTTATCACCCACATTATTAAAAAATGCATCATTTTGCAAATCACAAGGAAACATGAAATATTTCTGAAATGTAAACCACAGAAGCAACACTCTCTTCTCAACAATCCCTTCTCATTGGCTGTGCTGCTTTTTTCACCTCACTTTGGACAGCAGATGAAATATTTAAAAATAATATTTAAGAATATGCATGCTTGTTCGTTTCAGCTAACAGGCTGGGAAGCATTTCCTGGGTGAAAGATAAAGAAAACAGTCCATTTCACTTTACAACTTCTTGATTTCTCTTTGGCTCATTCTCACATATGGGATTTAAATGTGGCTTTAATTTACTTGCCCAGATTGCTGCATAAACTAATCTCATTGGTCATTTTGCTGTTTCCTAGCAGACCCTGCCTTCTGCATCCCAGCTTATATGCATGTTGGGGTTCTGTTGCTTCGAAGTGCTGAACACCACACATTTGGCACCACTCGCATGCTGGATAAGACCCTGATTTAAAAACATGGGGTAATCACAGATGTAGACAGATAGCTGTAGCACCTTGAAGGTTGATTCCCACTAAGTGCTGATGAATCTACATTGCGCCACAGCTCAGTGGTAACATTTAATGTTAACTTCTATTTTTACATCAGTGAGAGATGTAACAGAGCTTGGGTTTTCTTCTTAAGTCTGCCACTCACTCCTAAGTCCSCCACTCACTCCTTCTGTACCTCTGCAGAAGTCAGTTCTCTTTGATTCCTTGAGCATAATAGTAGGTGGCAGCAAGGCAGCCACCTAAATGATAAGGAAAATAAAATGTGTTTCTAATATACTTCTGATGAGAGATGCTGTAGAGTACTACTGTTTTCATAGTGTCTGTCTTCTGTTGAAAGCATGACAGCTTTCAAACCAGTTTTGTGTCTATGTAAATTAACAGGTGGCAAAAGGCTCATAACTGCCCACAAAAATGTTAATGTTGTATGTGGCAAGGAAGGATGGGAGTAGCTGGGACAAGACCTTGAGGACATGTGAAAAATTACCTGCATGTGATATGTAACAGCCAGTGACTGAGAAAACAGATTAAGGCTGAATTGAGGGATTGCTTAAGAATGGTGAGATCTGTTTGGGGAAGAAATGCACTGATCCTCACTCAGAATAATTACAACTAGGCAAAGCATTAGGGGGCATATTGCAGGAGGCAGCTGTGAGCAGGCAGCGTGAAATGGGGAGCAAAGCATCCCCTCTTTTTTCAGAGCTTGATTCTGGAGCTGGAAGTCAGGTCACCAATAAAGCTGAATGGACACCACCTTCTGGTAAAAAAAACATGTGCTACTGATAATAATAATAATAATAATAATAATAATAATAATAATAATAATTCTGTCTTGAAAAGCAAAAGAAAACATGGACATTTTCAGTGGGATAAAAAATGTGAAAAAATCATAAGGACGGAATCAGAAGAGGTTTTCAAAATAAAATGTCCAGCTCTGGGAGACAGACAGTGTGCAGTCCCAGAGCTGCCCCCACAGAGTGAGAGCGCTGTGAGGGCTCAGAATCCTTGAAATTTGGATACCTGACTGGTATCTTGGCCTTTGAAACCCCATCAGCTGGGAAATCTTGTAGCCACAGAGCCAGAAAGTCCAGGGACATGTAGGCAGATGGATGAGCTGGCAGGAATCAAGGCAGACTCACCAGTCAGACATCCTGGCCAATGCTTGCTTTGTTTCCACTGAAAGCTTTGACGGAACCAAAACCTTTCCACAGAACATTTCAATTCAGTCTAATCAGCATTTTCAGATGGAAAACTCTTCTGTAGGAAAATTTCCATCCAAATCAACTCATTTACTCCCTGGGCAAGTGAGTATACTGTGGGTGTAAAGCTCGGTCTTGTCAGAGTTGTAGTGGTTGCCACATCCTTTGGCATGGTGTAAATGGGGATGTGGTGAAACAGGCAAGGGAGAACCAGCTCCCTTCCCACCCCAGATCTACAACATCATCTTGGACAAACTTAAAAATTTGACTTTGGCCACATATCAGTGAATTTTGGGAAACAGGCAGAAATGACAAACAGTCCAAGAACTCTGGACCTAAAGTGAGTAGGAAATACTGTCTAGGCATGGAGAAGTATGTGAACATCTATCTCTCTGCCTCTGAGGCTCTTTGCCTTTTTTTGTTCTCCAAAGCTGTGTTTTCCAGCAATATACACACTTAACCTAATCCTTCCTGAATTTGCCTCACTGCTGCATGGCAATGCCATACTTGCTTGAAGTTTTAACATAATATGTTCTACTGTAAGGACTCTCACTGAAAGCAATGGTTTTATTTGCAAATAAGAAGCACAGCAAGGAAGTACATATGCAGGAAATGTTGGCAAGAATGGGTTCTAAATTCAAGACTGGAAAGCTGCATTGTTACTTTCTCCTCTAACAGGAAAGAATCATAAGCAAACTGGCTTAACTACTAGTTTCAAACAAAGATTACAAAATTGGCCCATTATGAAATCTGAGGCCAGGGGTAAGTGCAGTATTTGTATCACTGCAACTGTTCAATTAGATTATAGTTTACACCAACCTGCTTTCTGACATGTATACAGTCATTCTGTGTAAAGGTTAACTGGTACGTCTCAGTCCCACTTCTAGGAAGGTGCTTATATTTTACTGATGCTATGATAAGAAAGATAAAGTGATTTTTTTTTTTTTTTTTTTTGGTGCTTATGCAAGGTATGACTTCAAAAAAGAACTCAATATCTTGGTGACAATAAATAAGGGAATCACAAAATATACTTACTTGCTACAGCCACTTTAATATAAGATTTAACTAGTAGATATTCAAACACTTTAACAAAGCATAATAAAACTAATGATATGGAAAAAAATTGCAATGATTATAAAAAGATAAACTGTATCATATAATCAGTGGAAAAGGGGAAAGCAATATGTTTCATGTGTTTGTACTTCAACTGATAGGAAGAGAAACAAGGATGGAAAAAGTGTCATATGGACTGAAAACTGATTAAAAAATAGACACAGGAAGATAGATAATGAATCAGGACAGTTCATTTAGTCGAGCTTCCATTTTCCCAGATGTTATGCAGCAAAGACTCAGAAGAAAGAGACTGTGCAGAGGCCTGAGACCTGGTATTTAGAACAGCCTGTTTTAATGTTTCAAGTGCTGTTGAGGAAGGGAGAGCAAATGGCACGTTCAAAAAATTCACAGGTAGACTTACCCTGTGAGGAGCTGCAAAAAAAGAGCAAAGATGGAGAAAGGTCAGAGAAGTCAGTAAACTGGAGCAGAAAATAATTACATGGGCTCAGGTACAGAAAGTGGGTGGCAAGGCAGGCTTTTTGTGATAGAATGTTAAAAAACAGGGACAATCTAATCTCAGACAAGGCTAAGAATGATGGCTGTGCTCCCAGCCTGGTGGGCTTGGGCAGGGAACTCTAGATTTGCAGAGCTCAGAACACAATGCTTTACTGCTGTTTTTAAAGAAAATTTGCAAATAGCTTAGGAGGAAGCCATAGGGGTTTGCCACCCACTGCAATCACCAAGGCTGAGAAAGTCTGTTCAGTGGTCCATATGGAAGGAAATGGCAGTTCTCTGTTCAGGCCCACCTCCTCCAACATTGCTGTTCACTTGGCACTGTAATTAGCAGTCATTTTCAAAGTATGAATAGAAAAGCTAAGAGCAACTGTGTCACAGGAACTGATCTTCCCTCTGTCCTAAGACCTGGAGCCGGAGACAGCATGCAGGGGGGCTGCATAGAGGCTTCCCATTCTGCGAACTGTCCTCAGCATCTCTCCCAACACAGACGCTGCCTGAAGGGAGATAAACTGAGGAGCAACAGTGCCTCCCTTCCTCCTTAAGTGACACRTAGGTCAATGGGATCAGATGCCTTAGTGCAATCACAGACTCTAGGAAACCTATGCAAGGGAAAATAGATTTCATAGGCAGAGTTTAAATGAAGAAGGAATTAAGTGATGGGAATCTGTGGAGGTCATTCTTCCCACCGAGTCAATGGAAGTTTCAGAGGATGTAAATGTTCCTTTGAACAGTCTCCAAAGGACAATGTGACTTACAGTCGGAACAAGTCAAATCTTCATTTTCCCTTTCTGCACTTTGTTTTTGACCCTTCAAACCATAGAATAAAATTTCTGCGGTATTTTGTGTGTGTGCAGGAATTGCCAGGCATGTTTACAGCCAGGCATGTCTGGATGCATTTTGTGTGTGTGCAGACACACAAATAAACATGAGGACACTCGTGTGCAGGTCTATGTTTGCATGCACACAATAAACAAAAGTACAGCCTTTGTTACGCTGTTTGTAAATTAATTACTCTCTACCCAAAGTGGAAACCTCCTGACCCTTTCAAACTCACCTTAACTATAGCAAACTGGACTCTTGGGCTCTCTCTGGTATCTGTGATTTGACCTTTATGAGACAACCGATTTGTTCCCCCCCCACTTCTCCTCCCCAACCTATTCATTTTTTAAAATCCCTGTTTACTTTACTGAGCTACTTGAACTGATTAATAAACTGCCCTGATGTGAGTAATAAGAAGTTTATATTTCCTATTTATTGTATTGATGCACTGCACAGACTGGCCTGCTTTATTTTAAACATGATTATTAATGATACAGCTGTAAATTATAGAACCGGTTAAACTCAGCTCTTTAGCGTTCAAAAAAAGTGATAAAAGACATATAGCACAGTTCAGCAGTGGACAAATGCTGGCACTTACATGTGAACATACATCAGGGAAGTTCATGCAGTTACGCACAACGCTGCTGTCCTGTTTGAGAGAGCAGCTGCCAGAGCTGCCTGCACCAACTAAGCAGCACCAACTCCAGCTTTGGTTCCTCACTGTCCAGCTAGCTAGAAATCTTGAGCAAACAGCTTAATTTCTCTTGTAGGTGAGTTTCTTCTCTGTACAATGAAGACTAAGGGGAGACATGACAACATTCTTCAAGTGTGTCAAAAGCTGCCACAAACTGTGGGGATAAACTGTTCTCTGTATCCAGTGGGTGAGAAGCAGTGGGCTTAAAGTGCTGCAAGGAAGATTCAGGCTAGATACTAGAAAAACTTTTTAATAGTGAGCATAGTAAAGCTCTGGAATAGGTTGCTTGGGGAGATAGTGGAATCTCCCTCATCAGAGACCCTGAAGACAAGCGTAGACACATATCTACTGGGAACAGTTAAGATAGAGTTCATCCTGCCATACAGCGGAAGGATGGGGTGGATAACCATTCATGCCCCTTCACATCCCTCCCAGACATCTTCCCAGGCCTCTCTGACTGTATAGCACAATACCAATCTACATTGTGCAAAGAGGAAAAAGTATTTTGGGCTATTACTTATTACAAGAAACAACATAATGGAAAAAATAGTTTTATGCGCAGTGATTTGACAGACTGTGCACAGAGCTACTAACACTTAATTTAATACTAGTAAAAGGTTTTGACATCTATCACATAAAGTTACTAAAATAATATTAAGTATCTTTAAATATGTAACAAGACATGTACAGAAACAACCTAAACTGAAACTGAGCCTGATCCATACCATATACAAAACAATCATTCTTTTGTTTAAATGATGTTTGATTAAAGTATCCTTTTTTGACTCACATTTTGAGAAATGAGTAGCTCCGATCCAAATGCAAGATAATTCTTAATTCTTTTTTGCCGCAAATAGAAGGAGAGTTTGGCCTCTGTGTTGTATCACTACCATCCCAGCAGTGTAGAAAAATAATAAAGAATTTCTGTAGTCTATACAAAGGAGAAGTGCAGGAAAGTTTTAAGTGAACCATCATATCACTGATTGGAAACAGTTTTTATTCTATCTTCATTTTAAAATCCACAAATAAACATTAACAATTCCTTCTATCCACCCAGATTCTTTTACAGACTTCAGTACTGCATTGTGTACGTGCTTGAACATATGGCTAAGAGAATTGTATTTTTCAAGGAATAGAACAATTAGACTTATTGTTTATAAACTTATTGTTTTTATTTGTATTGTTTTCTCTAAGTATGACAAAAGGTAGCGATTCTGGGAAACGGGGTRGAACAAACAATAATAAGAAGGGAAGCTAAGTCAAACAGAGACTAAGTTACTGGATTTAGATCACGTAATACATCTGTGGTGCAAACAGAACTTACTGCATGCCAGCTTTGTACCTGAACCACAGCAGCATCCTTTCTCCCATGTAGCTGTCTTTTTGGAAGAGTTCAGGGCCAGCATTTTACATGCTACATCCTACACAGACAGGGCCAATTTTCAAAACCGCAAGGCTCTCAACTGGTATCAGAGGGAAAAGGTTCGCAGAAGAGCTCTGCATCCCCACTCACAAGTTTTGTTTGTTATAAACAAAAAGTTTATGATTTTCATTTTGGCAGTTGGCTTTCTTTAAAAATCTAGCCTTTGGTATCAGAGAAAATTGGAGTCAAAGACTGGTTTACTTCCCAGTTTTCTCAGTTCCAGTACGTGACCCTGAATAACTGCCTCCTCTGTTTGAGTTTCTTTTTCCTGCCTCATTTTTGTGTGGGCTGATTCCTGCAGTTCTGAGGGGCTGTGATCCTACACGTGTAAAGCTAGTGCAAAGAACATCTGCAGTCATTTGTCCCTATTAAGAAGTGCCAATTATGATGATGTTTGGATGTTTATCATCAAAACCTCATGCTTAGACTCTTTGACCATTCTCTGTGCAACTGTTTTGATGGTTCCCATTTTCACTGGGCAGTCAGTGCATAAAGCAGGCAATGAATTTCATATTCCTTGTCAGCCTGAGTACACACGTGCACAAACTTTGGTAATGGAGCATGCCAGCAGAGAAGAGCTAACTTATTTACCTGGGATGCTCTTAACTTTGTGCTTTGACTCCAGTGAGGGGAATTCCAGAASCATAAATGAAACTTCAGGCCCAGGCTCTCAAGACAATTGAATCTGAAATGCACATTCCTTTAAATATCTCCTCTTAAATAAACTGTTTGAGAATGGGACTCTCTCTCAGTAGATATCTGTACAGCCCCATCACAAAAGGAGTGGATTCTCTGTTCAGCCTTAGGTCGTTACTGGAATATGGAGTAATTCGGCTCTGCTGAGCAGAAAGTGTAGTTTCTGTCTGTGAAAGCCAAGAAGGTGAGGACAGGTAAGGGGAAGATGGAAGAAGAATTTGATAAGAGAAGAGGAAGAGTGCTTCCTGKTTATGCTGGAGTTTAACACATAGCCCCCATGTGAATTAGTTTCAGCCCCTCTCCCAGCAGTCGCTYGCTGGGCACCTTCGTTCTCATGTTACCAAGCCCACAAAATTCTGGGAAATAGCAAAGGGGCCTTTTTGGGTCTCCTGTGGGTATGAATAATCCAGTGAAAAATCCTCCCTCCGCTCTGCCTCGCTCCAAGAGCTGCCTGCTCTACAGTCAGGAAAGCACATGCCCCTTGTGCTGCCACCATTTTGTCATGTGCTGTTTGAACAGCATTATCCCTTAATGCAACAATGAAATACTGGTTAAATAGTGACACAACCTGTCCCAAGTGACAGCCCTGACACTACAGATGTCAACGTATTTTAATGCCAACTGACTGTTGCCAGCTCTTAGACAATGGCTCAAACAAGACAGAAGGGACTGGAGAGAACTCTCCAGCCCCTGAAGCCAAGTGCTTCCCAGGGAAGAGGCCTGCCAAAATCTTTGTCCAAACATGCAGGACTGGAGAGATGGAAGCAAAGTCCATCCCAATGCCAAATACCTCCAAGAGGAGAATAGAGAGAGCCCAGGTAAACATTATTATCCTTACAGTCTAAATCCAGATCACCAATGGTCCTTCTCCAGTTCTGGCTGAGTTTCTTTTTCTAACGTGGCAGCAGGTTTCACATCTTACTCGCATACGAAGGTTTTCGCTTTGTTTAGGATAAACCGTGTAGTGAGTTGTTATCAAGCCCTTGCAATAAGTGGCAAAACAGTATCAAGAACTGCAGATATGGYCTATTCTTCTCCTTGGTAGCTGGGATGAATGACTACTAAAGGCAGCTGTCCCTCCAGAAATGATGCTGAGGGATTTTCTACTCCCTCTCCCTGCTTGCTGCCAGCATACAAGCAATTCCTCTTTAAGTCCGTAAAAGGTATGTGTAAAGCCCAGCTCAGCGGGAATAAAGATGATAGCAGAGCACAGTGATTTGTTTGCTGGGGTTCAGGGGAAGAGTGTAAAGAAGCCAAAAGGGAGGTAAGCCCACAGTCTTTGAGTGCAAAGGAGGAACACTCTGTGGTTGCTCATGTGGGTACAAGGGTGAAGTGAGGTTTTGAAGATGAGGTTCAGATACAGCATCTCACCAGGAAAGGTGAGACTTAACATGACATTTGCAGGTTTCCTGCTATTCTGGTAGCAGCACTATGTGTGTTCAGCTCTACCTTGAGATAATAAGGGACACAGAGTGGAATTGCATGTCCAGGAGCCAGAAAAGAGCTCCTAAGGAAGCCGGGAAGATGCTGTCCTTGCAGCAAGAAGTCTGGTGGTCCCATGAATATATTTAGAGCTCTTCAAAAATTTTCTGTTTCTGGCAATGATTTTGACAACAATAAATAGAAAAAGGCTTGGGGTTTTTTTGAGATGTTTTTCTTCTCAACATTTGGAGGCATTCTTAAAACTGCACATTTGAAAATTAAAAACTACTTGGGGATTTTTTGACTGAAATGTCTTGATTGTCCATGCTGAAAAACTGTGGGGAGAGGCATAAGAAATAAGAGGTTTTCAAGATTATATTATGAAAATTGATATTTGCTGTGGAACCTCCTACTTGATGAAAATCCACATTTCTGTAGAAAAAATGGTTTGAACAAAAGATTTCACACAGTTCTTTTCATGCTCACAGTGCACAACAGACTGACGCAAGAGCCATAGGATGAAATTATCTGTTCTCTGTTATGCAAGAAAATTTGAAATGTAGGCAATCAGCTAGAGAAATGTTCCCTGCTCTTATAACCACACGTGATGGGCTAATCATTGTTCATCATGCATTTCCTTAAAAAATGTTTTTTATTCAAGTCTCTTTTTATAATTGATAATCTACTTATAACATGTGGCATTTTGATTCACACCCTTCTAGAGACTATAAGGATTTTTATGTCAGAATCATCTTCTTTGGAGATAAAAAACAGCTCTCAGAAAACGAGTGTTTTCTGATGGAAAATTTCTGTCTTGCCAGACAAAAAGTGCCATAGCATTATTTCCCAGTGGAAAAAATGAAGCAAAATATTTCATTCCGGATGTGGTTAAAATTAATATATTTTGGTTTGCCAAGACAGACTGAAGTATTAATTTTCAGTTCCACTCTATTTTGAGCTGAATCCACATTCAGTGGTTATTGCTCATTAAAAAGTTCTGGTTCAGATGCCTCATGCTCTTGTTCTCCTCTTGGCATAGTTCCCTGGTGGGTTTACAGTCCTGTGGTGTTTTCTGGTTGAACCACCACACCACATCACATTGCACAATGGAGAATGAAGCCTGCCCAGGGGCCCCAATCCACAGAGAACAATGAAGATGAGAGGGCACCAAATTCTTGTGACAGAAGTTCCTCAGGCTATTTCATGAAAACCCACTTATGAATGGGATATTGCCTTGGGAAAAGCACAATAATGTCCATCTGCAATTGTTACGTTCAATAGAAGCAACATGATATATGTTACATATACAGGTGTGCACAAGGGAGCATTCAACACCAATGCTAGTTCATGTCTGAGCTGAATGTATGTAGCTGATACTTACTGCCACTGATTTGAGGCAACGTTGGTGCATTGCTGAAATACAAAAAACTAATTGGAGATGATCGCTTATCTCCTGTAATCGCACCTCATGTTCATGGTTTTTCAGAAGAATGCACACTTCTGAAGACATGCTAAGATGGTGTTGAAAAAAACTGTGAAGGCTGATCACTTTCATTCAGAGGATTTGGGCAAAAAGAGTTTTGTGAGTGATAACAGAGTGACAATGAATGAAGTCTGCACATTCAGACCCTGCAACTTAGTTCTTCACAAATGCTACAACCTCTGGGTTTATTTTCCTGTTCCAGGGAAATCTGCTGAGACACTGGGTAGAGATTACATTGTCACGTTCTAGCTAAATGCTTAGCACAGAGTATCAAAAATGTTAATTTTCTAGATTTGATCTTTGAAGCTCTAAATGATAACTAGTTTCTCAGAAACACCAAGTCCTTCTGTCACTTCAGGCACAAAACTGAGGAAATAAGCTGTATCCTCAGTGTTAGAACTCTTAAGCCAGTAGCATGGAAAATAGGACAGATATGATATTCCCTTGGAGCCTGTCTTCAAGATATTTGCTAATGTCTTGCACTCAKTGTGATGCTGTCGTTTTTACAGGATTAAATTCACAGAACACTTTTTCCTGAGAACCCTCAGTCTACAGTCTTTAATGGACTRAGCATTTCAATAAGACTTGCTCTTAGATTTCATGAACCAGAGTGTGGCCAGCTCACACAATACCTCCTGATCTGTCTCTTCTGCCCAGGGTAAGGTAGGACACTCTGGTCTTCTCTCTTACAGCCTGAAGGCCCTAGATTGGACTGTTAGCTTGACTATCACTTCATTGTCATTTATGTCTATGGAAGGTGGAGCAAAACAAGCAAGAGTTTGGTAGCAAGGTAAACACAAGACATGAATGCAATGATCAGGGGAAGGATATAATGTTAATTCACAGAATTCGTGGGGATATTTTCAATACCCATCCAAACAGCCCTCTAAGTCCCACAGCTGAGCTACAGCTGAGCACTACATGATCCACGTTATGATGTTGCCAGTCCCCTTCCCCAGGAGACCCAGGGGTGACAGCAGGTGCTTGAAAGTGATTTTGAAAACCGACTTTGTAAAATGTCCCCAGAGTAGCTCCCCGAATGTTTTTTGCCTCTGAGGGTCTTTGGCTCCATGACAGCCTGCTAAGAAGAGATATGCYGTTTCTGGCTGGTGCTCCTAGCTCTAGGCTTACAGCAGGTATCCTCCCTCCTAAACTGGGATGACTACACTGTAGCTATCAGCTAGACTCCTCATCTTAGACTCTGTTTATGCCCAGTGGAGAGAAAGACACTAGGACATGTTTTCTTTTCTTCTCAAGATAAAATAGATCAGACGACTCACACTCTACCAAAGCCTGTTTCTCTCCATTGACTATAAAGGGAATCTAGAGGATAAGTTTGTATGTAGAAAACCTCCCTTTGTGGATATACAAAGTTAAATGAGTTCAGTAGTACCCTGGGTCCCACTGAGAGCAAGGGGATACTTTAGCAGTGAGGAAGAGGAGTGACCCCTACAGCTCAGCCCATTTCCAGGGCTGGCCTGGGAGAAGAATTCACTCTCTCCCTTGCTCACGCTAATCTTGTCAAAACCAGGAAAAAAAAAAAACCACAGAGATTTAAGTCATCTTTACCAAGGGACACTTTAATGGCCACTTTAGATATAAAATTTACAAGTGACTGTGTCCCTTGGGCTGAAACTTTACTACCAAAGTCTCAAGGAAATTCAGTTAAAAAAATAAAATACAGCTAAATACCCAGAGAGATTTTGAAACATCTTACCCAGAAGACTAAGACCTGGGCCCCTAAGTTCCTTCAATGCTTTTGCAAGTTTTACTTCATATCAATTAAAAAAGACAAAAAAGCTATAATCTGGTGAATTTTTGAACCTATTCACATATCATTCACAATGATGGTATTCTACCTTCTTCTCCATGCTGTGTTACTTTTAGAAGTTCATACCAGCATGTCTTCAATCCCATTTGTATCTGTCCAGTCAGGAGGTTCAGTCAGCTCACTGCACTTAAACCGTGTCTCAAAGGATCAGAACCAGGTGGTTTGAACATCTGGGACCCAGGGCAGTAACTTGTGCTATTCAGCAAACATTTATTTCACTCCAGCACAACTTGGTGTTTCATCTTTGGTGTCCACCAGGTGGCACAGGGTCCAGACAGGTTTACAAACAGGTAAGGGCTCAATGCATCAGAAAGGTGATTTCTGGTTTTCTGGATGGCACCAACTACTCAGCAGAGCTATTCCTTTGTTTTTCTGTCCTCGGGGTACACACTACAAGTTTTAAGCCTGTCTAGCTAAGCGATGCTTAGTTGTATCAACAGTTTCATCACTGTGTTACAACAGACTGCAGAAACACATATAAGATCCCAGCACCRCCAAGGCAGACAGAGTGTAGCAACAGAAAGTATCTGCACTATAAAATTTGCCATCTGAATAATGTTTATCCTCATTTAAGTGTTCAGGAATTTAAATCTAAAGAGCGATACCATTGATTTGCCTGAGGTCTCAGATCTACATCATCATCTTCAGTATCATCGTGATATGCATTACAGAGCAAGTCCTACTTCAAAGCCAATTGCTGCAAAACAACTCATGTCTACCTTCTCTTTTAAGCCTGGATCCTATGGGAAACTCTACCTGTCTTGTACCTGGATTTCCTCATCAAGGGGAGAGGCTCATTCATTCTACATTATAACCCACGAGCAAATCTCCTGTGGGCTGTGAGGAGTTACAGAGCATGGAGATATGGCAGCTGCCTAAACCAAGAGCAGAAACATCACTGAAGGATGCTGTAACCAGCTATATTGAAGAATTCAGAAGGAGAATTTAATTGATTAGAATGAACTGATTAACTGTGGCTTTAGCACAGTATTTTACTGTGTGTTAATACTTCACTCAACAATGATGAAACATACCTAAAACAATGACATGAAAGAGAGCCATGGAAGGAGTTAAGAAGTCAACACCACATCCCCTGGGAAACAGCAAATCTCTGGTATCACCCTGACTTGCAGGTATATTAGAAGCACTACTGCCCCTAGATAACTGTTTTTTCATGTATTCTGCAGAGTTCCTGAAAGAAACTTAATAAGTTGTTTCAGCAATTAGAGCGGGAACGGTTCCTAGGTCTGATAGAACAGGCCTTCGAGGATTTTAAAATGAACTGAAGCATTGTCCTCTCCTGCATTACAGGTGAGCAACTAGAAACACAGATAAGCATCACAGATAATGATTCTTCCTTTCCATCATTAACATTCACATTTAACAGGGAAACTGAGGCACAGAGAAGCAAAGTGACTTGCTGAAGCTCTGTCTAGATGTGAAATCCAGACTAGAACAACATCCCACTGCCATGTCAACCTCCAGCATACCTTTGAGTGTACAACGGGCAGTACCAGTTTGTGGCAAGGGCACTGGTTCGGGGGCTCAGGAGATGTGGATATTAGCGTGTCACCGGGCCATAAGTAAACCACACGCCAGGCGGCTTTTGCAGGAGGTGGCTCCACAGCGACTTCCTACAACAGGCCAGCAAGGTGCTATTTTAATAGGAAAGTAAACGCCAAGAGTTTGCTTCTGTGTGAAGGAAGAAAGCCATAAACATTCCAGTCTGCTTTAAAAAAAAAGCAAGCATATTAAGACCTTTCGTGTACCTCGCGAGCGCAGCCACTTCCGCATGAGAAACAATCAGGAGCTGAAGAGAGCATTTCTGCCAAAAGCAGCTGAAAGGGAGCGTGTATTTTTGCAGACAGATGTGGCAGGAGACAGCACCAGGTACAATGTCTGTGCGACACTCAGAGRGAGCCCCTGGGCAGCTGGTTTTATATAGATTGGGGGATGTAGGGGCAACCCCCCCCCAACTGCTCCCAGAGAGCTGCAGCATGAGCCCCTGTGGCCTGCTGGGCCGTGCCTCCACGTGCAGTGGTGACCGATGGAGGGGGCTGGCGGTTGGGCGCAGGTCTTCACATCCAGCGTGGCGGTAGCGGGGCAGTGAGCAGGCCTGCCCCAGGGGGAAGTGTTTTGCTGAGGCCTCCGCTAAGCCCTGACACCTGGAGACCCCCGAGGCCTAAGATGGCCACCACGGGAGCTTCACTACAGCCGGAGAGCCCTGAGGCCTAACATGGCGGCCACGGGAGCGCCGCGCGGGGCAGGCGAGGAGGAGGGCCTGAGCCCTCTCTCTGTTGTCCAGCACCCCAGGCCAGCAGTGATTGCCACAGGGGTGGGTGACAAATCACTGGAGCTGGGAGAAGGTGGATAAAGAGGTGAGGAGATGGGAGGTGGCTGGTGGGGAGGCGGCAGAGCTGGGGCTCCACCGGGAGCAGCCGGGAGGTGCCTCCATGCAGTGGGAAACTTAATTCGTTTGGGCTCTCTGGACTTATTTGTGATTTATCTCACCACATCTACCAGGAACATCGCTATGCCTTCCTTCCCGCTATATATATATCACCCCTGTTGCCCACCACCCTCCTTCAGCTCTCCTTCTGCCGTATTGTATACACCTCCCGCTGTTTCTCTTTCTCCCTCCTGCTGTATTTATACAAGGCACGCATCACTTTGGTTTCTGAGTGACTCAACACCAACACCGGGTTTTTAAACATGAGGCTCGACAGGGAGGCCGCCCGCCCCCCGCTTGCCGCTGCCTCGGCTGCCGGCTGTTTTCAGGGTAAATGCTAACGGGAAGCTCTGAGAAAGCTAGAAAGCAGCTGCGTGGCTGGCGGGACCCACCTGACCCTCTAGCAACGCTGCCTGCCCTGTCACTGGCTCTTACGTAATCACGGCATGACTCCTGCTTTCCTAAGATCAGGCTATGCAAAAAAAAAAAAAAAAAAAAAAAAGCGGGGGGGTGTCAAGAAAAAATTTTTAGAAAAGCGACTAAGAAAAAGTCCTCACTGACCCACTGACATGTTTCTCAGGGCAGGACGGAGCTGGCGGGGTGGCAGCGTCAGGCAGAAGAGGAGCTTGTCTTCCCCCGCTGGCCCTCGCCGGGTGGCTCTGGGGCGAGGAGCTGATGCCTGTTGACTTGCAGGGCTTAGATCAGTCCCTGAAGGTAAGTCCATGCCAGCTTGGTGTCAGGGAATTAATGGCATAGGGGCTTTTTTGGTGGTTGTGGGGCTAAGCAGCAGCAAAAGCACTGCCAGGGAACCGTTTCTGTGCTTGTCCCTGGCCCCCTACCAGCTTTCCTGGGACATGGGGGACTTTCAAAGCAAAAATTCCTGTTATTCTTTTCTTCTGCATTTTCTCTTCTGTTATTTTTTCTTTTTCTCCTTCCTTTCTCACTCTCTTATATGTAATCTCTCTATGAACATTATGCTTCCCACTTCCATTTGTCCCTGGATTTACCTCTTTTGCTAGACTCCTGACACTTAGCCCTGCTCCCCGCCACACCTCCTGGCACATGGACACCTGTCTGTGCACATACGTGTGTGCACACACCCTCACCATCTTGCACTGCCTCCTATCTCACCCCTTGATTTCTCTTCCCATCTGTAGTGCGGAGTGATGGAGGTGGCTGCATTTTTGGATTTTGCTGTATGCTTCTGCTGTGTTTGTAGCAGTGGGACCTTCTCGGTGCCTGCTCTTGCCCTACTTTGCTGGTCTTGGCTCGCTTTCCTCCTCGTGCCGGGAGCGCCGTCATTCACGTGCTTGCACTTGGCTGGCTGTGGGACTAAGGAAGAATTTATTTCCTGCAGCAGGCATGGTTTCTGTTGTTGCTAGAGCATCACCTGGCGTCTCTCCGGGAGCAGCCAGCACAGCAGCAGAACGTGATAATAACGCAGTGAATTTAAGGTCTTGGATTTGCAGCTCCAAAGAGAGGAGTCTGCCGTATCTCTGCAGAGCAGCCTGGTAGAAATGTGGCTTTCTCATGGGGGGCCTCCTGCCAGCGGCTCTTACCCTGGCAGAAGGACACAGCTCTGGGCTGAGGGAGCTGTTTGGATGCCCCAGTTTAAGCCTGGCTTGCTGAGACTGCGAGGCAGGGAGAGGCAGTCAGCCTCCGTTACACCAGTGGTTATTACAGAATGAATATTTGTCTAGGCCAAGCAAAAGCTCCTGTCACAGAGGTCCCTGTATGATAACAGCATTTGCTCCACTCTGTGATTTAACCGGGACAAATTCTGCTGTGAATTTCGTAAGCTAGAGAGCCTGCACTGAAAGCACAATCCCTTTTTTTTCCAGCTGGTTTGTATGCACTTAAAACCTTTTGCTTCCCTCTCCCTGTCTCCTCATCCTCTTCTCCTCTGTCTAAAATCCTCCAGTGACACTTCTGGCCAGTTTTTCAAAATGCTTGAGCCCCCAGCTGCAAACCCTGTTCTGAAAACCTCATCCTTTATTTCAAAGACAGCGTGAAAACAGAACACTTGAAAATTGGATTTCTCTTTGCTTACTCTGTACGGGGCAGATGTTGATGTAGATGTCCTTCACTATGTCCCATATGACATTAGAAGCACTGAGACAGGGGATACAAAATTTAAATGATCCAGGCAATGCAAGCTTGTCACAAATTACCAGCATCACGTAGCACTGTTTGTTTCTTTCTGTCATTGCTCCACTTATAAGGTGTTTCTTCAGTTCACAAAGCTTCTGGGGACAAGCGTTTTCCTCTCTTGCTTTGAAAAAGCCTTTGCATCTCGTTTCAAAGACAGGGGAGGAGTTGCTGTCATTTCCCCCTCTCCCTCTCAGACTTCCCCCTCTGAAACAAGTTTGAGAGAGAAAGAAAGAACATTATTGTGAAGGCACTCAGGGGATTTATATAAAGGCAGGTGTCAGGTAATATACATTTATTCTACTTGGAGGGAGGTGTAAATTATTGTGTGTTATTTCTGAAGCTTGTGGTGAGGTAGTTTTGCTTTTGTATTCTAAGGCTGACAACTGTCATGAAATTTTTATGGGAAAACGGGATTATTTAATCCATCTTTTTCTGCCCAGGATTCGTACTCTCTCTTTATTGCTGCAGCAAAATAATGAATTTCACAGTGAAGAAAGTAAAACATAAAATATTTTAATTAGATTAATTACAGGGCATGATAAATATCGTAGTCATGAATGTAGACTGTTCACAAACCTCCATTTCAGCAGCAGCTTTTGGGGTTAGAAGCACTTTAAAATCGCACAGAAATCTGCATCCAAGGCTTGAACGCTTGCTGTCTTATGTCTGTAAGTATAAAGCCAAAGGTTGTGCCTTGAAACCACTTTTCCTACTGGCTCTCAGTGAACTGCAAAACACTACAGTTCCTCTCCTGCAGGCAAAGGATCCCCAGAGCTTCTTGTTATTGTTGTTTACCATTAACTAAACAGCAAGGGGATTGGGAACATATTGTCAATAGGCCTTTAGAAGTACTACTGAAGAAATGTCCTGCTATCTTAGAGCAGTCGATCCAGCCATCCCATCCCTCCTCTGGGTGCCAACACTGGGGCAGCTTGTATATCCCTTATCACAAAAAAATCATGGCAGACTCAGACCCATAATATCTTTCAGTTAGTTGTGATAGCYATAGACCTTTCTTTGCTATTTGCCTAATGTTAGAACAAATATTCTTGGTATGCTTTACAGTCATCATAAGTAATATATAGTAGAGAAAACTCCAGAGAGAAAAGCTGATACGCAAAAGAAAATGAAACTGCTGTTCTGAATTCTGTGGAATTAACCAAATTTCCCCTTCTACATAAGCAGTAAGATTGTAGATTTAAAAAGCAACTTAATGAAACAGTGTGTATTCGTTGAAAAAAATGGTGACTCGCATGTATAACAGAGATGCATATCTGTCTGGATGTTGCAAATCTGCCAAATCTCAATCTGCCGTTTGTAATTGCTTGGTTATTTATATAAGCAACATAAAATGCAGTTCAAGCTACAGAATCTTGCTATTGCTAGCAGGCACATAGTAATAATAAATTAATATCAAATGCATGCTAAAAACTCTTTTTCAAGATTTATAGTGAATTTCTTTTCTGAAAAGTTCTGTCATGAAATAAATAAATGAAAAACTGGGGGAAGAACTATGTTTCCTCTCCTAATTACTGACTTTTGATGACACTGGCATGTATTTACTTAGCCAAAAAGTGAAAAGATGCTTTTCTTCCTTAAAAGTCCAATTTGCAAAATCTCATGGGGTTTAAGAGTTCAGCAGGACACTGACTAGATTTACAAAAGGATTTAAAAGCACTGGTTCTAATGTTTTCTTCTTTTCTTTTGTAATTCATGCTGTTGCCTCTTATGCTTTTGATAATGTCTATCCCTCTTTCCCACTGGTCTTTGCACCTTGTACTCCAGCAAAGTCTGCACAGACTGGGCTCACCTCTGTTTCTACTTGGCTCTGGGATTTCTTGAATCATAACACAATTCTTCCTCCCAGTTCACCCGATTCAGAAGGCTCATTAATTTCTTCTAAGATTTCGATGCCTCTACCTCTAAATAATTTTTAAAAATAGGTTGTAACCTGAGATTGTTACCACTACAGTCCTATGTCCCATTTCCTCTCATGGAAGATTTAGCTCCTGCATTTCTTAGGTCATTTCTGAAAATGGGAGTAAAATTGCTTTAATTGTTCTTGCAAGTTATATTTTTTGTCATTACAGATATTAGGAAGCAGATTGGTCTAGCAGAAGCCACTGGTTTTGCAGATGTACTCTTTATTTTTGCAAATTTAAATTAACATATTCTAAACGATAATGTGCATCCTTATTGTTTGACAATCTAATAATAATTACAAAGGCAGTAGAGAAAATCTGCCCTTGGATATTTTTAGATTTCACAAATTACAACTGGGTGAATTTTTTGAAACGTACTGCATTCAAAAAAACAATGGCTTATTAGTGACCCCGAAACTGTTCTGTTTCACTAGAAAATAATTTCACTAAAAAAGTGGAAGCTGTTTTTAGGAAAACTCAAAATCCTTCTAAACAAGTTCTACTTTGAATTTACCAAAAGAAATTGTTGTGAGTTTTCACTTCAAGCTGGTGTTTTCATGTTGAAATTTATCACTTCTTTAAGAGAGAAAAGCAATTAGTTGTTTTGAAACATTTCATTTCAGATGAAAACAAAATGCTTTCTCTTCACCCCACAGAAACAGGTTTTCAGATGTTCAGTTCAGCCATGGAAAGAGCTCCGTGTGCAGCTCTGTTGTCGGACATTTCAATATGAGCTGCAATCTTGTATTTGAAGAGGGAATTCAGGTATATCAATAACTAGACAGAGGGACAATAGTCATGTAGACAGTGTAGTGAGATCAACACTGCAAATTCAGTCTGAAGAACACAATTTTGTGTATTTATAACATTCCCAGCAAAATGGTTTATTTTGTTCTGTATAGCTGATACCTATAAAGGCAGAATTCGGACCTGGGAAGCAAGTTTGCATCTCGTACTGAAAGGTAATGGTGATGGCTGAGAGGATATTTTGCACCCCAAGTCTATGTGGCCTTTGTCTCAAAAATTTTCCCTACCATGTTTACTAATGTACCATGCAAAACTGAGTGTATTATGAGTATACAGGATGAAGCAGTATAAAGTGTGAATTCTCAATTTGTTGCATTCTTCCTGATTGGTCTGGGGAGGTGGGGAGGAAATGAAACTTTGAATGAAGGATACTGGTCTTTTTATGTAATTGTAGCTGAAACTTTCAAGTATCCACAGTTCAAAACTATTCCATATATGAGGTGTGGACATTTTAAACAGGATTATTTTTAAATCCGTTCCACAGATAATATCAAAACTGATTAGTAGCCAGCATTGCTTTTGATTGTTCAAGATTTAAAGGGAATGTGACAGTAAATAACTGAGTAGGCAGAAATTGCTCTTTTCTGCCCGTTATAAGGTAGATCTATCCCAGTAGCCTAGACTGTTAATAGTGTACTGAGGGCAGGCAATGAGCATACTCAAAAGGTGTGTAAGGAAGACAGTTATTACATGCCAGTTATCACAAGTCTAGCATGCCTGCTTATCAGAAAAAATATCACAATAATTAGCAGTTGGAAGACTTCCGGGCCCATGTTAGTGGAATAATCTGCAGAGACTGGGCAGTATTTGAAAAGACTAATGCATTTAAGCACTGACATTTTTTTGTTGCCAAACTTAGCAGGCCTCATTTAAAAAGACCACTTTTTAAATTCATGTATCCTTTGAGGTGTGTGTGGAGAGCCATCCCGTAATAAAGAGACTCCAAATCATGAGCTATTCTAAGAAAACATTCCAGCTCTAACTTAAAAGGATGCCTTTTTTGCAACATGTTTTTAGGAACTTCAGAATTGGTTCCCTAAAATCAAGTGATGTTGATAGGTAAAATCAGAATGTGAAGAGGTTTTGTCTTTGTTGTTTCTTATTGAAGGAAAGCTTTCTTTCTCCGTGTTTTTTAGACTCTAGGGTGTTACAATTTTAGTCCTTTATCTGCATCCACAAGAGTTAAACACGTTTTCCTGTAGCTGAAAGCTGAGATTCGTGCCTAATGAAGTGACTTCATCTTGCAGTGGCTTTCAAGAAAACACCAAATATTATGAAAGCTATATTAATCAGCAACTTTCAGTATTTTTCATGTGAATGACCGTAAACATCAGTCCATCTGCAAGGAAGGACCCAAGGACCTGGCTTCCTCATTGTGGTTCCTGGCCTGATTTTTACACTAAAATACAAGCCTTCAGAGCACAATCCGGTTTGTGCTGTTTACCCTTTCTGCTTGGATTTTCTCTCACAGTTTCCCCTGGCTGCAGTGGTGTTCTCCACTTCCTGGCTATGGGATTGTTCTGACATGGGTTGTTACTGAGCTACCATGTTCCACCGTCAATGTGGCTGCAGCGATTGTGAAGTGTTCCCCGAATTTTGGGTTTTGGGTGGGGTGAGAACTGCTCCCATGCTCCTGGGGGTCTTTGAGAAAGAAAGAGCCCCTGGCAAGAGAAAAAGCTTTGGTGAAGTGTGTCTGGTTGAAATCTAGGCAAAGGCCGCAGTTCCCTCCTTTTTCCAACTTGTGCAGTAAGTCTGAGCAGATGTAAGTAATGGCTGAATTTGGCTTTGCATTTTGAGAAGGAAGGAGATCTTTCTCTCTTTTCTTGTGCGGTCAAGCAGTTTAAAGTAAAATTCCCATTGCTTACATCAAATGAAATTGTACCATGCGCATTAATATTGCAAGGAATAACCCAAGGGATGGAGGAGATTGTTCACTTTCTAGTGCTGATTTCTGTAAAAAAACATTACAGCCCGGTTTCTGATTTCGGCTGCTCTGGCAGAAATCTGGAATAAGTCTTGCAGCGTTAGTGGAGAGACTCCAGATTTGATGCCAGTGTGGCTTCAGTTAAAACCCAAGTCCTAATTTAGACCCTTATTTTTTCTTCCAATAATTTTAAAAAGAAACGGCAACAATCAGTTTTAGGCTGGGAAAATTATTTCTAGGATTGGACTATGTGAGTTTACACAAACATTTTCCCTTCAGTCACCCAGGAGTATGTATTACGAATCTGATAAAGCGCTGATAAGCCCTCAGTTGCTTTGGAGCCAGAGAAACTCAATGAGTTGGTACCAAAAAGAGGAGTTTCGTCTTTAGTACAAGTGGGTTTGTCACCAATTCTGTGTATTATAGAAACTCAGACAGAAAGTGGCCAGTGCATGACTCTGCCTTGCAAAATCTTCAAAAGTTTCATTTATTTCCTGTGATAACAAAGTGAAAGGGAAACCTCTGGCAGAAAATCTTTATATTAACAATTAATGAATGATAGATGTGATCACACTCTGTAGTGGGTGCCCTTTACACACACTTATGAGGGGAGGAGGCCCAGAAAGCTTCAAGACGAGCCATTATGGACGGCTTATTTCCTTTAAAAAGAGAAAGAAAAGCTTTCAGAGAGCATCAGTGGCTTTGACAAGACTCCTGCAAAAGAACACAAGGATGGGAGCACTCTTGTCAGAAAATAATGAGAAAGACACCATGCACAGAAATTTGTGCTCATGGATATGCTCCACTCCTGATCTGCTACTTACTTCTATATATCTTAGGGAAAATGGCTTCTATTTTATAAGCATCAGTTTCTCGCTCAGAAACGTAAGGGTAAGCAATGAGAAGAGTTTCATTTAGAATCTGCAGTAAGCTCAACAACAGGATGCTGTGATCAATCCTGCATACTGGAGGTGCTTGTGCTGCAGCTAGGAGCAGGGAAGGACTGGGAGAGTTCGCCTTTGGTTTGCCCACTTAAAGCAAAATCATTTTTTATGGTTGGAATCTGCATGGCAGCACTTCTAGGTTAGCAAAACCCCATGGAGCTCTACTGGCTACCTGTGTCTCTACAGCTCAGCAGCAGACAGATGGCCTCATATGGTTTTCTAAATCAGGAATATTTTATAACTGTTGGTGTAATTGCACAAGGAGCAGGAGTATCAGGGATCAGGCAGGTCTTGAAAGTTTTATTGGCTGGGCAAAATATTTGGATTGGGTGTTTTGAAATAGGTACTAGAAAAGATGAAGAAAGGAATTAGGAAGATCAGCTGTGGGAGAAGGTTTCTCCTGTTGGCTGGAGTTTGGTGGAGAATGTAGTTTAGAAAAGGTGTGGGGAAGTCCTTGTTTTTAGCAGGTTTTGTTCTGCTTTTCCTTTTAAACTGACTCTCTGACAATGGGATCTTTGCAGCTTGTAGAGAGTGGGGGATTATCTCACTTGCAAATGATTCCACTCGGTTTTTAAAATAGAGATTTCATGTCTCCTTGAGACTTACTAATTGCTCGTGATTGCATCTAGGAAAGATTAGAAATGCGTCAAATTCCTTCCTGTTGGTTCTTGACTTCCGATTTCCAAGACTGAAAGACACCGACTTGCTAAAATCAGTGACAGCCCTGCTGAAGTCAACATTGCTGGCGTTGCCTCAGAAAAAGCTCTTCCCCTCTGCTTAATTATAAGCACGTACCTAGGCCTCATGGACGTCACAGCCTGCAATGACGTTCTTGCTCTATGACGAGGAAGGGGCTTACTTTTGGGTGGAGACTGCATCTCATTTTTTCCTCACAATGAGGCATCACCATCTGGGATAACCTTCAGGTAATTATGAGCTTATCTTCGTGAATTGATCTTCACTTTTAAAGAAACTATTGAGACAGCAGTTTTTGTCAGCTTCAGTATGAAGCAGATGGAATTTTCCATCCGTCTGGGTAGGCAGAGAGAGGCGGACAGCATCTGCAGGTCTGCACGTACCCAGAGTGGCACACGACGAGCGGGCATTTGCTTCTTTGACCATAGTGAACCATAGTATCTTCTGGGTTAATTCTATTCTCCTGTTAATAGTGTGAGTGAAGGCCTAATGATTTGTACAGACTTACTCCTGAATTACACCATGGCAAATGGAGCCACACTTTGCCAGTTCTTGTTAGCACCGAAGGCCAAATGCGGACATTTATAATACGTGAATGCACACACAAGATTTAGCAGGTTCATAGCTCTCATCTACGGTGCTGTGTACAATAATATTTTTGTGTGTTATTTATGGCTTTTCTATAAACCATGTGACAAAAATCTGATACAGTTTGAGGTCTGGTCCTGCAAATCCTTAGGTTGTCCTTATTCGCAGGCATAGGTTTGCTTCCTCAGATGGGGAATGGAGCAGCCTCAAGTGCTGATATGCTCTCACAATTCAGTTATTCACGCTTTGTTCATTCCTGGAGCAGGGGCCACCTTGTAGGTGCTGAAACTGGAAGAACAACACGATTAAAAATATCCAGGCAAAAAATATCTAAAACCATACTCATAGAGTTGTATCCAGCCTGTTTTTCAAGCAATCTGCTTTCCAAGGAAAATTCCAGTAATCATTAAAAAAATCAGCAAAAATGAGCCTACAAATATCTAAGAATTTCATTGTTTTCTGTTTTCTGCTGAAACACTTGAGTTTCAGGACCCAGTATTTCAGAATTCAACTAAGCTATTCCAGCCAAGGATGATCTACTGAAAAATCAATGTTTTCCATCCAAAGTATGGAATAAAGCAGGGGGGAAAAAAGGACTTTCATTAAAATCCTTTCCCAGAGAAAAAAAAGTACATTTGTAGGCTATCTTATATTGAGCCTTTGTTCTGAAAGGGGCAGGTCTCTTGGGCACAGAGGTAAGTTGCATGGAGCAAACGCTATGAAGTACTGATTATTCTGCATCAGCATACAGTGGGGGATTTGCAGACCATGAGCTGCAAAACTCTGTAGTTTGCAAAGAAAGGATCATCGGTAACATTTGAGGTTTTAAGAGTTTTTCAATACCTTTCCAGTCCTGTGGTCCTTTGTAGATCCACAGTAAAATTTAGAGGTCTGGTTGTTCCAAGCAGAGTCATACCTGAGCTAGTTTTGAGGCTAATTACAATAAGCAATGCAGCTTTAGTGGTACGGCCTTTGGCCACAAGTACTGAGGAATTGAGAAAGCCTAAGCTGCAAACAGTTCTGTGGCAGGTAGTTTGGTAAATTTGGGTAGGTTTGTATGGGTTGAAGTCTCACTCCTCAAGACCAAAATACAAAATTATAATTCTACCAAGCCCCTAACAAGTAACCTGTTATAATTAAGGTCCAGAAGAAATGATTTAATCTCTGTGAGCCTAGAATTGTAGCACCCCTGAAAGTTCGAAGTATCCTTTGGTCTCCAAATCTGTAGAGAAGAGTTTGATTTTCAGGAGTTTAGCATCTGTGGCTGGGGCCAGGTTTCAAAAGCTGCCCACACCAGAGAATCCTTACTAGGTCTTAGAGTCTGATTTTCAAACAAATGCCTAATTGAGTGCAAACCTTCAGTGAAGCCAGACTTTTTAAAAAACCTGGCCTGATGGTGAAAATGCTCGATCTTGAAAATCTGTCTGTAAAGGCATTGCAATACATCGACAGACTTGCAGGAACATTTGGTGTTGTGAGCCAACAATTGTTTGTGTGTTTGCAAAATATATGCACAGTGATTTTGTGACTTTTTGGCATATTCTAGTTGTTTCTGAGTCAATTTTGCTTTGAATCTGAGTTCAAAGCTTTGCCAACGAGAACAATTCTTCCTTGAGTAGCAACCATAGAAATAGTTGTCTTGGAGGTCAGGAATACACATCATGAGGCTGTGATCTTTTTTCCCCTTTTCTATCTGCTTTACTCAATAGACCATGCTGTATCCCACTGAAACATGAAAAGTGAATAATACCTATTCCTCAATAGCGCCTTTTAACCACTACGTTAGTATGAATGTGAAATATTCAGGAACATGAGTAACTGGAATGGTATCCTTTTATCTTAAATAGGCAGCGTATTTAGAGAGTATTGTGAGATACTACCAAACCACAGACTGTTTTTTTCTAACTAAAGTTAACAAGCAGCAGAGAAGTATGAAACAGTACTTACTAATGTCATACTTGTAATGCAGTGTGTGTACAGCATGGTGTTCCTGGCAGAAGTTTTCAGAGGTTTCTCTTGTAAATCATACCATGCTCACTGTGGCCTGTTTATTATCTCATTTTATCAGTGCGAATTCTGAATAACTCCTGTGGGTTAGATACTGATGTACCAGAGTGACTTGAGATTAACAACTGAGTTCTGATTTAATTGCAGCTGGTATAGAGTGAAAAAATGGACAACTATCATCTGATTTATACTGGCATAAGGCAAGAGTAGCCTGGGCAAAGTTTTGTGCCTATTTGAACTTTTAAATCCCAAATTCTGTTCCCAGTTTCACTAAGGTGAAGTTGTTTGTTTAAAGGTATACTTAAAATCAAGTATACACTATGTGCTTAAATGTGTGCATGTCATGGGAAAGGACATCAACATTACAACAAATCAAGCCATTTTAGACTACCCTGTGCTAGGCTTCTTTTTTGCAAAAAGTAGATTTTCACTTCAGGATATAGAAAAGAAATCTCTAACATGGAGAAGATACACTAAGTCACTATATGCAATGAGGGACTTCTAAATTACGTTGTTTCTTCCTATTTAATGTAGATATATGTAGATTTATGCTTGGCTTTTGTTTCTTGTTCTTGACTAAGAATATCCCTCTCAGCTCCTTTTTTTAAAGGAGATGTCAAGCATAAAGATGTTATCAGTGGTTGCAGATATGAATTTACAATATAAGTAGGGGGAAATAAACGGAAATGCAAAGATTTTGGAAAAAGTTTGCAACTTATGCAAAGTGAAGTCATACTGAGTAGTAGTAAAATTTAGATTCATACATTAAAAATGAGTAGACTGAAAAGAATAAAATATAAGTATTCATTATATTAAAATGATTGAACTTTGTATATAATTCTGTTCATCTTCTGTTCTAATTCAAAGAAAAGATGAGACCACAACTGTGGTTCAGTTCTACAGCCTCTGTAACCCACTCACTGGAAATTTATTTAATACCCAAATTCAGCCAGTATTTTAGGATATAAGAACTGTCATATTGAGTCAGCTCAAACTTCTGCCTGGCCAGATCTTTCTTCTATGACAATAGCCTCTAATAGGACAGTCAGGAGGGGTTTATAAGAAACAGGGTGTCTATGAAATAATTCTTTTCTGTTTATAGCAATCTGCAGTTACATCTTGTTCATCTTGTTTAATAGTCCTTGGTTGACCTGTGTGCCATTAATTTGTGTAATCTTTTTTTGATCCCACTTTTGCTTTTGGTGACTACAGTATCCTGTGGCAACGAATTACGGATTTTAATTATATGTTATGTGAAGAGGTTCTTCCTTTTGTTACTGTGAAATACTGAGAATTGCATGTTCTTTGTTCTTGAGAAATAATGAGTGATCATTTCTTTGTACAGAAATAGTTTTATATCTATGACTCTTCTGGGTTGCCCTTCACTGGACCTATTCTAATTTTATTACAGCTTTGGGAAAAAGAATGAAGTAATTTGAGAGGGAAGGTCTTGACTTTTGATCACAGAAAAGTGAGATTCACCAGCTGTTTTATGAAGCAGTATATTTTGTTTTTTAAAAGCGCATATCATCTTGTAGATCTGCAGTGAATCAGTTCCTGTTAGATGTAAGTTTTTGCTGGAGAGCTTTGTACAACCTGCTGGAAAGTACAATTAATCGGAGTTTGCTCTGATCTGCTGCTCAGCGTGAAGATAAGAAGAAGAAGGGAAGATGGGTCTGAACCACACCTCTAAAGCCTGAACCCTAACGTGGCCTTCTATTAGTGGAAGGAAGGCAGTTTTATCAGAAATGAGGATCTTGTGACCAAGTAGAGTATATGTAGGAAAACCTCAATAAAATGCACCCTCATTTTCACAGAGGTGTAAATGCTTTAGCGTATGCGCTACACTGAGACATTGCACAGTCAGTCCTTCACAACCATGAGTGTCCTGCACAGTGATCAAAAGGGCCCATACTGACTGAAGGGATAATTGAGATATTTAAGCCTGGAGTCAAATCTTTGCTGAGTTCATCAACTTTTCTATCCTTGGGCAGCAGCATAGCTAATTAGAGATATTAGAGGTAGTAAGGATACTGTTTTATGCATGTTTTTGTGTACTTAACGGTAAGACAGTGCAGTGGTTATGTAAAAACATGGCTTTCCTATCTGTCTGAACAGACAGAAAGAGAGTGGAAAAGTTCAAAGGCTGCTTTCTCCAGATAGGCATGGCTTGAGAAGGATGCTGTGTGTGAACAGAACTAACAGCAACAGTGCAAATCAGAGGTGGAAAATGAAGGGCTATCATTATTTTACAACATTTTTGGTGCTTTCTCTTCCAGTCGGGATGCAGATAAAACACTGCGTGGCTGATGTTCTGGCAAGATTTATACATGGCAGAATCTCACTAGTAATTGTCTTCCACATTTATAGCAGCAGAAACAACAAGTACCAAGACACCTTAGGAAATGTTGGTTGCATAATGCACTTGACCAAAATGGTTCTACCGTGTTTACTAATACTAATGTTTCCACTTGTGCGCTTCAATTGCTAGAGTCTGCACTCATGGAGAGCCTCCCAATACAAATGTCATGTGGGTATATTTGAGACTTTGTGGCTGCAGATATAAATAACAGGTACAGTTTAGGTTCTGTGGCTTCAAACAATGTTTTTGCTAGCTAAAACTTCATCCCTTGCCCTTAAAAGGCCAGATCCTGCCTCTGATTAGTACTTCCCCTGCCTCCCACTTCTCCCACCACCTGCCCCAGACCTTCCTCACCTCCAGATAAGTGTTACTGTGCCCTCTCTCCGGTCTGACTCCTGCCTCTTCCCTGGCCTCAACTCTCCCTTTGCATGATTTCATGTCCCATCTGCTTCAATCCTGGCACCCCTGATGCGGGGTCCTAAGGAAAACCCCACCTTGGCACAGTGAGTTAAAGTGTGAGGAGTTAAACAAATGTGAAAAGAGTTAAACAAATGGGCTAGAATGAGTATGCTGGAAGGAAGAGTTCAGGTTGGTTGCAACTTTTTCTGTCCTGTCCCACAGATACTTACTCTGGGTCCGTTTTGTTTCCGATGTTTCACAGCTATGTTGGACCATGAGTGTTGGTTACAGTAACCTTAAGCTTCCTCTTATATGATCCCTTATGACAGGCACCGGAGCAAGAGAAGGACAAGGAGAAAGCAAMCTACTTTCCCCAATGCGGGTGACGAGTTTACACAGTGAAAGAGACACCTGTTGATCTTTGACTCATTCAACAAAGAAGTCACGTCAAATACTAACCTGAAAAATTCCTGGTAAGTGATTAAACCCTGAGACAATAGCATATTTCTGCATCTTGACGCTGTTAGAAACCACAGGCATCCTCAGTGATATTCTCCCTTTGATGCTTTGARATCAGAAGTAATTTTGATCGAAAACTGGAGGAATTACCCCAAACATATTAATGCTAAAGGAGATTCTTTTGTTTTGGTCTTTAGTTACCCTCAGAACCATTGCACACTGCTTAAGATCTCAAAGAGTTATGGCTAAATTAAAATAAATACATTGCAAATGTATTTAATTACAAAATCACACTAATTTGGACAGAGAATGCTTTCATGGTACTTGTCCTGATGCTGATCAATAGCTGTGTTGATTTTCAGAAAGACTGTCCAGACTTTCTAAAGTAATTGGACTTCTCACTTCACCTAAGGCTCTGAATATGGCCATTTAATTTGATTCCTAGCTAGGTCTTTGTTTGAAAGTCAAAAATACCAAAACTGAATGTTCCTGGCTAAAAACTGAAAAAGACTAGGCTTTTGGGTGTTGTGTTGATTTTTCTTCCCCCCTGAGTTGTGGCAATTTTAAGACAGAAATATTTTCTTGGGAGAAGGGGGATGCTTTCAGCTGAAAATGTCAACCAGCCCTCCTCCTCACAGCGCTCTGACCAGCTCTGCCAGGAACTTTGCTGATGTTCTGCCTATTACTCAGAAAAGCACTTTGCAATTCTATAAACAGGTACTATTATTATTCTAGCTACTTGGCATGGCAAAGCACTGCCATGACTGTATTGCAGGGCTAGTGAAATGTACTGCAACCTGCAAGAAAGTGTGGTGGGCACCTCGACCGTTATTTGTGCTTTGGTCTTGTAGGTCTCAACATTCATGTAGTCATGAGTCTAAAATGAAGGGCCTTGTGTAAGGGCTGTGGGGATGGAAATGTGACAAATACCCAAACTTCAGTGCATTAATTACCAATCCAAGAGAAACAATTATGCTCTTTGCCATTTTGGGCTAGTCCTCTAGAGGTAACCGCTCATCAGGCTCAGTCTTTGCTGCTCCCTCTAGCTCAGCTTTCTGGTAGAAGGAACTAGGTCCTGAGCAGTATCTAAATGGAGCATTTCTGAGTTGGATCCTTCCTCTGCTCCTTCCCAACCCATCCTGTAGAGCTGTCTTAACAAACTGCTTCCCCTTGACTCTGCGAAGCAGTTTCCCAAAACTTAAGTTAGACTCACAAGATGTGATTCTTCTTACCTGACCTCAGGTGCCCACAAGGTGTGTGTCCAAAGCAGAATTAGTCTCTCTGGGCTCTCTTACAATCAATAGACAATAATCCAGAGAGTTCAGCTGACCAAATGTAAGTACCTACTTGAGGTTGAGATATATTCCATACTAAATTCCCTGAGTGGGTCTCAGTGGGGTTTAGAGTGAGTCTGAGGTGACCAGATGAGGTGCTTACATTATAGACATTGATGCTTAATCAGAGCAATCCCTCTCAGACTGCCTGAAGGCAGGAGGCCTTATTTGGTTTTCCTGGAAGATACCAATGCTACAAGAAACTCTTAGCTTAGGTAGGGATGTCTGCCATAATAACTGCTTGCAGTAGTCCTGTGATCTCTATATTAATTTAATTTACAACTTAGACTGTCTCATTGGTCTTCCCTGCTATCTTTTCCCCAAAGTCAGGAATGTACCATGGCCATTATCTTCAGATGGATAGTTCTGTTCTAGCTGTGCTGGTACTTAGTGACACACTGATGCCATGCACATACCATGCAAGTACTTGCAAACTTCTAGACAGTATTTTCACAGAGTTCATCCACATGTTGCGCAAAATCACAGTCCTCATAAACCAGYTTACCAGACTGAGACCTGGAGTTCTGAGGGAAAATGGGACTGAGCAGGAATGCAGTAGGTCTGTGTTCCTGCTTCAGCTGCTAAGGTATGTGACTTTGAGGTAAATCAGTTCTCCTCCCTGTGCCTGTCTTGTCTGTAATATAGGGACAATGAGGCTTATTTCCTTTGTAAGGCAGTTTGAGATCAGCGGGAGATAAGTAGTATGCAAGAGCAATTTTTGTTTTCCTGATTGAATTCACTTAGGCAAAGTATTTGTTTGTTTATTGTTCCAGCAAAAATATCTTTTCTTTCCCTGCTCAATCACACACATTTTTGGGGCATCCCATGACTCGCTTTGCAGACACCGGTGAGATGGAAGTACACTGATATGCTGACAGTTATTTTGAAATCATGGCTTCAAAACAATAGAAATAACTCAGATTACTTGCTTGTATAGTACTCAACTTGGTGTTGAGTGTGAATGCAACACAGATAAAATGATGATATGGCTATATTAATTTATTTATTGTTATTAATTAATAGGACCTTTAGTGGTAATCGTTTTATATTTTAATTCTACCATCCAAGGTTCCCACTGGCAGAACACAGGGTGCATTGGCGACCATGGAAAACTTCATGGCACCACTGAGCACCATCAGCGAGCTTGGACTTCAGCACAGCAAGGCTAAGTTCCTCCACAGCAAGGTGAGTGGGCCCTCCCGACGCAAGCGGGAGTTCATGCCGGATGAGAAGAAGGACAACATGTACTGGGAGAAGAGGCGCAAGAACAACGAGGCAGCCAAGCGCTCACGGGAGAAGAGGCGTCTCAATGACTTCGCCATGGAGAGCCAGCTGGCTGCTCTCAGTGAGGAGAATGCCATCCTCAGGACAGAGCTGCTGTCCCTGAAACTGCGTTTTGGGCTCATCAGCCCAGACACCGGCACCCATCAGGGCTGCTCTGTCCAGGACTTGCTGGGAATTTATTTTGGAGGACACAAAGCTGTCCCCCCATTTCCCGAGGCAGAGTCCTTTGCTAGGGATTCCTGCTTCTTCAGGACAAATAGCTTTGTGCCGAAGGTGCTGAAGACAGCTGATTTTTCATGCAAAAGCTTTGACCCATCCAGAAATATCCTCAGCTGTGACTCACAGCAGGCTCTCATGGGCACCCAGTGTGACCTTAGCCTTCACCAGTCAAAAAGGCTTGATTCAGCCTTCAGATCCACATTTTGCTCTCCTTTCCTCAATTATCACTGCCCAGACAAATATGCCTACCACTTCCCCTTGTCAGACAGCGCCTGCTTCTTGTCTCCTTCCCCCAGCCTAACTGAGGTGAGCAAAGAAAGCACCCAAACTGTCTCAGATGAAGACGATGAGCAACAGGTGCCCAAAATTTCTCCCCTACCCCTATACAGCCTGCCCTGCCCTTCAGAAGACCACCCAAAGGGCCGAAGCTATTCTGCTCTGCCTCACAAACTCCGAATTAAGACCAAAGCCCTCAGCACCTGGGAGGAGGGCAGCTTGGACTCCCACTGACATGGCAGAAGACTGGCCTGCTCTAGAAGGCCAATGCAAGACCTTCCAAAGACATGAGGGGTTTGGAAGGAGGGAGAGAGAGAGAGGGGAAGGTCTTATGCTTCAAAGTGGGATGCAGTTTTCTCTGTTTTGCATAAATGATAGTGGGTTTATAGGCCTGGGCTGCATCACTACAGCACAATTACATTTGACACCCTGTGTTGGCTGTGATGCTCCACTTACCATAGGAGACCTGCCAGGTCCTGTGGTCACTGTGTGAGTAAGTCACAGTTTCACCCTGCTCACACGCCAAACTAAAGTGTGAAAGGACCAAAGGCAGGAAGAGGCTAAGATAGTGGCGATGGTAGCCACACCATGTAATACAATAGTGGCTCCACACCACAACTACAGCTGCTTGGTGTGGCAACCATTTTAATTCCCTTTCTTACTTTTGTTTCTTTTTTTTTTTTTTCTTTCTCCTTCATCCTCTTAAATGGGGCTTGTTTGACATTTGAAGCTATTGATGGAAACAGCTTCACAGACCTTCTCACCCTAGCTGTCTGGAGCAAGAAAAAGTAGAGTGATTAAAAAGGCAGTAGATTTACACTGGCAATAATAAATAAGGCATTTTTCAGAAATGACCTTTCCATATTTGGAATTTGCCTTTATAAAACATTCTCTCACCTTTAGCTGAGTTGGCCAATACATTTCCTTATTTTGAAATGAATTATTTATAAAATAAAAATAAAAAATAAAAAAATAAAAATTTTTACCAGAATTGTCAGTAAACTGAATAGAAAGCATTTCAACATTTTAGATTTTTTTAAATGATTTTTTAAAATTATTTAGCCAGCTTAAAATGCAAGTGAGCATCTTAGTTAACATATGGCTGCATACATTAATCACGGTAAATTGTGACTGGCAGTGCTGGACTCAGAGTTGGATGTACTCACTGATGACACTGTCCAAGTTTAAGAGGCTGAACCAAAGAGCTGGCACTGATGGTTTCTCTTGAGTTTCAGTGCCTGGCATCTTTGCAACACTCAGAAATAATAGAGGAAGATAATACTTTAGTATTCTAGATGGATAGTCTAGTATAGACTGTGACTTTTGGATCCGTGCTGATGCAGAGTGTGTAGCATCATTGAATGAGCCACAGACATGGAGCAAAATGGACTGGACTTTCCAAAAAACAGTAAAGGCTACATTGCTGCTTCAGAGATCTCCTGGACATGGAGGAACTGATTTCCACCCCTATATGAAGGAGCCAGCAGACTGAGAAGTGTAAGGTACCCAGGGCACAAGAGGTGGTGCATAACATGTTCTGTCTGGTAGGTTCCCTTTATCAGGAAATATCAGGGAGGACTTGTATGTGAGCGATACCTGGGGACAGTGGTTCAGAGTCATCTTTGTTGATACTTTATACTGTTGTGCCCAAACCGAGAAGCTTCGTGATGCCCCTCATGTCCCAAGGACAGAGCTGCTTGCTTTAGTCATTACTTAACATAATTTACTCAGTGCTGTGCTGTCTGTGAATGGGCTCTAACATCTGCGTCTCTTGGACTGAAGTTCCCGCTGGAGCGAGATGGCTCTCCAGCCTGGAGCACTGCTTAGCAATTGCAGTTGGCCTTTGGAAGTGCACACAGCAAGGATAACTCTTCCAGCTCACTCACCTCCCTGAGGCTTCACATGTGTCTGCTGGGCTGTGGGAATTGCTCACTCACCAAAAAATTGTAGTGAGATGCGTTAGGAAGCATCTGCAGACTAGATGCCTCTAGTTCTTTTTGGAAGCCTGCTCTCAGGCTGGGCAAGGTGGTGTTCTGCTCCTGTATGGTGCTTCCTGCAGGACATTCTGCCCCTTCTCCAGGTGTTCAAGGAGCATCCATGCCGAGATATTTCTAGCACTGTGTCAACATTAGGTTTAACTATTCCAGGTCRCAGGGGTGTCCATTCTGTCTCTCAGGAAACTGCTCTGTTCCAGATCGCCAGAGTTTTGTTTGTTTAATATTATCTAATACCTTCTGGTCCAGCCCCTAAAGGCTTTTAAAGCATTTTGCTCCTTTTTTACCTGTGCACATACTGCAAATAGTGTATGTATTCCTCAGGGTACCTGCATGGCCACTTTCCTTGTCCATCCTGCCTTCCCACTGCTTGGGAGAGTCTGCACTGCAGCGGTGGCAGTAAGTGTGGAGTAAGTTAGATATAGCCGAAGTACTTTAACCCAGTCAACCTGAGACTGCCAGCAGCATAGCACAGAGCTCAGTGCAGGGCAGCCCGACATCATGAGCAGGTTCTGCTGCTATAGCTACATTGAGCTTAAAACTAGCTTAGCCTCAATGAGCAGTAGCTTCTTTAAGGACATTAAGACCTACTTTACTCCGTTCCTCAGCCTCCTCACTTTAAGAGCTGCACAGTGTCTGCTGTCTGCGCTCAGACCTGGGCTCACTCCAAGGACTCAGGATCTAGGTCTGGATTTTGAGCGCCCAAAGAGCTGTCAAACGCATAGCTCCAAGGTACACATGGTGCTGTGTGGAGGCAGAGGAAGAAAGTGTAAACTAGGAAAGTGTAAAATTCATGTTCAGGTTTCCAGTACTGACTACTGGGCTCATATGTCCCCCTATTTTCTTGACCTTGCTTTCTCCCTGCTGTATCTTAGTGCTGAATTATGCAGGATATGCCACATCTACAAGGTAGCTGAGCGTGGTGATTCATTTGCTTTACAAAACAGTAGCCAAAGATAGTTCTCAGGGATGTATTCCAGGTATATCTGTAATTTCTCATCCTCAGTTTTCTCTTTCTACCTCTTCCACGTTTTGTCTTGTTTCCTAAGGAAATGAGGCTAATGCAGTTCTGTGTTTCTGTGCCAGTCTGTCATCCCTAAACATTTTTTTGACTTGTTGGACAAATACAGTCCAATCTGATGGAAGAGAAGAGATCTCAAAGAGAATAAGTAACTTCAGATTGCATGAAAATAGGTGGTTGGGGCAGAGGAGGCCAATCTATCATATCCGTACTGATAGAAAAGCTACCGTGCCTGCCCAGCCCTGCTAGAAATTGGGAGAATAACATAGGAGCTCAACATCATAACTCACATTCCCAGTTTTGCTGCTCACAGAACTGCCTAGTACCTTTATATATTACACTGTTTTTGTTAAAATTTCAGGTTTTGCAGAACGAGGACAGTTGTCGGGGATATTTTTCTAGAAAGGATTTTATTGATAATAAATGAATGTGCCAATAATAAGAGAGTGTAAAAGGACAAACGGCACAGCCTGATGTGGGATATAATCCTCACGTCTTAGCTCGGTTTGGAAGAAGAATGCCCTTAATGTGAATTGTACAGAGGGAGATCTGCACTTTGCTATAAGGTGTATCAACATGTTGTGCCTAATAAAACTCTATTTCCAAAAGTGGCCTGTTGGGATTGTATCACTGCCAAGCTTTCCTTCTCAGGAGCGACTGGTATGATAAATACATCCCCTGGAGATAAGGTCTGCTCACAAGGAGCACAGGGAACTGTGAAGAAGGGCAAGGATTAAACAGCATCCCGCACCAAGCTGCGGTGCAATGGGGGCAGCACTACTGTACTCATGGGGATGAAGGGAAACCAGAGTACTGCAACTGCTCTTCAGGTGTGAAACTTGACACAGTGATGCTTGCAGATTAAAAGAAACCACAAGTGTGTCGATTTCCTGTGCTATTCCCCCCGTCCTCCCTTCCCCTCCAAACAGGTAGAGACAGACCATAGCAATAAGAAGGCTTAGAAATTGTTTTGCTAGAAAAAAAATCACCTCTGCCCTATGGCTGCCCTTCCCAAGCATCACTGGGAAGGCTCTTCCATGGCCTTCCTCTGGCTTGCTGCCTGTTGCAAGCATTGCAGAATATAGCAAGCTGTAAACAAGCGAGTTCAGGTACTGGCAGCAGTCTATCCTAGCGACAGAGCTTAGTGTAGGCTAGCTCACCCTGCTATTTAGGATGTGTTTTGCAGCACAGGCTGAGTTCGGTGCTAGCAGAGAGGAGGTGGCCCCAGCCCTGCGCTGCAGATGGTCCCTGGCAGAGCAGGCCCCGAGCAGTTTAACCCTGCAGGTGTCAAGAGCCAGGATTTTTCTCAGGGAGCGGACATGCTTCTTCTGAAGAGTGTTAAGAAATGAGTAATGCTTCCTGTTTGTTGTCTCCCTGCTGGTGCACGAGCTGGGGGCTGAACCTGGAGTCGGAGTTAACGGCAGTGTAAACTGCCGGGAAGGGTGGGATGGCAGCAGGAAGAGCAAGCAGGAGAGGATGAAAAGGTGTGAGATAAGCCAGCCCTGTTTCCACACCTGGCTTTATCTCACGCCACCTTGTGCTCCTCTCTCAAATGTCTCTCTTTTTCCAGGTTTAGCTTTTCCTCCCCTCTGGGGCTGCACACCTGGCCTAGGACGCGTGGGAGGAGATGCGGACGGGGAGGGTATTTCCGCTCCCTCCGCGCTTTTATCTCCACTTGTACTGCCTTGTCCTTGAGAAAGTTTCCTACTGGTAGCCTGTGGGCGATCCAGTCCTCTCTATTGATTATACCTGCCCCAATTTGGCTATTTAATAATATCTTCAAATAAGAGTGATTATTAAACTAATTGCTTTAGGTAATGAGAGCCAGAGGGCTTGCCTGGGAGGCATCTGACCTGATTTCTGGTTCTGCTCAAGCTTAAAAGCTAATTCATTAACCAGCTTTTGTTCCAAAGCAGTTTTAAGTAGTTTTTGAGTTGATTAATTACAGGGAGGAGTGTTATATAATAAAGCAACTGTGTGTGAGTCTGAAGGAGGGAGGTGAGTAAAATGTTTCATGTTTCCTGAGCCTGGGGGCCCTGTTCGCTTTTGTGATGGAAAAACGCGGTGTCTGGGGAAAGACATGACGGTGAGGCATTGCGGGGAGTGGGTGGGAGGGTATGGATGAACACGGATGTAGGTGGAGTGGGTTGCTCACTGTATTCTTCACTGGCCCCAGGAGTCCTGGAGGTGGGGGGAATCCATTCCACGTCCTGTTCGACTCCACAGCCTTGATTTCGGTTGCTGAGTCAAACGTTGTAATCACATAGTTTTGCAAATCTGAACTGGAAATCTCTTGGGAAGATTTTGCATCAAAATCCATTTTGGTCCCACATGGGAGGGAAGAAAGCAAAAAAAAGACAGAAAGAAGCATGTCTAAAAGTTTATGCACCTTTGAACTGTTTTGCTCACTTCCATGTTAAAAAAAAAAAAGGCATAATTGGAGGAAGGTGGAAAGTGTTTTATATTTTTCCACAAATAAACATTTTGTATCTATTTTAGGTTTTGTTATAAGTACTGGTCAGCCTTGATTAAGAGATCTACTCCCCATGAGCTTGCTTGCATCTCTTTGGAAACCTATTCTGATATTTACCAGAATGGAAGGATCAAAAGCACCATCCTAATTCAGGACCAACTTGTATTTGACTGTAATGTTGATTTGATCCATGGTTAAGCAACTGTAAACTAATGCCACAGTTTTAATGTCAGCCCAGTTTCCACTGGCAACTACAGGCCTGTGTGTATCAATACTACTTGGTGATGTTTGTTCTTTACAGAGGTGAAATCGAGAAATAAAGTGGGTGAGGAGATTTGCAGGCAAAAACTAGCTAGCGTCAGTGAGAACGAGCCCAAGAGGGGACACCTCAGTCCCAGCATCGCCGGTGTCTCATCCTGCAGGCACCTGAGCAGGAGGAATCACACACACACATGCACATACACGTTTGGGGTGGCAGCTTGGCCGCGGTCCCGCTGTGGCGCTCCTCCGGTGAGCAAGCACTGGCACACGTGGCCAGCCCAGGCTGCACCGAAGCGTGGCCGCCGCGATCACTTTCATTAGAAAGCACAACCAGCGGAGGAAGAAATGGTGTATAAATATCAGCCTTTTATTTTGCATACGAGCTCGTGGTTACAGCACTTCCCCAGGAAATGAAAGATTGTGCTTCAATTCCCTCTGCAGGCTGCAAGGATTCAAAACGGCTTCCCAGACCCTGTGGGAAGCTCCTGGCCCAGCTGCTGCAGCAAAGCTGGGCACTGTCCTCCAGCCGCTTGAACCGCCGCTGCTGCGCAGCCAGGAATTCAGGGGCCGAGGGCCACAAAGACCAAGAGGAGAGGGAGCCCAGGACTGTGGTTTTCCCCTTCCTTGCAGCAGAGATGAAGCATTCGGTGGCATTTAAACTTTTCATGAAACTCTTTTGCCTTCTGAGCTTAATGTTCTGGTCAGTCACAAGCAAATCTCACTCTTGCAATGCTGTTTTAATATGTATTTTTAAAGCAGTGCTTTCCCCTCTGCAAATATCCTCCTTTCATAATCAATAGCTAATTTTTTCTCAAATTTAAAAAATATAACCATTTTGCTATACCAGGCAACAGTTTTGCTGATCATAATGGAAAGTACTTAAAAGCCTCCCACAAATTCCAGGAAATACAGTTATAGGTGTTATTTTGAGTAGCACCTCAGTGGCATCTGTTGTATAGTAAACACATGCAGTAAGTGGTTGAGAATAAGGGGGAAATAGTGAAATGAAAAAAGGTTCTGGTATCATAAAATTATTCAATCTGGCAAAAACTAAAAATGACTGCAATGAGTCGGAGAAGATCTCACCACCCTGAACGACTGTGGAAGAAAATGCAGGGGAATTTAATGTTGAAAAATACAAATTAATGCACATAGGAAAAAGCCATGACCTTAACAAGTCACATATGATAACTTCAAATTAACAGCACTCTGCAGARCAATTTTGATGTCCTAGTGAGCTCGCGCTTTCAACGCTGTGTGCCATTCTGGTCCTCCTGCCTTCAAAAAGATGCAGTAAAGAGAGGGCAAGGATGGTGCCTAAGATGCCAGGTTTTCAAGTGGGAGAGAGGTAATTGAGAGGGACACGCTACAGATATCTAAATATGCATCATGCAAGACCTGTAGCATTTGAACAGGGAGCAATTGCTCACTGTTTTCCATAATGTAGAATTAGCCAGCATTGAATGAAAGTGGGCAGAACTTTTTTAAAATAGAAAAGCAGAAGGAAGTATTTTTTCATGCAGTGCACAGTTAAACCGTGGAGCTTGTTACCACAGGATGTTTTGGATGCCAGAAATATAAATGAGGTCAAAAAGTGATTAGACAAGTTCAGGGAGCATAAGTCCATCAGGGGCAATTAAACACAGAGGTGTGGATAGACTCTCCGGCTCAGGAAGTCTCTAAACTGCAGACCGCAGGAACTGGGAAGGCAGTGGAAGCTCCCTTTGCTCTCACAAAGTTTTTCTTAAGCATCCACCAGTTTTGGAGACAGCTTCTAGGCTGGATGAAGCTTTGGTCAGATCCAAATGCTCTTCTGTCTTTGTGCATCTGAAAAGAGCATTTTTCTGCTGCCAAACACTGCACTCTCTAAAAAGGCAAAAAAACCCTCTCACATTTCAAGCACTGTTTTTCACACCTTCGTGGTGTTAGATGGAGAGATGACTACAGAGTTTTCCCTTAAGAAGATGAGTTAATGATGACCTTTAGGTCATGCGAAGGACCAAAACTGAATCATTACTGAGGTAGGAAAAGTTAGCAATGACTTCTGGAAATAAGCATTACATTCAGAATACCCCACTGCTTGACCTATTGTATAGCACTCGGGTGTGCACATAAGGGTAATGCCATTTCAAAAATCTCTTTGAAATTTCATCTTGGCCATGTTTCCACTATTATGAAATAATTAGAAGGGAAAATGTCAAACCATACACAACTATCGGCATTAATCATTTGCAAAATGAACTTGTCCTACATCGTAGCCCCAGCTACAAGGGAATGAAGCAGCTTAGCTGTAGATGGACCATATTTTGCTAATGCACACCGCTTTGGGAGAAATTCTGGCTTTTAAAGGACATAAGCACCCACCGCCACAAGACTTCACACTACAAAATGGCTCAAAATCCTGAAGGCTGTGGGCCCTCTCCCACCTCCTGCAGTGCGGTGGTGTAGACGTCTGCCCTAAACCACCATTCAGACAGGAGACACAGGCAGCTAAGCCTCAAACTTGAACTGAATTCCCCCACCCCCAACCTATAGGATTCTCTGTCAGTCCTGGGAGGTTACTTCTAGACATGAGGGTGGGTCTTTATATGGAAGAGAAAATAGTCGACCCGTTCTGGTTCACATTTCCACCATCATAAACCCCAGGTGACTTGGCCAGTGTCGGTGCCTTCAACTCCAGGCTGCCCTGATGTCATGGATTTGCCATTCCCCAGAGACCTGAGGGTGCACATTAATGCAAGTATTAATGCAAGAATTAATGCAGTATTAATGCAAGCCAGGTGGTGAAACTCAGCGCTCGGGAGGTTGCTTGCTACGGGAAGCCTGCTTGATGGCTGCTTGAAGATTGCTTGAATCGAGGCCAGCTGAGACCAGCTGGGCAAGGCAAGACCAGAGGAGCAAGCAGAGGGGGAGGACGTGTGGGGCCGCAACAGCGCATCTCTGCTTTTACAGCGATGCTTTTACCCTTGTGGTGACTTGCAGGTTCCGGACGCTGGAGTTACAGCTGGTTTTTATTGTTTCCTACGCAGAGAGATCGCATGGGGCTCGATTGATCAACCACAGGCAGCAAGAGCATTTCTGCCCTTTATCTTGCACTAACCTCCTTATTAGCTGCACGAGAGCTGCTCCTCACACGAATCCCTCAGCTCTGCTCTCAGCTGCCTGCATTGCATACCTATTGGTTTCCTGCTGAAAAAGATATCCCAGATTAAATTTGCCCTTGTGCTCATATCCAGTCATCTTTCTAATAGGAATAGGAAGGAACTGAAGATCAGATCCTCAACAACGCAATTTAGTTCATAGCAAGTTAGACAGCACTGAGGCTCAGCGCCTGCAGACTTTGGCTTCCAGGGGACTCATTTCCATGGTGGAGAGCTGCATGTCCAGGGGTTCTTGACCTCATCTGTCCTGTGGTGATGTTGGCAGGGTGAACTTCAAAATGTCCATGAGGCCCATCCATCCTCAGTGCAAAGACAAGCTGAAAGTATAACTAGAGACACAGCTCAGAGATGCCCACCAGGACTGCAGGCTCACGCACCAGAGAACTTAGCTTTGTGGCTTGCAAAGGGCTGAAGTAAGTTACATGATCCAGCTCCCTTTTAATGCAAAACACTTTGGGAGTTGCTGTCTCTGCTCCTAATGCTACCAAATACCCTGGCTGATGTGCAGTAATGCTTGCTAGTGTGTTAAGATAAAGTGATTATTGAAGAGGCATCTTGGGTGCGTGGGAGTTTGTATATATGTAGCTGCCTTCTAACATACATCTTGCTCTTATCAGATACTCAGTGTTTCAAATTCATGCTCAACCCTGTAGAAAAAAGAAAAGAGAAAAAGAAAGTATAGCCCCTTACATTAGCTTGTAAAATTTAGTAAGTGCAGCACAAGAAGTGTGACTACACTAAGGTATTCATCTTTAAGCTGGCTTTCTCATATCAGTTCTTCTGAAGACCACAATCTTTCATTTCTCGCACGTAGCTTTACTCATACTTGATAAGTGTGCTAAAACATCAGAAGGACCTGGGGAGGCTTGACAACTCCTAGACCTCAAACAAACAAACAGAAAGCAATGCTCCGGAATGATTAAAAGCTCGTCTGATATTTTTTAATATGTAAAAAGTCATCTTTGCATTTGTGATGTGTTAGGGCTGGGTTTGGATAAAACAGCAGCTAACCAAATCCTGCACCCAAACCTAACCTCCATCCCCAAAACTCTAAGCGAACCAGACTCTTCCACCTCCAATTTCTCCTTCCACCTGTTGCAGTTCCTGTATGCTCAGCGCCAAGGCGTCCAAATCGCTCAGTTGCTGCTATCGGCAGCGTCCCAGCGCCCCGGTGAGGAAGAGCTGTGTTACTGGCTCGAGCGTGGGGGATTACAGGATTTCTTCTTACCCTCTGTGCAGTGAGGCTGCAGCAGAGCAAGGACCGAGCTGTGTCTCCTGCACTGGACTAACCCTGTCCTCCCAGTTCTGTGCTCAGCTGAGTTTTTTCCCGCAGTGGCGTTTAAGCGGAGTCACACTGTATTTCCACTTGTTTTTCTGCCAGAAAACTTGGCTTATTGATGTTTGCATAAATTAACTCAAACTCAAGGGTGAAGCAAACCTGCACATCACCCACTGAAATGCCGTTTTGCTGGGTAAAAAATCCCCAAGCAGAATTTGGGTTAAGCTACCACGTTAAGCTAAACCTAGAAATCATCTCCTCTCTTTCGGTGCCCCTGCATTTTATCCCTGTTCTTTGCACAGATCCCAAGCTTTGTGGCCACAGGGGCTTGTACAGCCCTGGGGTCCGGAGGGAATGACACCAGCAGGCACATTTGGTGCACATCAGGTATGTGGGACCACATTGCATGGGCAAGTCTTCAAAACACACGTCTTTAGCTTGCTTGCAGGTCTACAGCGCTGCCTTTTGCCTGCCAGATGAGACAAAAGTGCCAGCCAGGCTACAGAGGCAAAGCCTGGAGGAGGTTTTCTTTGTTGCAGATGCAAACTGGCTGCACAACGAAAGCAGCGTGAGGAGCGTTGTGGTTGTGTGTCCAAGGGATCAGCGTGTCCCTCTTCAAGGGAGGAAACCCCCATGTTAACCACATCGCTGCACTGCTGGGAGGGTGCCAGGCATGCGAGAAAAGGCTTCAGCTGTTAGAAACAGGAGGCCCAGATATGTCCTCATGTTTGCACCTTTCTCTGCTTGTTTCGAGCTGAGCTGGTTGGGACAAAGTAGGACAGCACTGCGTCCTCTGCCCAGGTCATCCCCCGGTCCCCGGTGCACCGTCCGGGAATGGCCGAGCATTAGGGAGGAGCATCGGTGTCCTGGCACCCAGAGGACACCTCCAGGGACTCATCCATTGGCCGTCAGCCCTTGCTGAAGCCCTACATGGACCTGACAGCTCTGTTTTCCTGCATGAAAACTCAGGTCTCCAAGCGGTGCCTTGGCTATCGGCCGCCGCGCTCATCCAGGGCGTGCGAGACCCGGCTAAATACCACTGTATCAGTGTCACCACAATCGATCCCCAGTCCTGACTCTTCAGTTCTGATCCTTTTCCCCTTGCTCACCGGTGCAATCCCTCTGGAGCAGAGTTTTCCCATGCATCAGCCACTAGAACTGCCTAAAAAATTATTTCATTTTCCTCGCTCGCATATGAAAGGCTTGTGATCTGATAGCGGTTTTCAGTTTGTCGGCACTTTTTTCCCCCCCACCTCAAGAAATGTTAGAGGTTCAGATTTGAAGTCATGGGTTTGTTTTTGTTTTTTTTGTGTGTGTGTGTGTGGAGAAAACAACTTTGGACGGGAAGAACTTCACCAGCCACATCTTGGCAGCCAGCTGGTTAGGATGATTTTTTTCAATTTATTTATTCCCTAGTTCCCAGGGGGGGATAAAATACCTATCTGCATCTTTCCTAATCTCCCCTTCAAACAGCGTGCATCTGCGCAGAGGCAAGGCTGGGGGGTACCGGGGGCTTCTCCGCTACCCAACTTCATCGTATTAATGCAGTTATTAGAGTTAATGACAGTCTTTTGGGGACAGGCTTGGAAAACAGATGATAGCAGGGAGCAGCTTGGAGCACAGCTAGCTCTGGAGCCGAATTACCCAGGTGGTTTCTTGCTCCCTGCACAGGGATGGAGCCCCCTTAGCGCTGCCCATCGAATTATAATCCCCTGTGAAATTGCAATGAGTTTGATCAAGAGAGCATCTAATGTCTTCCAGGGCAGAAATGAGTAAGAATTAATGTGATTTTATCACAACAAGGCCTCAGCTTGGTGGTTTTTCTGCGGTACTTATTAAGAAGGGGGAAAAATCGTTATTAGCTCAAGGCGATCAGAAGGATCCAAAAAAGGATGAAAAAGGGAGCACGTGCAGCTCAGCCACCTCGTTAAGGGCAGTCTTAAGCTCTTAGACAAAGTAAGAAAGTTTTGATAGAGCCCAGGTTTTCTTTCTCGTTGTTTCAACATTTTTCCAACTGACATAAGTGCAGATATTCCTCTTGAATTGTTTGTTAAAAATATATATAAAAAAAATCTTTGGGGGTTTTCCCTAGTGAGAGTGTGGGGGGGGAAAGCATAAAACTGAGAAAAAGTGGAATACTGATACACAAAATTCAGAGGGAAATAAAAGATGCTCTTGCATTTTTACTTTCCAGAGCCTTGGAGAAACAGGAGAACATGCTTTTCGGTGAATACCACCATGAAATTTCAGTGCAATCTGCCCAAGTAAACATCTGCACCTGGGTTGCATCCAACCAAGCTGTGAAAGCGAAGCAGGATGCCCTGAATTTCAGCTCCATGGCTGCTCTGCGATTCTGAATAACCACACAGCAGCATATAAAAGTGGCTATGAAATCTCAAGTGGCTGCGTATCTGTTACAAGATGATTAATTATGTGCGCAGCATAAACCACAGGAAAAATCCACCGCCTTCAAAGCTCCCAAGCCCCTAACTACAACAGCAGGGACTCTCCCTCCCAAGCTGGGCCAAATTTGCAAGATTTAATTGAAAAGCTGTCATTTATTTCGCTGCTGGGAGAACGGAGCTGGTGCTCCTTGCAAGAAGGGGACGAGTGGCACAGCCGGACTTATGACCAGGCCGTTTGGAGAGCCGAATGAAGAAGAAATGGCCAGATTTGCCCCCTGGTTTTAAAGGGCATCAGTCGAAATCCAAGACACAGTCCTGCCCACTGGGCCTCGCTATTGAGCCATGGCTATGAAAGCTAAAGAATCTGAGCTGGGATTTTGGGTCAAAATATGAATCCTTAGTTAGGTAAAAACCTTTCTGAGCCGCTCCTTGGTGATGCGGGTATGCAGGCTCTCACTTTCAGCGGGTCGGACACCGACGCCTTTGGGGACTTTCGGGGATGCAGGGCACGGCTGAGACCGGAGGCACAAACACCGAATCGTTCCGGCTGCCAGCAGCAGCAGCAACTTTTATTTTTTCCGAGGTTTTGGCATTCAAAGCAGCAATCGGCCATCCTGAACGAGTTGGAGCCTCTCTTGCATCCGAAAAAAGCTATTTCTGTTCTTAACGCCTTAGAAACAGGGATGGCAAGCTCAGAAGTCAAAATTTGATAAGAAAAGCCTCCAATATTCTTTTTTTTTTTTTTTTTAGTAGCAATTCAATTCTGAGTTGGGCAGCCAGAACTGTGATGTTTCCGATCGTGAGGGACCAGGAGCATCTTTTTAAAGACACCCAGCGATTGCGGCGGTGTCTCCGAGGCTAAGCGGGCTCATGCAGAGCGCTCTCAGCCCCCTCTGCACCCACCACTCTTCCTGCCAGGAAGCGTTGGCGGCTCACTAACGGGGTGTTATACAACTTGCTCCACATTTTAGAGGTCCTCCTTGTCCTCATCGCCTCTGCGGGCCATCACGAATCGATGGCGGCAGGAGCTTGCACCAGTCYGGTAACTGGGCTGAGCACCCAGGGCCAGAGAGCAAGTTGGTTCCCCGTCASCGCCACACCGTCACCCCTGCGAAACCATGTCGGGGCAGAGGTGTCACCTTGGCCGCGACAGCCACGACAGGCTGGGTGCGAGGGTCCCCATCCTCCAAGCTGAGCCCTGCTTTTGCTTTTGTCACCTCCAGGTTTGCAGCCCTGGGAAGCACAGATTGAGGGCGGAGGGGGATTTTGCGGCATTAAAGTGAGGGGCAGGGCTGCAATGCGGGCGGTGGTGATTTTGCTGCTTGAAAATATTTTTACCAAGCGATGTCAAGGGCTGCTTCAAACCAGCAAACGTGCGAGTGAAAGGGAAGGGAGCAAAAGGACTGTGTCTAAAGGTTAAGCCTTCCCCTTGGGAGAGAGAAAGCAATTCTAGCAAATGTCTTTGCTTTTAAATAATGTTTGCTGACGCAGTCGTCTCACGGCTATTTGGTTTGGGGGTTTTTTGTTTTCTGTTTTTTTTCAAAGGCCGAAAATCTCCTCTTTTTTTTCCACTTGCGCACGCCACTATCAAGGAGGGAGTCTGAGGAGCATCATTTTGAGCTCTCAGGTCGTCACCGCCTTCCCTGTGCGGTAGCAAGAGTTCACACCTCCCACACTCGTCGCATTTCTTCCGTACAGCACAAAACCCCTTGGGCCTGGCATCAGAACGAGATTACAGCAGAAAAATACTTTCCGCTAAGTTACCACAGCATTTTTGACTAACCTCAAAATCCTACCAGCCCTTTCTGCCTGGTCCCTTATTTCTCTGAGACTTACGGCCAAGGGGTTTCTCTTCATAACAAAATACATGCACGCGGAGGAGCTGATGCCCTGCCAGGACAGTGAAAATGCAACTCTTTAACACCAAGCACATAGGGTTGCCCTATTCTTTTTAGGTCCTGGAGCCATGGTGTGCAGGAGAGTGTCTCACTTAATGCGTATTTATTTTCTCACCAAAAGTGAGCTGGGAGGTGACCAGCAGATCTGGAGCCTGCCCCCTGCCTTGGACGGCCCTGCTCCCCTTGGCATGAAGAAGTTGCATCCAGTTTTGCTTGGAAAATTGCTGCTTCTGATTGCAGCCGCTCACTAGCTTTGTGCTGGGCATCAGTTCTTGGGAAGCCGCTGGGCTGTGCCAGTCCTCCAGGCATCGTCCAGCTTTCGGGGATCTTCGCACACCGGCTCGCGGTGCCGTTGCCCAACGCCCGAGCCAACGAAAGGAGCCGTCCTTCTTCGTGGGGAGAGGCTGGTGGGCAGCAGAAAGTACCTTTTGGGTGGATGGAAGGGAAACGGAGGCGTTGAGCCACTGAGCAATTTCTTCCCCACATGGTGGCTGTGCCCTGCACCGTGCCAGCGAGCGGGAGGCAGAGCGGGCAGCGGTGGAGACGCCAACACTTTTGGAGGGGAGGTTTCAGGGCTGCCTCCCAAAGTTGTCAGGAGTGGGAGCTTGCTGGGACCGAGGCTTTGCGGTGCTGCTGGGGCTGCAATGCAGCAACGCTTTTTGCAGGGTGCAGGATTGCACTGGTGTCGGGGGAATGCAGGAAACTGGGACGGGTTTAAATATTTGGTTTGCACCCCGCACTGCTGGGCAACACCGCCTTGCCAGAGGCRAGGCTGAACCTCTGGAGAAGAGCTTGCCGGCATTCCCATTTGATCGAAGCCGCACACACGCAGGTGGCCCTCCGCGCACAGCCGGACACAGGCGTCCCAAGAGCAACCCCCACCTGCTTGCAATTAAGTACCGCTTTCCTGTCCTGCCACTCCCCTCATTTTCTCTGCTGTGCTAAGGAACTACCAAAACAAAATCAGCCTCTCTCGCCCCCTCTCTGCCTTTCTGCTCCCCCAGCTTGCACCAGGAGGGGGTCCAGGCCCCAGGGGCAATCAGGAGGGGAAACGCTGCTGCTCAGGCATTTTGTCAAGCAAAAAGAGAAGGAGGGGGGATTTGCTGGGCTAAAAACGCTGCAAATGTGATGGCCGTTTTGTGGACCACAGCAGTACTTAAGAATTAAAGTCCAAACCCTCTTTTAATCCTTTATTTTAAGTTTGCCTGAACAGAAAAAAAGGCAGAGGCTGAAAGTTTTGGCTGACACCGGGGGTGCAGAATAAAGCCACCAGGTCACCCCAGTGCTTTCCCTTCAGGCTCACGGAACAAATTTGGGTCTCCTGGGCTGCCACTCTTGCTGTGCCCATCCCTCAAGCCTGTCCCCATCCCCTCCTTTCCCAGGAGCTGCTCATTCCTCCCCGCCCACCTCCATGGCCTGGGTTTCTAGCAAGATAAGAGCTTGTTTTCTCCGGAAAGTTTCAGGGGAAATTAAGTGGCTAGTTTGAGTCAATGTGAGAGCCAAGCGCTCTGTGCTCATCAGTGAGCCGTGGGAAAGCTCTCTGCAGCATCCCTGCAGCTCTGAGCTCCTGTTCCTCCTCCTCGCCCCGGTGGTTCCGTGTGGCCCCCCAACAGCCTCCAAACACAGCTGGTAATGGAGAGACTGCAACGGGTCTAGCCCAGGGGCACAATAAATGTGTCGCCAGCTGAAAAGCTGTCACCAAACCCCGTACCAGCTTCAAAAGGTCGGGGGAGTTTCACAACAGTTTGGTAAATTTGGCATGATTTTTCTCTTGGGGATTTTCTGTGAAAGGGTTTGGTGCTGAGCTTGACATTGTTTGAGGTAGTTTCCATGGCTCTTTCTCCCCTGTGCAGTAAAAAAATCACTTGTGTGTGTGTGTTGGTGCCTGCAGGGATCCAGCCATGGGGTGGGATGGAGGGCTGCAGTCTGCGCTGGAGAGGTGAGGTAGACACCTCCGTCCTGCTTTTCCCTTCACACAAAATCTGTGTTCAAGTGAAATTAAAGTTGCTACGTTGACGTCAAGAGCATCAGCAAACAATGGGATTAAACCTGCCTTGCCCACTAGAGTGGGTGCATTAAATAATCAGTCCTCACAGGGCCAAGAGCTCTTGGGGCTGAAAAGAGAAAGCAGAGAAATAAAAAAGGACAAGAAGGCAAAAGTGTGGGGGAGTGGAAAATAAAAGGACTCAGCTTGAGGAAAAGATGAGGGTGCAGTTCTGTCACCGAAATCGAACAGTTCCAACACATCTAATTGCAGCTGGGGAACGCCTGTCCCTGTGGGTCCTCAGCCCCTGCTGCAATCCCAGTGATGAAATGCAGCTGGGGGAGGATTTTGCAACTCCTGCTTCTCAGTTGACTCCAAGCTGGCAGCAACTGGACCAAGAAACCCTGCGTGGGAATGTGCTGTGCCAGGAGGAGAGCCGGCCAGCACCAAGCCACCCGCACTCTGGTGGGCTGTGTGGCCTCTGCCCAGGTGGACACAGAGCTGTCCTGGCCCTTAGGCTGCAGCTGGGGACATCTGAGCCCTTAGGAGCTGCCAAATGTCCCCTGAAGCTGATAAGCCCTCAGACCTACAAAATCCAGAGGACTGGTCTATATCTTCCTCCAGAGAGAGCACTGAAGAGGGGGGAGCCAGCAGCACCTAGTTCTGCTCTTTGCACCTGGGAATCTCCTCAGCTGCTGTGGATAGAGGCCAGACCCTTTCCTAGCAGTGACGTAGGAAAATCCTTTAGATGACTGGGGGGGGGAGGTCATGGATTTGGGAGGTTTGCTCTGCTCTTCCTCCCCCGCCATGGTTTGATCGGTACCTTGGCAGGCTGCTCTGAGTGCCTGGTTTTTGCAGGAATATGGGCATTTATGGCCAACTCTTGTGTGCTTGGAGGTGGTTGCAAGGGCTGGATGCACAACTGGAGACCTCTGCAGGGTCCTGCTTGGGCAGCATAAGCCTTTTTTGGAGTACCTGGGCTGTACCTGAGGGAAAGGCTCCCCTGCAAGCTAGGGCTGTGAAATTCAGCTCCCAGCTGGGCTGTTGCTCAGCTAGGCTGGAGCAGGGAGGTTGGGCTGGTGTTTGTGAGCCCTGACTCTGTTCCTGTGTCTCAGCAAGCTCCTGGGTGGCCTCAGGGAGGTAGAAGTGTGACATTGCTGCCACTGCAGTGGCCCTGGAGCGGGGGAACAACCATGATCTGCACTGTCCTCTGGGCCAGCCAGGCCGTGCAGGGCTGCACAAGGCATCTCCAGCAGGCAGGATGCAGGGAGAGGTTCCCCCTGAGCTGCTCAATCTGGATTGCAGTTTTCTCCCCATAAATAAAATCCTTCTGAGCAAGTGGGCTCCTGCTGCTGGTTTCATGTTTGGGGCATCTACTGAAATAACCCTCAGCTCTGCATGCTGTGGGGCCTGGGAAAGGACAGCATTCAATAAAGCAAAACCATTTATTATTGCTTTCTACTGGCCAGTCTGTAGCTACAAGTAAAATGTGCATTGATACATATGAATTTCTCATCCAGGTAGTCAGAGAAATCTGTTTGCTTTCTTGGTGACCTTAAGTCTGGTGTGAGGTGTCTCCTTCAGTAGCATTTCTGATGGACAATGCATGGTCCATGTTCACTGTACTCCTCCTTTCGGATCCAGCATGACTGGAAGTTTTTCAGGGAGGCAAGGATAGACCCCCCCATCCAGGCGGAGTATCTCCTCAGGGGAATGGCAGATACCCTGATTTTGGTGTTAGAGGGCATTTTTTGGAGGAGTTCGCTGGAAAACCTCTTCTCTAGCCCCTCAAAGAGAGAGGACCCTCCACACAGGAGGATGTTTTTGTACATTTTTTCCCTGACTGCTTCTGGCACTTTGTTTAGACTTCTCTGGGCCATCTCATGAATGCCCACGTAAGAAATCCCATGTGCCTGAGGGGGGTTGAAGAGCACCTCTGGGCACTGGAACCTCTCCTTCCCAAGACTGATAGTCTGACCATCTGGCAAGGGGAAATCCACTGTGTAGCTGGCTTTAGGGAGGTAGCACTCATTTTCAAAGTCAGAAGCAACATAGCAGCATTTATGTTTGATGTCTTCTATGACTTGGGTCATCTCTTCACTGAACATGTACCCAGAGTCTCTGAGAAGCTTCATCAGGTAATGCGTCATGTGGGATCCGGCAATATCCATTCTCTCGACTGCGTGCGGTAAGCTGTAACCCTCGTGGACAGGTACCGTGTGGGTCACAGCGTAGCCTGTGTCCACGACCAAACCACTGGTTTGACCGTGGGCATATACTGAGAGGACGGACTGCGAGGCAATGTAAATGCCGGGGGAGTGCAGCGACTCAAACACCAGCTCCACCATCTTTTCTCGGTTGGTGATAGGGCTCAGGGGGGGATCTGTGATGAGTAAAGCGTGCTCCTCAGGGGGGACCATGAGGTCATTGTAGAATATGTGCTGCCACAGGATTTCAGCCGCCTCCCAATTGATGATGATGCTGCTCTGCGTAAGCCCAGTAATGTCGACATCAGCATGAAGCAAGGCTTCTTCCCTGGAGAAGGTGCGAGGCCTGGCCTTTTCTGACCCCAGGGATTGCTCTGAAGGATAGGCAACCAAGGTGCTGATTTCAGATATGGGTTTCTGTTGTCCAGCAAACCCTGCTTTACAGCTCCCTGTACCAGCATCTATCACAACAGCTCCAGTTCTCATCTCAAAGGAGTGCTCGCTTGATGAGGAACTAGCTGTGTCTGAGGATGTGTCTCTTGCAGATCCTGGATCTGGGAGGTCTTCGTGCGGTCTGTGCAGTGCGGACATTGGAGAATGACTTCTTGCCCCTAGACACCCTGCTCTTCGGCTTGCTAAGTCTGGAAGCACTGTTCCCATCTGGGCTCTGGCCAAGGCGGCCATGTCCTTGGGCCGTCTGGAAGGACAGGTTGCAATGCAGCAGTAAGATTGGCGGTGGCTTTCTGAGGAGCGGGTTCAGACCTCGTATTTGACAGCTTGTGTTGTAATAGGGGGAACTGTGACATCACCCAGGGCTGAGCTGGTCACAGCGGACCCCCCGTGCTACCATGGTTGCTCTCTTGAGCTTGTGCTATCATCTGTGATCTCAAGAGCTTTTTTGGCTCTTTTCTATTCCAGCTAATTTTGCGCTTTGTTAGGATTTGAAACAACTTATGGGGGGAGGGAGAAGCTAGAATTTGAATTAACCTACCTCAAAGCAAAAGGGACCTAGTTAACAGTCCTCTCTGGAGGGTCTTTCACAGTGCCTTGTTTTGAGGAGTGTTTCAAGCCCAAGGAGCAGTGTTTTAGCATTGCTCCTGAAGGCTGGAGATGTGGGGGCAGTTCAGGTGCCTAACAGAGGTATTGAGAATTGGGGTGGCTGGACTGGGCTGCCCCAAAAGACACAGGTTTGTATTGCTGCAGGGAGACCCAGAGCAAATATCCAAATTCGCTGTTCCCCTTTATAAATAGGATCTGATGATACTGTCTCTGCCTTGTAAAACCCTCCTGGCTCTGTGGATGGTGCTCCTCAGGAGCCTGTGTATTCTCTGGGCAAGATGGTGCCTTCCCAAAAATGCTTGAGAGCAGAGGAGGAAGGGACAGGCTTGCCCAAGGTCAGAGAATGCTGTTTGGAGAGTCTGAATCCAGGCAAAGTGCCCATCCCAGGGGATGCACCTGCCAGTCTGCTCATGGCTTTGTTCATTGTGGCCCCTGCTGTCACCGAAATCGGGAGAAAAACTCCTTAAGGTAACACTGCTATTTAATCTGGCACAGTCTAAATACCGGATTACAGTGATAGACACAGGAACATTGCTGTGGACATAAGCATGTTGGTGGGGATCAGGGAACGACAGGCAGCATTTGCATCACGATGTGCTAGGCTCTGCTCTTGGTGCTGCCCCAGAATGCCCATTTTTCCTGGTCCCTTGGCTGGGGCAGGAGTCCAAGGTTGGAGGATGTTGGGTTAGTGAGAGTGGGCTGGGAAACCTCTGTCCCCCACCTGCAACAGGTGATCCTCTGCCTCTTTGTGTCCCAGTTAAAAGTTTAATAAATCCACAATACAATACTTGATGGTATCGAATGCTTTTTTGGCAGGAGTGAGGTGGAAAGCTGAACAGTGTTACCTAGCTCCAGTTTATACCAACTCATGTGTCCTGGGGCTTTTCTTGGTCTGTTTTGTTTTTTTTTTTTGTTTGTGCTAGTGTTGTTTGGCTGCAAGCCAGCACCTGGGGGAAATCCTCACCTGATGCCAGAGCAGCTCCTTTGTGGCTGTGCTTCTGCACACCCAAGAAAAACTACAGCTCCTAATTTCCTGAAGTACTCTTGTAAAATCCTGCCTAATGCCTTTCAAAAGCTGCCTGGATTGCCACCTACAAGAGTCTCCTAACAGCCTTTTGGCTGCCTATGAAAGGCTAACTGGCACTGTGCAGGCTGTGCCCTTAGCTTGGAGTTATTTACTGCTGCTCTTGGAAGGGAGTCACTGAACTGCAGCGATTGAGTGCTGGAAAATTTCCATGAGTGGGTTGTTTGAAGGGCTTACAGGTGGCTGGGTGCAGCAAGGACTCTTCAGGCTGTGTAGCTGATGTCTGGCTACTTGCAGAGTCCAACCAGGGCCCTGGGTAGACCTGGCTCACACCAGAGCCCAGAGAAGGGGCTGCAGTGGTGTGGTGGGTGCTGGGCTGTGCTGCAGGCACAAGAGCCGACAAATGTCCCTCTATGAACATAGAGGGAGGAGGAAGCTGTAGTTGCTTAATGCTCCTTCTTTGCTGGTATATTGGACAAAGTATATTCCAAACTGTCAGACTTTGTCTCCTGCTGTCCCTAATGCTGGTGCTTTTATCAGAGAAGAGCAGAAAGGTGGCAAAGGGGAGCTGCAAGGCCCCAGCAGTGGCTCTAGGGGAAGTTCAGATTTGCTTCCTGCAGGATGGCAGGGAGGGAAACATCTTTCAGCAATTGTGGTGCCGACAAGGCAAGGCTTCTGTTCTGGATAAGGCAACCATTTTGCAAATTAAATTCCTTGTTAGGTGCAGCACAGCTCCTGGCTGACAGGGTGTATGAGGCGGAGATCTCTCCCTTGGAGCAAGAAAAAGGCTGATGAAGCACAATTAGTGACAAAGTTATGAGAGGGATAAGCAGAAAGGATGGGCTGATCTACCGTCAGCTATGGAGCTATAAAGCCCAGCAAGCACTAGTCAGCCACTACTGCTTCCTGTGTCTGGCCCCTGTGCAGCATCATTGAGATCCTGCTCTACTTGTTCTACCCTTGGAGGAGGAAACTTCACTGGGATGGAAATCGTTGGCTGCACAGCGATGCTGGAGTTGGTGCTAAAAACTGAGGTTACAGGGAAGTGTCTGGATGTGAGTGCTGAATGGTGCCCTTGCTGCACAGGGGAAGAAATGCAATACCAGTGAAGGGCTTTTTGATGACTTTCCTAGGCAGATGGAGCATTTTTCTATCTGAGAGCCAAACTGAATAGGAATTGCTGGGAAGAATGATGAGAAGCAGCTGTATCTTTTATCGCTGCAGTTCAGGCTTGTTTCCAGATGTCAGTATGAAATGTTAAGAGCTGAAAAGGAGGCTGATAAAGTGTCTCTTATCAGGCAGCAATTAGCAGGACAGTTCTGGGGAGGTCCAGCTGGCCCTGTACTGAGAAAAGAGCCCAGAGACCATCAGAAGCTGGTTTGCCTGCTGGCAACAGTGGGGAGGCCGGGCCAAGTCACACCAGGACAAATATAAGGAAAGACAAATGCAGAGGAATAGACCTGGTGTATCTGCAGTGTAAGGACAGAGTAGAAAGAGGGGGAGTCCTAAGATCCTGCTGGGAGGGAAGAAATGGTGGAAGGCTGAGTTGCAGTTTGGGATTGCTGTAAGGGTGTCCAAGAAAGGTCCACAAGGCTGAGCTGGGCCACCATCCAGCTCTGCCTCTTTGCCCCCTTGCTCTGCCCTTCCCTCACTGCTGCCCTTGGCCCTGACCCCAGTCAAACATCTGCCTCCCTGGATGTGCTAATCCCTATCTCTGGAGGAAGAGAAGCCATCTGGCTTCAGCAGCTGGTGGATTAAAACTCTGCCTGGGGCCAGGTCACTGAGCTGGTGTCTCAGGCACCTGCATCACTGCTGAGCTGGCCTTGTTGTGCTGTCTCTCAGGTCCCGTCCCTCCCCTGAGCAAGCTCACTGGGGGCTTGCTCAGAAACAGCGGTACCATAGCAAATGCAGGCCAGTGTCCAACTGTAACACGAGGCATGTTATGACACAACATGGGATGACAAGAGGCGCAGTGATATGTGGCTGCTCCTTCCTCTTGGAAGGCAGTCCTGGAAGGTCTGTAGATACCATGCATCTCTGCAGTGTGACCCAGTCTGGCCCTTTTTTGCCTGCAAATTTTTTGTTACCTGCAGGTGCTGCTTTCTCAGCTCCTAAATCCCCTTCTCTGAGCTTTCTTTGTGCCGTTTTCTTAGTATTTCGGCAGTATGACTTTGTCAGGGTTGGATTACGGAGACGAGCAAGCAGGGCTGCCCTTTGAAGCTGCCTGTGGTGTCGGGGCTTGCCATGGCGGCGATTACCAGCCAAGGTGTGCATGGGCCATTGTATGTGGCATGTCTTGGCCAGGTTTAGAGGAGCCCTGGAGCTCTGGGGGTGCTGCTGGGAGCTTCACTGAAAAATGGTTGATTTTTCTGCCCTCCCTTTTGTCCCTGGGGCTGGACAGGACAGGGGTGCTAGTGCAGGGGCTGTTAGTCTGTGCTCAGCAGCATGTATTGGGCCTCTTCTCTGGTTTCTAGTAGTCTTGTGGGCAAAGCCTGGTGTCCCAGGGCCCTGGCTGCCCCCTCACCGCTTAGTAGAGTGGGGGGAGTGGGTGGTCTAGTATGCTGCGCTGGGTGCAGCATAGATTTGGGGTGGACCTCAGGAGGCCCTGGGGGTCTCCTGAGATGGAGCTGGTGCTCTAACCACTAGAACGCCTACCTCTGCTCAGTCATTGAGATTTTGAGTGCCTCCCTTCAAAGGCTGAGCCAAGAAGTCCTTTCTGTTCAAAGCATTTCTGTACCCGTATCAGCATCATAGCCAGGGCATGCTCAGCAGCATTGAAATCTGCAAAGGTCTTTTGCAAGCAACTGTGAAAGCTTTTTAAGCTGATATTACTGACATAAGATTGGGTGTTTGTAAACCTTTGTTTGATCAAGCAAACAGGTTTCTAATCCTCCGTATCGGAAGTTCTAGTCTGTGCTTAGGAACCTGACCTGCGAGATGAACGAGGCCAACCTGCCGTTGATCAGTTTTGCTTCGAAAGTAAAAAGGCAGTTTGCATGGAAACATGGCCTGCAGTGGAAGGATTAATGACTAATCATGATTTCATTAGTTCTAGTGCATTCCCTTTCAGCAGAGTGGAGAGTTTGTCTAATGATAATATCAGATGATTACCTAGAGATTAGCACCATCTCCTGTGTTGAAATGCTGCATTAGGATCCCCAGCTGCTCTTGGGGGGGGGGGTGGTAGGTGTGAGCCTCACTGTGTATTTTCCTCAGGAAAATGTTGGCATTGTATTTGGAGACTGACTTTCCCAAAGACTTTGGTTCCCAGGGACATGTGGCAACGGAGGCTCAAGAATCCAGCAGTTTCCCTGTGACACTAGCACGAATTTTCTGCAAGAGCACCCAGTGTGCTCTGCAGAAGATCAGGGCACACTGCAGGCACTGAGTTCTTGGGCACATCCATCCAGCACAGCATGGTTCAGAGGGACAGTGAAAGGTCATGATCTCCAAAGTAATGTTGGACCCTGCACTATGGTGGGGAGCTCTCAATGAGACCATTGAGGGGGTGAAATATCAGAGATCTTTGTAGGGCAGAAATCTTTCCTGATTTGGGATGAAGTGTTGATATAGAGAAATAAAAGGAATCGGTTTCATGGCAACAAATCTGACATTTATTAAACTGAAATCAGTATCAATCTTAAAAGACCACAGAGTGCTGTATCACACTCATAGTTAACAATGTATCTTTAAATAATCTCTTGACATATTAAATATAAAATGTTTTCATCAGCTTAAAATAGATATTTTAGATAAACCAGGAAAAAGGGTAAAGTCTAAGTGATCTGTCTTGTTTTTAATATACAGCAGTCAGTCCTGCAAATCTGTAAACTAGCATAATTAAGCCCTTTTCAGAAGACTAACATTAACACTGAACAGCCCTGCAAACTGCAACTCCTGGCAGTCTTCATTTTCTGTTGGTTGTGTAATATTTATATAAAATACTGCAGTGCTTTAAAAATATTTTCCCCAACATCTGTGTTGGCAGTTTCCCATACTATGAAAGTAGTTTTCGTAATAGTGCAGGCTTGCATCAAGACACGAGAAAAGGCTAAACAAAATTTATTAAAGAAGAAACATTTTCCTAGTAGCTGTAAACATCTTTCCTTCATCTGTGGATGGAACTGGTCTGTGAAAACAGGCTTCACCTGTTATGTCAATGCACTTTTCTTGTGTTCAGATGTGGGAAATACACCCCGTACACACTCTGTTGAACCTGGTACAGGTTTAACTTTCTTTTTAGGCAAAAGACAATCTGGTGGAAAATGAACAGCATTAATTGCAAAACACCAAGTCTGCATTTTGTCTTTCATTAGAGGGTCCCAAAACACATTACCAGGTGGAGAGATGCCCCCCCATTTGACAGATGGGATAATTCAGTGGCAAAGACGGCACGTGCCTAAGGCTGCATAGGCAGTCAATAGCACAGCCCCTGACTTTGAATTTGAGTTTTTTTTCTCCTAAATCTTACTGACTGTAATTTTTTCTCTTAAACCTCCAAGAACAATAATCTGTGTTCTCTATGGATTTAGCCATTCTGTTCTAGCTGGTGTGAAGCAAACACAGCTACTGCTGAAACAGTGCTAATAAAATACTCCCCCACCCCGCCCCAATGAAATATGCACCAGACAGAAGAGGATCTGCTCTGGCCTCGCCAAAGGGTTACAGCTGGAGTCTGGCCCTGCAGGGCTGCTACAGTCTGCATGTTATCAGCACTGAACACAAAATTCTCAATGCAATTCCTGCCACCTGCAGTTTATTAAAAAATATTTCTTCTAAACTGTTATCTGTAACCTGGTCATTCTGCAGAGATTTGTGCAGGGAAAAGGTTTAAGAGGGGTTTTGTAGGAAGTCCCCTAATTCAACCTGCTTATGTTCTTGGGATTTGCCTTATCTCAGTTTCATATTTTCCCCTCTCTAGAGGACTGGATCTCACTCATGATCCACTGCCTCCTTCCCTAGAAATCTGCTTCGTGGGCTAAATACTCTTCCCTATGCTCCTGTGCACAAGCCCTTGAAAGAGGTGGCAGTAACTGAAAGAGGATTTGGCACAGCATTTGATGTTACAATGCATGTAATATACTGCTCCCCCATGGATTCCTTGTAGGATGTGTCTCTGAATACCCCTTCTGCAACTCCTTAGATTGCTGGATGTTGCAGTAGTCAAAAGTAAGAGGTGCAACAGCAAAGGGATCACTTACCAGGAAGCATAACAGGAGGAGGAGGATGAAGCCAAGCAGCGTGAAGAGGCAGATAAGGATAATTGCCCAGAATGGAAGCTCTGCAAAAACAAAATCAAGGCGCATCAGTCTTTTGACTTGCAGCTGTTGCACATGGGACACTGAGAGCGTTCTCACCCTGACCAAGTGCAAAAGCATTATACAGCACACAGATGAGGTGAATTTGCTGGAAAAGAATCTGACCTTCCCTGGCTGCAGGCAAATGTGCCCCAGCAGTGTGAAGATGGGAGAGATGTGCAGAAGCCTTGGTGGAATAGAGTGAGGGTGCAAGGATCCACAATGCTAAGTACCACTACAGTTAGCATTAGGGTCCTTGGATGGATTTGCAGCTGTTCAGGGAGTACAAAGGTCCAGCTCCTGGCTGGGTCTCTTTCAGAGAGGGCACAGGGCTAAGGGTGTTGGAAAAGAAGCTGTAGTTACTTGTGAGGGTGTTCCTGGTGCATGGAAAAGCAATGTTTGCGAGTACATGTGGTTTGTTTTTGTTGAATGTTAGTTCTGGGGTTGTGGCTGTACTTGGTGCTGTTTGTATTATTTTTTGTTTTGTTTTTGTTTCTTTGCTTTTGTAAATACTGAAGTTATTGAAACTTATTGGTGCTGGAGCTTCCCAAATTCCCATGCTTTTGCCTGCCCTTCACTTTGGGTTTCCCCAGGCTCACTGGCTCTGGTCCCTGATGTTTGCTGCCTGTCTCCCAGGAGTCCTAAACCTTTGTGCTCTTGCCACTGGTCCAGTCACCTTTTCAAGGTAGGTTATGCTAATTTAGTGCAACTCAACAAGTATTCAGTAGCTTTAGGGTGAATGCTTCCAAGCACTTACCAGATCTTTCCTGCTCGACTGTTTTGAGTGGAGAGTAACCTGGAAAAGAAAGGGTGGGACAGGTGGGGAACAGGGCATTTGATGTGATTAAAGCAAAACATAACAAACGTTTGAGTCATCTCAGCAGTACTCACCATCAACAACCAAACTATGCTCTTCCAGCTGGTAGCTGAGGCCCAGCTTGGTGAACCCTTGCGTCAAGCGTTTCAGCTCCTCATATACAACTTCCTTTTGTAAAGTCCCTGAGGAGGGGTCCAGTGTGAATTTACAGACGGAGGCAACACTTGTGTAAGCTTTCCCAAGGACAGGCCTGGAGGATGAAGACCAGAGCTGTTGTTATGGGACAAGAGAAAGCTAGCACAGAACTGAGGAGCAGTTAACATGGAGAAGCACTTGGGGAGGGATCCAGCACTGGGCTCAGGCATGCAGATGTGTGAGCAATGTTTTATTAGCATAGGATCAATTCTTACAGTTTACACTAGATGGAAGGAACTGCTGTGTGGCATTGTGAAATCCACCCACTAAATTAATCCTGGGCATGGCATTTCTGAGAGATAAGTCAGTCGGCTTTTCTTGTTCCTCTAAAGAGATGCCAGAGAAGACACGAAAAAGAAGGTTTTGTACTCAAGCTGGTCAGTTCTTATGATTGTTTTCCAAATCTGTTTGAGTCTTAACTTGTTTGAATAAGCGAGACAATGAGATTATTTGTTTTACTTTGGAATTGCTTATACTTGAAAATAGTTATGCTAGCATAGAAAAAAAACCCACCTCCTATTTGGACAGAAAAGTTCTGTGGTAAAGGCAAAGCTGACTGAGAGTGAGTGAAGGTGCCTCCTATGTGTCGCTGAATAAAGGTTGTCACTGAGGCATAAACACTATACTGCAGCTCTGAGTGCCATTTCTGCTAAATGTTCTGCTGGAACTAAAGGAAAACAGTTCTGAAGTAACTGCCTATGAGGCAAGACATACCTAAAGCTCTCAACAGTACAGCCAATGAAGTAGTCCTTCAGACTGCTAGTTCTGAATACATCAAACTGATGGGAAGAAACAAAACAATTAAGCAAAATGAATGAATCTAATATATCTTTAAATTGGACAGAGAATTCAGTCCAGGCTATTGCTATTAGTTTTTACCTCCTCCTCAATCTTCTCCTTGTTCACTTGGGACATCTGTGATTTGGAGTCCTGCAGTTCTGGAGAGTAGTGAAGGTTGGTGATGCTGAAGTTTAATCTGAAGTTTCCTTTCCCAGATTGCAGGGGTGCTCTCTGAGTTGCTGCCTCAATTGCTAGTTCTAAGTCTGGAGATAGAAGGGAAAAGTGGAATATAAAATCTAGCAAAGAGAAACACAGAGACTCTTATGCAGATCAGTGTTGCTTGGTGAACTTTCAGCTGGGAAAAATCCGAAGAAGTCCTAGGAGATTAACAGAACGCAGGTTGCACTGGGATCTGACACCATATCCCCAATATACCCCTTTGAAAGTTCAGTCCTTCAGCAATTTACCAGGCCAGTGCTTTCTTTGGGAACACGTACATCTGGAAAAAAAAGCAAACTCTTAGAGATAAACAGGCTTTTAGAAATTATGATGAGTAGTTATCGCTTTCTTGCCTTATTTAACACTTAATAACCCCTGAAACCACTGGGGACTCAAGGGCTGGACTGAGCCAGACTGAATTTGGCAAAGAACTGGCCCAACTCTGGCTTAAGTTCAGTGATTCAGTTTGGGGGAACATAGTGCCCATCCCGCCAATGAACCAGAAAGTGGGTAATTCTGAGTATGCCATGACGAAGTGGGTTAAGCTGGGTAGAAACTGGGCATTCATGATCTTCTATGAGCTTTACGTACTGTCCACTGAGAATCCTTCCAGCTGGTAACTGCTTCCCAGCCACAGCCCAGTTGCATGCGAAGTCCCATCCTGAAAAGCCCTTTCAACCGCAGCCCTGTTGATGCTGGGGTCTGGCTGGAAGAAGCACTTGCAGTCAACCACTATAGATCCAATCCTGCAGAGAGAGAAACAGAGGCTCTGAAATAAATGGGCTACCTGATGATCAGGAGGTCTCTTCATGTGGGACAGTTTCCTAGGGGCTTCTGCTATTCTCAGTGTTAGGGAGTGTTTTAATCTAATGTGGTGCTACTGGGAGATGTGGAATAGACTACTGTGGGGCTTTTCCTTAGACCAGGTATGGCAAATGAGTACCACTACCTCTTCTCCATGCAAACTTAGGTTATGATCATGCTGTGCGTATAGCATGAATGATCAGTACTTTCTTTTAAAATTTTAGTCCTGTGTGAGGGTCCCTTGTCCAAATCCCTTCCCATCTAGAGCAGGACATTACAGATATACCCAAAGTCCTTTTAAAGCCCAGCAGAGTCCAAGTCTGGAGGAGAATGGGGGCAGAGTTTGCATGGTCACTATTCAGTCTTCATTCTTGTGGTAAAATTGCTCATGGCAATCAGTAATTACAGGGATATTCAAAGAGGCTTGACAGAGTGCCAAAATTTCCCCAAATCCTTACAGAAATCCTGACTGAGACTGAAGAAAAGTTTTATTATTAAAGCATATTTGAGACCCTCCAACATATTCCATGTCAGCTGTGCAGCACTGACCGTGGTCAGTCCCCACCAAGTCAGAACAAACTTGGACTCATGAACTCCAGAAAGCCTGCGAATGACTTGGATAGGGCATGGAAAACAAAATTCAAAATCAAATTGCATTACAAACCTTAGCTTTGTGACAGTGCAGTTCACGAAGTAATTCTGCAGATGGCTCTGATGGTATAGTTGGTTCATCTAAAATAAAAACGTTACGTTAAATATTAGAGTTCTGGACCTCATGGTGGATGCTTCAGGGCAGCAGGAGGACCTCTAACCTTGGAACAACAACAGATTTTTCTCTGCTAATCAGATTTTCATGGGAGAGGGCTTTTATTTCAGAATATGCCTACTAGGGATGGAATCTGACTTCCAGATTGGCAGCCCTTATCTCATCTGAGTTGTTATAATTAAAGCACACTGTCTGCTGTCTGTAGCTGTCATCTTGATCCATATTCCATGGGTAAAACAGACTCAAAACTCAAACCATGGAATGGTTTTGTCACCGAAATTGGTCCTAATCTTGGCTCCAACTGGCTTCTGCTGGTTTATCTGTACTTTCTCAGGTTGTATCAGTCCCAGCTGCACCTGTGTCCTTGGGTATGTTTCTCTGAGGCTCCTGTTGAGACTCCTTCTTGTCCGAGCTGGTAACAGTTCCCCCATTTCCCCCCTCTTTGAGACTCTCTCTTGTCTGGGGCCTTTTGGTAACAGTTTCACCTGAAAAAGACTTCATTATGGCTTCACTTGAGAGAAGAAGGGCAGGGGGGTGGGGGAAAAACTGCCTAGTTAGGGCTTTAGCAGATTGATATTTTAGTGGATTGGTGCTGAAGAGGACCTGCACTGGACTATCTACAATGAATTACATTTGTGCTGACCTCTGAGGTGGAAGAGGTCACTGGTCATCTGGTGCAGATATGGTGATTTCTGAACTGCAGCTCCTTACCTTGTTATTGATGCTTTCCACTGCTGCTTTGTATTCTGAAGACTGGGAGTCTGGGTTAGTTAGATTTTCATTAATTATTCTAAAGCTGAATTTATAGCCCAATTTGGCTGCAGCTTCAGTTAAGACAGGCTTTCTGGTGATAGCTGTGAGGTGGAAACCTAAATTAAAAAAAAAAGATTGACTGTAACTTTTTTACATTAGCTATATACACACACCACAAAAGCAATATGCCTAGATCCTTTTTTAGTTTATATGAATATAAAAATGAAATTATCCAGCAATTTGTGCGATTTAAGGGGCAGCATTCCTTCCAGAATGGCTTGATTATGTTGTAATGCCAAAACCTGCAGAATCCCAATAAACCAAAGCAGAAATGCATTAGCACTCAAACCCTGATGAAGATCACTCCTCATTTTTTCCACTCCAAGTGACTCCAAAGTCGTATCTTGATATTGCTTACAGATGCTTACCATTGACATACAGGCTGTTCTTCTCCAAGCTGTAGTGTCCTAGTTTGGTGACACCTTCTGTCATGGTGCTCAGCTCATGATAAACCTTTTCTCTGTCAAAGCTGGCAATGCTGATGTCATTTTTGTAGCTGCAGACAGCATCTACGTGAGTGTCATCCCTGTCTTTCACAGATCTATGCAAAAAATGTCAGACACGTTGTTAAGGACACTGCTGATGCTTACAGAATGCCCTGTGTAATTTGAGTGGGAAGGACAGGCATTGAAACCTATTAGCACAATCAGTCTCCTACATCTTTGAACAGATATTCAAGAATTGTGGTAGCAGCATTTACATGCAAAAGTGACTTTTCCAACAAGGACATTGTGAATTTTCAGGCATATGCAGAGGGTAAATTTTAACCTCTTTAAGCTACAATGCTGATTTTATCTAGAGAAGGCAAGGCAGACGGACAAGGAGGTGCTACTAGTCTCAGTTTTTTGGCTTCAGAAGAACTACAGGAACTTCCAGTCTAGGGTGTGTAAAAGCAGACAATGGAATGGTTAACTTCCTTTCAGGATTCTTACCTGAATCTCATCACTCTACATCCTGTGTAGACAGGGCTTATGCTGCCTCTCTTAAAAAGAGGGTCAAGCTGTCAGGAGAAGGGAGGGGGAAAAAAAAAAGTAAAGCTGAGAGAATTTAAAAGCATGTCCTGAATTTAATGCATACAGAGTAAGGTCATGAGCATGACACACAAAATGGACAAAACCAGAGCCAGACTTACATAATGGTTAATAACTTTCTCTGTGGAAATGAACTTGCGGGTACTTGGTACACCCAGATCTGCAGTGTACGGGAGGTTGGTTAAGGTGAAATTAAGTGTGAAATGCCTGGATGCTGGGCTTGGTGCCGTAGTTGAGCTCAGAGCTATAATCAAAGGGGAGAAGGATTATGATCTCACTGTACAAAAAGACATCTTCACTTTCAAAGACATTCCCAATCCTAGCAAATTTCAAGGCCACTCTAAAGAATCTGTTCCCCTCTCATTTTCTGAGTGCACCACTCCTTTGATAGCTTTCACTGGAATGAGTGACAAAACACTTACATAGTCTCTCAAGTGGTTCATTGTAACCTGGAAAGGAAATGCAAGAGAATCATTACATAAGAGAATGATACATTTAGAGAATGAAAGCGAAGAGGGGATAATGAAATGGATGACTCGGGAATGAATCACCAGAACCAGTCCCTGTAGGTGTGAATCTATTAAACAAACGACCTACTGCTTAAGCAGAGGGAGATTTTACAGTAGTGAAGACTGCAATGAGGAAAATATGTTCCATCACTTAGAAATACATACTGGTGGGACAGAAATCAGGTGAAATGTTCATATGCAAATCAGTGACTGACATGAGATTAAAATGAAGTCACTCTTAAATGTAAGATAGAAATTAAAATCTTCAAAATGTCTGTGTGAAAATAGACTTAGACTTAGAAGCATATGCTTCATCTTATGCGCATAAGTTGTTGGTAATCTTCAGTGGGGCCACTTTTCCCTTAAGGTTACATTATTAATTTTTAAATACTACCTAAAGCCTAAGGAGGTCCCAACTTCCTCCAGTGCCTGAAGGAATAAGAAAATCACGCATTTACCATTGATATAGAGGCTGTTGTTGTCCAGGTTATAAACTCCTAATTTGGTGATGCTACTTGTCATGCTCCTTAGCTCTTGGTAAACCTTAGCTCGGTCAAATTTAGGCCCTTGAGAGCCACTTCCATAGTTGCAGATGGTGTCTACTCCTGTGTTATCCCTACTCCTCACTGACCTGAGGAATCAAACATCATGAAGGTTCTGTTAGTTACTTTCTGATATGTGATCCAAAAAAAAAAACCAATTAAAATCTGTCCATAGTATTCAGAGGTAAACTGCAGAAGTTATTTACTGAGATATGATAATATTGTAAGGAAAAAAGCTTTATAAGATAAAGACCATACAATAAAGCTTCTATGCCCTTTTGTAATGATATTGGTTTCTTGAAAACAGAAAAGAACTATGTGTTATTAATTGTCAATCAAACATAAGTAAATTAATTTGCTGAAGTTAAGTTCATCTCCCAGCTATATCGCTCTCACCTGAATGCTATCACTTTGCAGCCAGTGAAATCAGGGCCAATGCTGCTCCTTTGAAGCAGGGGATCAATCTGACAAAGAATGGCATTTGTGAGTACATTCCCTTATGAGAAAGGGAAAACCAAAGTACTGGGCGACCTCAGTGAAGAACAGCATGACTTTGACTTACATAACTTTGCATTATTTTCTTTGTTGAATTGAATTTAGCAGAATTTGGTGTCCCTAGGTCTGCTGTGAACCTGAGGTTGGTTATGGTGAAGTTCAGTGTAAATTGCTCCGTTGTTAGTCCTGGGCTTTGTGTGGTGGATGGCTTCATAGCTATAAGAAAGAATAAAAATTATACAGACAAAATAAGAACAGAAACTTTGTAAGATGCAAACATTATTACTATTTTTTCCTTTACAGCTGGAGCAGATAAACTAAAGCTTATGAATGACATCACAAGGTCTCTTTGTACTTTTACGGGCATTGCCAAATCCACAAAAAAAATAAATTTCTGCCTTTGAGTAACTTTACCATATGTCTGTTCTTAAATATACTTACATGAGAGAGTGTATGGTTCATTATAATCTGGAAAACAAAGGGACAATCATTAGGAAAAAGTTCCAAGAATATTTTGTCTCTCCTACTGATCAAGTTCAGCAGGGCTATACGTGTTCATGCTGTTTATCATTAAGGATTTCAGGATAAGGATAACTTGATTCTTGACTGTTAATTTAGTGATTTGCCCTCTGCTTTTTGTTATCAGTTCTGGAGAGTATTTAATCCTCCTCATTCTCATTTCAAGATACTGTGGCAACAGTCTGTGGCGACACAAAGAATAATGCCTTGTGTGGCCAATGGCCAATAATGGTCTCATTACCATTAATGTAGAGGCTCTGGCTATTAAGGCTGTAGTGTCCCAGCTTGGTGATGCCATTTGTCATGTTACTCAACTCATGGTAAACAGTCACTCTGTTGAATGTGGGATCTGAAGGCTCATCTCTGTAGCTGCAGATGGCATCTACTCTTGTGTCATCCCTGTTCTTCACCGACCTAAGAAATGGGCCATTGTTTCAATATATTTTAGTCAGCTATTGAGAAGTCTGTCTTAACTTTTAATATATGACCAAAGGCACATCAAAGAATGACACTGCATTAATGTGTTAAATATTATCATTGTATAGAACTGAGAAACAGGAAACAACCTTTCCAAGGAGCAGGTAACACAAACTTTTCCCAGGCATGACTCTTACCTGAATGCCATCACATTGCAGCCAATATAAGCAGGGCCAATGCTGCTTTTCTGGAGCAGACGGTCAACCTAGAAATTTAACAAAAATGCGTAAGCAAAATGCCACAACAAGGATAAGAGATCAGAGATGCAGAAGAACTGTGCGCAGGCAGGGCATGATTCTTCCAGACTTACGTAATAGCGCATGACTTTTTCTGTTGACTTGAATTTTTTGGAATTTGGCATCATCAGGTCTGCAGTGAACTGGAGGTTGGTTATAGTGAAGTTCAGTGTGAAGTTGCTTATTGATGGTGACAGAAGTTGTGTACTTTGATTAACAGCTGTAATGATTGAGGTAAATTATTGCTTGAAAAGATATTATGAACATCACTCCTAGAGGAAACACTAAAAGAAAAATTCTCAGGTATTCTAGTTGACGTCTGGATCRTAGCAGCTGTGGTACCCTAGCAGGACTCCTGAATTGTCATAACACTGTATTACAGGTGTTGTGGTGCTTTTAGTTGGTTAATCCAAYCTTCATCTTAAGCTATCGCTACCTAACAAAATCCTCTTGCCCATTCAATTGGTATTTAAAGGTACTTACATTGTCCATGCTGTGGTTCATTATAACCTGGGAGGGAAAAAAAGGGACAGYATCTCGGAAACTGGCTTAGAATTCATAAGCTCTTGTATACAGTGGAGTTCATAATTTGAATCTCTTTTGTCTGAGATACCTTGTGTAAACATTTGTTGGAGAAGACGACTGTCTAGGCATGAATGCATATTAAACACGTGCACTGCTGTATGTGGTTGGAAAACTGCTGCTTTTCTTAGAACAGTACACAGAATTCTCCCTTCCTCAGAGGAGTCAAAAGGAAACTTTCCATTGCCTAAATCCAATTTAATCACTACGTTGACAATTTAAGTATACCTCTTGTCAAGTAGTGTCCAGTTCTAGTGCTGTTTGTCTCCAGAGGAATACATTGTACCTTGGGAGGCTAAGCTTGATCTTTTCTGGAGAGCACCCTATGATATATTATTATATGACATGTGATACATTGTATTTGGCCCAGTTATTCAGTTCAAAAGAAAAACAAGGTGTGAAAACTACTAGCAACAGTGGCTCCTCTGGGCTGGTGTTTGCTTTCACCCTCCACGCAGGTACTACTGTTTCTGTGGTTATGTATTTATTCAGTTTCTCCATCGAGCCAGTATCAAATCGGCAGTCAGAGGATTCCTTCCTGACATCAGCTTGGCTACTTACCGTTAACATAGAAGCTGGCCGCATCCAGTTTGTAGGGTCCTAGCTCRGTGCAGCTGGCTGTCATCCTGCTGAGCTCACGATAAACCATGACTCGGTCAAATTTAGTAGTGGTAGTGTTGGCTCTGTATGTGCAGACAGCATCCATGCCAGTGTCCTCTCCATTCTTCACAGATCTGAGAAGTTACACGCTTACTTACAGCCTGAATGACACTTACATGCACTTGTTTGAATTTGCTTGTGCAGTAACTACCATGGAATTGCATTTCTTGTTAAAATACTGTAAAACAACACCATTTAATGGAATAATRTGCTCAAATTTTAGAAATGTAGTATTCATTCTGTTTTATACCATTAGAACAGTGTTCTTATGATCTAACCGAACTGCATTTTAAATTAGTCATATTACTCTTTTTATCTAGTGCAAAATTGGTGTGAAATCAATGTAAGTAAAATCAGAAGAAGTTATGTATTAACCCTCTGCCCTTTCATGAGGGATCATAATGAGGTCTAATTTTTCTCTGCACTCTCAAGAACCTAACAGGATCTACCAAGTTAGGAGGAAGTGGAAGCAGAAAGGAATTATATGCTAAGGAAAGATCTCTGTATAATCCTATTGTCAGGCAAAATTTGAATTGCTCGTCTTCTATAACAAAAACCATTTCAAGGACATGCCCCCTACCTTAGTGCCACCACTGTGCATCCAGCGTAAGCAGGGCTAATGCTGCTGTTCTTGAGCACATAGTCAAGCTGACAAAAAAAAGGAATTAAGTTAGTGAAAATATGATAAAAACAAATACACTAAACAACCACAGGAAGAACCTGACTGATGCTCACCAAATATGTCAGAGTGTTTTTTGTAGCATTGAATTTTTTAGAATTTGGGTTTCCTAGTGCTGGTCTGTAAAGGAGATTGGTTACTGTGAAGTTCACTGTGAAATGTTCTATTCTTGCAAAAGGAAGAGCTGGAGATGTTGCTGCAAAAAAAAAAAAAAAAAAAAAAAGCACAAAATTTTGTTGCGAGTAGAAAGCAAACACTTTTTTAAATTCCTGTCTTTAGCAGAGTCAACAATTCCTTTCTGCTGGAATGGATGTATCCTGCACTGAACACAGTACAGAATGGGAACGATGATGCCAGCAGCACTGTGGAGCTYGTAGTTGTAGGGCAGATGAGGAATCTCTAGCTCACCCAGATTCATAGAGAAGGCCAGTCCTAGCTGAGCAGACTCTAAACTGGTACCAAACCATTTCAGATGAGGAGTTGAAGTTAATGCCATCTCACCTTTTATCCTGCTGGGTAAAAAAACCTCTAACCACACCGGTCTGATACTCCATGTAGGTCTTTGAACCTCTGACCATTTCTACTTGTAAAGTTGCTTTTGGAAAAGACTGAACTGCATGTCAACACTAGTTACTCTCTAGCCTTCTATGAGTGTAGCCATGTATTTCTGCAAACAGGTCTCCTCATACCATCTCCTCTGACCTCCTCTGTAATGCAGGGCATAGGATTTCATCCAGTTACTCCTCTGCAGAGGCTTTGATTTGACTAAAGTCTGTTTTCCAGGAAGAAATAATGCTTCATGAAACATTTGAATGAGGCCTATAAGTTACCAACTGTGCTTGGTAGCTGATACCTCTCACTGTTAAACATGTTCACCTTATTTTTACTTCTAGTTCCATGAAAAAGCTAAGAAAGGGAAGATCTCCAATCAGGCATTCATMTGTGTATCTCTTGTACTGACACTTAAGGTATCATGCCTTTTTAATTACTTAAAGTACTTACAAGGAAAGAGATGGGCTTCATGGTAATCTGGAAAGAGAAAGTAAATAATGAGTTCGGCTGCTGATTTAGAGATATTTGCATAGATGAAAGATTCCAYGGGAGAACAAAAGATTTCCTATTTCTGAGCAGGCACTTAAACTATTTATGATAGTGCAGGGAAGTATTTTGACAACAGCTCCATTGTAAATGGTGGAGTAAGGTTCCAATCAGGTGCTGAACTTAGTTGCCTTTACCTCTCTGAAGAGTAAGTCACACTGGGCTGATGACGCTGCCAACCATGCCTAAATCAGCCTGTAGGGAAGAGAGTCCAGCAACAAACTCTTTGCAGAAGAGCACTGACAAACCACAAACCCATGGTTCTGAGATATCAAGGCACTCTTGCAGTACGGGCCGACACTCTGCATGATTCCTATCCAGGCATGGGAGATGCAGGCAGGGCATGGGACAAAAAGGTTTACCAGACAGCAGGTGCTTACCGTTGACGTAGAGGCTGTCCTTGTCCAGGCTGTAGGGGCCCAGCTGCGTGATGCCTTTGGTCTTGTTGCTCACTTCGTGGTAAAGGCCCACCCTGTCCAACGGCGGGGCGGACGAGTCGCTCCTGTAGGTGCAGACGGCGTCCACCCGCGTGTTGTCCCCTTGCCTCACTGGCCTGAAAAACACAAGGCGATGCCTGAGCACGTGTTTTGCGCACCCTCTCGTTGCAAGGTCAGGCGTTAGGGCTCCCTCAGCCGTGTCCTTGCGGCAACGCGTGCTCGGCGTTCCCCGCCCGCGCGGGGACGCTTGCCACTGCTCTCCTCGCTGCACTCTGACCCTGCTGTCGTTCCCATGGGGTCAGGCCACGCAAGGTGCGAGAGTCGTCTAGGGGCCGGGCTCAGACCCTCCACGGGTGGGAGGGCGAGCAGCAGGGGGAA
>NW_020450740.1:660414-709117 GCF_003343035.1 Apteryx rowi | reverse complement strand
ACTTATAAAATGGGCAAATTGCTGAATAAAGATGGAATTGAACCTGCATTCTGTGAATGCGTATGATTCTTTCCCGTCACTCCCGCGGACCGCGACAGACAGGCTGTGTTGTGATCTGGCCTTTAAAGGCACTGAGGATCAAAAAGCAACTCCACAACATTGAGATACTTTGCAGAAGTAAGGAGAAATGAGCATCAGCCCTTCAGGGCTTGCCCACCCACCACTTTATTAAGAATTCTCCATTATCACAACATGTAAAATCATGGTTGGGAAAAACTGCCCCACAAAGATAAAACCAAAGGGGGAAAAAGCCCACTTTGCCAGGATCCCCTCTCAGCTTCCACATCCAGCAGCTCTTTCATTACCCAGAGCTACCACTGCCAAGCGATTGCCTCAGGCTGGAGATAGTTCTCCACAGATGTTGAGGACACAGCAGATGCTCCCTTTTCCATCTGCAGAAGATAAATCCATATGATGGGGAAAGCAGTTAGTATAAGCTTGTGGGCAAGACCTGATCACAGCAGCATGCTCTGTCTTTGCCTCAGCCCTGCTTGCATGGCCCATGGGCAGGACTGTACTCCAGTGAGTCCCTTCAGAAATACTGCACTTTGCCTCTTTTTTTCTCCAAACTCCTGCACAGTGCCAGCAGACACCAAGGCAGAGGCTGATATAGCCCTGTGGCATGGGTCCTACCACAGGCCATGCACACCCGAGCAGCCCCAGGCTCTGGCAGTCCGGCACGCACTGGCGGAGGCAGTTCAAAGTACAAATGCAAGCGTGGTCGCAAAGACACCAGCACAGGTGCTCTCAGGACCAAGCAACCGAGACACTGATGAAATGGCACTTCGTGGGCATGCTGGGGATGGCAGAGGGTTGAATTAAGCTAATGGTTGAGCTAAATCCGAGTTCACTCACAGCTCCAGCACTCCATAAACCAGCATCAGAAAAAAGAAAAAAGCACTTGGTTGCTCCTTGTACCTTTTCTCAGGCTTGGACCACTCTTGCATGTCTGCCTTTCTGCTCACTGCCCTTAGCTTGCGTGTGCCATGGGCTTCGTTCTCCCTCTTACTCTCAGACACATCTACTGAGAAATACCATACAGCTCCTTCATTTCAGCTAGATCTTCATTCTGAGGGAATTACCATTTAGCTTTGTCTGAGAGCTTGTAGTTAGGTTTGTGGTCCCTTAGCACCTCTTGCATTTAACACTAACTGACCAGCCTAGTGAGGTGAAGTCTCTGCACATATTAATATAATATAGTACACATTTTTCTACAGTTTAAATGCAAGATTTAAGTTAAAAAAGAACAGTGAAGGTCTTGAAATAAGCATTGCTATCTTCCTTTTGGCCAGAAGATGAGTTGGCATATGTGATTCAAAAGGAACATGTTTAAGGAAAGGAAACATATGTGCCTAGAAAAGAATAAAAAGGTGTGAATTAAAAACTTCATGATCTTATTTGAACCAGCTTATCTGAGTTACTGCCCTGGAAAGCAGAAAGTCTCTGCTACTCAATGTAAGAAAAAAAGTCTACACATTCAAACAGAATTTGCCAAAAAAAAAAAAATTGAAAGACAAAATAAAATTCCTTAAGCTAAAAATACTCAGATGCTAGAGAATTTGTATCTACTGCCTATTTTGGCAATAATTATATAGTTGACTACAGCTTATCCAAACACTACAAAAAACACAGAATACTCCTTTAAATGCTCCCTTTTATTAAAAAAATGGGATTTGTTCGTATTTGGATCCCCAAAAAGGCATCTGCCATTGTTTAGCAAACATCTACTCAGTTCCTTTTGGGCAGCTAGGAATATTCAAGGCATTTATGTCTGATAATATTTGTCAGAGTTTGTCTTTGAAATATCTTCCCTCTCCATAGGCCTATTCATGAGAACCTTGCTTAGATGCAATTTGCTTAGATGCCCTCCATGTTTTCTCATGGGACTAAATTCTCTCTGGATGATAGTTTGTTTTTATGCTCCAAAAATCCACTCTCTGTACTGAGATGCTGGAGATCCTGTCCAGATGGCACCAGAGCACACAGAAAAAACACTATAGCCTCCAGTCCTAGGGAACACAAGATGTAAGAATTTCACCCAAATCCAGGGAAGGAAACATCAAAGATCGCAGCAGCTAGGCCCTAGATGTGCATCAGAGGACCTGGGGCCCATCTCATGATGGGCCTACTTTTTCCAAAGCTGATTTTAACAAAATCAAATACAAATAGAAGAATTTCCTCCTCTCAGTTTCAGCCATCCTACAGAGAAACTGGTTCTCATATTTTAGTTGTTGTATTTTAGTTATATGCCTTAAACCTGACCCCGATTCATATCACAGCCTGAGTCTTTTCAGGAAGATACTTTACTAATGAGTCTTTAGAAAGCAAAAGAAAAAAAAAGGGGGATAGAATTCCAGATAGGAAAATGTTTTTTCCTCACTTAATTTCRGGTTGTAAGATTGATGGGGCACAGATTTTCCTTCTTTTTTTTGCACACTGTGATGACCTTTTAAAATAATCAGTTAAAAGCAATTAAACAAATAATGAGGAGTCATCAAAATAATATCTGGGGGGAATCACCCTTACTTTGGGAGTCATTATTATATCACAGTGCTTTCATTAATTTATCCTTTTCTCCATACCGTATGTGTCATGAGCATGTCAGCTATTAGGCACATGAAATTTTTAAATGGTAAAGAATCTCATCTGGGCAATATTTCCCATGTCGTGTCATATCATACTAACGAAAATGAAATCTGAGCCACAGCTTGCTAGAGTTTTCACTTTTCTGGGCAAAGATTTCCCCACTTCATCTCTTTTCTCATCACAAAGGTCATTTCTGTCTTCCTGCTGTCTATTACGCAAGACTGGAAAATAATTATCACCTATTCCAACCAATGCATTTTCTTCATAAGTTGTAAATGGAGATTTGCTGGGGCTGCCCACAAGCCGGCGTGCCTTTGCTCACAGCAGAGCCTCTTCTGAAGGCAGCAGGGCATTTCTGACTGTGCTCCCACTTCCTCAAGCTCTTTCAGCATGGCATATTTCTGCAGAGATGCCCCCACCTTCCTTCAGCTGCAGGCTTGTGTCTTATTTTTAAATGTTCGTCCTTCCAGTCAAAGATGAAAATCTGTAAATAGAGCCCTCACGGACAGAAATGATGCACATTCCTTCATTTGCCTTGCCAGCCAGGCCTAGCAGAGCCGACCTCCGCTGCCAAATTCCAGATCAGGGACTTGATTAAACCGAGGCACCCTGCCAAGTGTGTTGGCTATCGCATACGGCCCTGGCAGGACTGCAGGCGCTTGTCGCTCTATTCCTGCCTGTTATTATCCTATGTTAATGCCTCAAGAGTCGGTAGCATTTCCTTCATTACCCCTCTCACCGTCTGGTTTTGATCATGTCCTTTCTGAGCTTCAAAGATGAGGCTTGTAGCCCATGGCTCTAGGACACGCGCCGCTCCGTCCCCTGGGCTGCACAGCGCTCTCCTTCTGCGGTCCTGTAGCGGTCAAACCCACCAGCCTCCACAAACATCGAAAACCCCATCTGCTTCCCTTGGCTTCTCATGATGGGGAGCAGGGTACAGTCTGGGGGCCTCGAGGCTGGTGAGATATTTTTGCACTACAGCATTCTTGGCAATTTGCTTTCACTCAGGGGCTGTGGTAGTGATAAACTGCTGCATTTCGTTTACTCTCCTTGTAGTTTGTACTGAGATTTCAAGGGGATTTTGTGCTGTTCAAAGAACTGATGGCCTGATTTTTCAGAGACAGTCACCTTTCATGGCACTTGTGTTGCTCAGCACCACAGAAAATGTGACTAATGAAATCTGTGATAAGTTCTATTATTTACCATGTTTTTTCAATCTAAAAGTATAAATAAAAATTACTTCTCAGYCCCTCTGGCATCCACGAGGCCATGAACAGCATCTTCTGCCTGCAACATGTGAAAACCTGATTTCAAAAGAAGTTACTATTTACACACGCATTAGATTGCTGGTAACCAACTGGCCAAAGGATTGCTTCCAGTTCACACTTCAGCTAAAAATAAAGAATGTCTGGAACGTTTTTCCCTTCCTCTTGCTGTAGATTATTACGCAGATCAGCTGAGGAGTTATGCTTCTCCCTGCAGCATCCACCAGAGCCCAGATGGACTATATCTCCAAGCCTGCAGAATGACACTGAAGGCTTGAATAGCATATTCTTCTTAAATATGAGCGCTGTAGTGCTTCTGAAGGCCCAGTGCCACCTAATTTCATCACTCCTTCCTCTTCTGGGACATCTCATTTTGGCTGGGACAGACTCAGAGCCCCTGGGTGTTAAGCATAGAGATAATCAATGCAGAATTAGAAGAACAGTCAGTAAACTTCCGAGTGTGACGTTTACTTACCCTTATCAAAAATGCCTTACATAAATGAGATCCATGCCCAGAGTTGTGTCTCAATTCATAGTAAGCCCTTAAGAAAGGATATGTGCAGCTAATGGAAGACAAATGTCTGTTTGGCAAGGCCTCAGCTAATGTCAGTTATTTTTCCCCCTTTGCTAAAGAAATAAAGAAATTGTCAAAATGAAACAGGCTGACTGCAATATTCTGTTTTTCTCTTAACCGTTTGAGTGTTTCTCTGATATATAACATATGTGACAGCCCTTATCTTAGTGCTTCATGAAGAGAAAGAAACTGCTGAAGAAATCATGTTCTTTTTCATTAAAATATATAATGTCTTCAGGAAGGAAGTTCAGAGTTGAAAACACAGATATGCTTCATAGCTTGATAGTTCTCAGTAAAGACTGTTTTAATTAGAATGTAGCTTCTAGATTTTATTTTGCTGGAGTCTGGCCAAAAACTGAATAAGAGTACCAAGCAATCTTTAAACTGTTTTTTTTTTTAAGAAAACAAAGCCAGGGGAGTGCAGAACTATTAGCTGTGGCCTAATATCTCAAAGCAAATTAATACAAAGTATAATTACTGTTTGTTTCTCAGGAAAGAGCAATACCATCAACACTAGCATAGAAACTACCAGAAGCAAATTCATCATCAGAATTATGGTCACTGTCTCCTATAATCCATGTCAAACTGGAATTACTGTTTTTAATGCAGAACACAACYAGGAGTCTGACTTTAACTCAGTAATGACGTAAACTCAGGGTCATTGGAGCAGCCTGCTGGATGTCAGCTCATACCACAGCAGAAATCCTGCTGCAGGCGGAGCTCTCGTGGAGTTTTGCCTTCCTTGGGACTGAAGGATCTGAATCCCCAAAGACTTGTCTCACCTGGGACAGTTTAATTTGCTGATCACCAGTTGATTCCAGGAGCTGTGCGGGTGTGCAGAGGAAGAATCACTCGTGTTTTGTGCACTCTTTCCTTCGGCAGCCCCTTGGATCACAACAAGAGGGAAAGCGACTGCACTGATCCTTGGTTTCCTCTGGTGTGGCAGCTATGCTCTTCCACTCTTCCCCAGACACTTAACTCAGGATACTCACATAAACATAAAAACCCTCAGTCATGCAGAGTGATAGATGCTTCTGAGTAACGCTTGTTCACTTATCTTCTTATCATGACAGGGTCTTATCATGAAGTTGAAGACCGTTATAGCCTCTTGTCATTAAGACAGAAAGCGCTGCTTCCTCTTCTGGAAACAAGTCAACAACAGAGGCCAGTTGAAACCTTGGCCAGTGTTCTCCAACCAATGTAAGGACACGGGAGAGGCTACTCCAAAATCTGGTATGCGGATGTAGGAGCTCGGCATTAACCAAGTGTTATATCAGCAAAAGAAGCAGAAGAGACACCATGCAGAGAGAGAAGGAAGTGAGCCCACAACAGGCACAGGCGCAGAGCCACTGGTGTATGACCCTGGAAGAAAGCCACAAGAGAGTTTTCAGGGATAGGTGCTAGAAAAAAATGGCTTGGGACTGTAAGAAAAGAAAGGAGAGAAATTATGACTATAGAGGGTTCTAGACAGACAAACAGTAGAATTGTTTGGTAAGAAAAGATAGCCCAAAGGAAGTAAAACAAGAGCTGGAGAAGCGGCAAAAGGTACGGAAGTTATTCTAGAAACCTCTCCAACTTCATGTTTGAACAGCAGTACAGCAGGCAAGGGTTTTATAGCTGAGCTTTCCAAACTCAAGTAGCAAGACATATCACTGGGATGACCACCAACCATCTCTTGAGGAACTGATTTGCCAAGAAGAGGCCAGGAGCTTTTATATCAATATGGAAGTTGCTATCATGAGTCTTGCTGGGGTGACCAATTCCTCAGGCAGCCATTCCTCCACAAGGAGAGGTGCTCTGCAAAACAACAGCTCACAGCCAATAATGACCGAATGAATCTTCTCCAGAGCTTTTTGTCTACCCAGATCCTGGCTCTTTGCCTTGATCTTCCCTCTTTGTGCTTCAGCCCAAATGTCTTTGTGCTTCAGACTTGCCTGACCTCACTGATTGGCTTTATTTAGCCTTTATTCCTGTTTCCCCTTGTCACTGTGACCACTACATGTGAGCTCTCTGACACTCAGCCTCAGTTCTCACTGTCTTCATTCTGCCCCTTGAGCTCATGCCTCTCTTGGTCTTCTGAGTATTGGCTTCTGTCTTCATCACAAATTCAACCCTAGCTTATCTGCCTGGCTTCTCTGCACATATCCTAGGTCCACTGAGGAGATGAGCTGCAGTAAGAATTGCAGAAGCTAAGAGGCAGTAGATCCACCAAGAAACTAAAGTTCAAAGACCTCAGTCAAAAGTCACACCTGGGTAAAGAATTAGGCCCACCAGACAACTTCGCTAGGACAGGAATTTCACAATCATTTTGTAACCTACAGAGAGCCAAAAAGTAGAGATCAGACTCTCTCATCTCAAATAAGGAAAACATATGTTAGTTTAAGGAGAGCATTTGCTGAGAGGCTTATTTCTCTCAGTTTGTTATCCAGCCCAGGAAAATTGCTGGGAAGATGAATGGAAAGGAGTTTCCATCTTGAAGGTCTCAACTCTGACAAACACTAAAAAAGGAGAAAGAATATTGCAGGGCAGAAACATTAGTTCCCAGAGTTTAGATTCTATTTGGCTCTGTATAGTGTGGGGTGGATCTTAAATGAATGCCTTTAGCATGATTTGAGGAGACTTTTTGTTTAGGAATCTATCTCATATATGATCAGCTGTACAGCATCAATCCAGCCATCATGCAGACTGATACAGAGAGAAGAGGCTCAATAAGCAACTGCCTCATCCTTCAAAAGTTGCTAAGGGGAAGTGGTCTTACAGGCCATCAAAAAACTGTTCCAAGAGTCTTTGGCCATTGTTTGGCTAAAAACAAAGATATCTGAGACTATCCAGGGTTGGCCACGCAAAAATACATTAAGTCACTGCGGAAGAATCTTATACTGTACCACACAAAGGTACTACTCTGGGTACTGTAGTAGACTTGCTTGTTTTTCCATGCTGGTTCTTAAAAGCAGGTAATTACAAACAGATCCAAAAAACAGGGGAAAGCCTGCGCCAAGCCTATAGCATAGGGCCTGAGCCAATACAAAAGCTTGTGGCTATAGCAGCTTGTAGGGCACAGTGATTATCTTGGAATAGCTAAGAGACCGTTACTGCATGACAGGCCTCTCTAATCAACTTTGTTGCATCTAAATGATATCTTGTTGCATGCTTTAAAAAAAAAAACAAAAACATTCAGCCAAGCACAACCAGTGAGGAGGGAATTTCCACCAATAAAAACAAAATGAGAATGTGCAGAACTGGCCAAATTTCCAGCCTTGTGGATGTGCAGAGTTTTGCAGTGCTCTTCCACAACAGAAGGTTCATTTGGGGGTTTACAGGATCCTAGAAAAGCTACATAGACTCTGGGAAAAGGGAAAGCATTTCTCTGGTCACTACAATGTGATGAAACATTTTTGAAATTTGAAAAATCCCTCATGACTGCTCCTGTCTTGACTTTCTTGTGTCTCAAAACTTCTAATATTGGACACACATGCTAGCACATATGGTTTGGAGGCAGCATGAAACAAGAACACAAAAACCTTGAGAGAATGGTGAACTGCCACAGTAAAATCTAAGACCCTGCAGAAGAATTATTATGCCACCCATAGGAAGCATCTGAGTATAGGCTGCTGTTTGCACAGCTTGCCTGGGGAAGACTGATGATCTGGACAGGTCCTCTTTCCCTGCAAAGGTTCTTTAACTTCAGGAGTACAATTTGGGACAGTTTGCCACTTGTCTGGAAAAGCCAGAGCGCTGTGATTTCAGTCACACGTAGGACCTGGCACAAGCAAAAGCAGCCAGACAGCCTTGGTAAGAGCTGAAGGTATTTTTGTAGGAGGAAAGGAACTGGTAAGTTTCACAAAGGAATGAGTGTGCTTGAGAAGAAATGGTCCTTTCTTCCCTTGGCATCATTTGTAAAACTAGAAATTGTTCCTGGGTGCCCCCACCAGAGTGGAGCTGTGGAGCTTCTGGGATGTACTCAAAACCACTAGACACTTCCCAAAGAGAGGTATCATTAGTGGATGATTGGAAAGTCAGCTGGCAAGTACATCCTCTCCAGATAGAAGTATATCTTCTCAGAAGATCAGTACAAAAGCTTCCTGGTCTCAGTGGCAAAGGCAGAACATAAAAATGAAAAACTTTATAGGAGACAAGAAAAAGAACTGCCAATACATAAATATCATTTCATTGTTCCAGACACTTTGAAAAAACCCTGAAGACATGCTGGAAAGCTATGGGCACTCAGGAATTAAGCAAGAGAAAATTACCTTTTGGGGAAAGGCAGACAGCACAAAGATAACAGATGCAAAAAAAAAAAAAAAAAAAATAGTACCTGACCTGCCAGAAGAACTCCTCCTTTACAACAGAGGACATTCTTCTGGAGAAGCATGCTGTAGAGGCACTGACATTGCTGTTGCTGTGTGTAGAGCTTTGGTGTCTTCTGGCAGCCATGGGCTTAGAAAATAGCCTCAAACCCAGCAACAAGGAAACAGACAGTAGCAGAAGTTCTCACTAACTAATGCTGTACCTGTCCCAGGATCTTTCATGCACTCTCCCATGATCTGTGTGTATGCTTTGCATTTTAACAAGCTTGTACAAATCTAGGGATTTGGAAAAATCACAGATTGTTTTTGCTTTAATCATTTTGCCTGTGTAGTCTGTTTCCCCCTAACCAAACAGAAGTCACTGGAATTTAAATCCGAATTGTAACGTCTCTTGCTAGCATTTCTCAGTGATTTAGCTCTTCCACTAGCATCTCTGCACAGCTGCCTTGCAATGCGTTTTCAAAACGGTAAGACCAGAAGCTTTTCTGGTTCAGCAAAGGCCAAGAGCTGATCACTTGAATAGCTTTTATTTCCCAGGACCAGGTAAAGCTTCTCGGGAAACAACAGGCACTTGTGCTAACCATCACCATTTTCCTAGGCCTCCTGAAATACCTGGCAAGTCATTGCTTCCAGAGGGTGTTCTGTAAACTGCAGAGGAAGAACCAAGGAGTAGGTACCAGTGTGAACGTAAGGCAAACCTGCATCCAGCCGCCACTGTGACTGTTGAGACTTCACCTCGTTGGTGCTTCTGTTTGCATCAGACCTTCTGTTCTGCTGACAGTAGCTGAGGTTTTCAGCATCAACACAGCTTTTGTGGTATCACTACCCTTGGGCTGGTACCTCTGCTTCAGTGTTCAAGTGCAATTAGGTAGAGGAGGGACATAGCTTCTGCTCAGAGAAGAAAAATGCTGGGAAGGAATAGGTTTTTAAATGTTCTGACTCAGCAAGTTTTAACAACTCTGCTCTTGTCAAAGATGAGACATGGGAACATTTTTTGTGGGGAAAAGCAGATGAATAAAAAAGGCATACCTCTTCATTTTTATAATTGCAGAGTTTTATGGAAAAGACAATCATTTTTTTCATGTTGCTGAAACCAAAAAGTCTTTGTTCTTTCACTCCCCTAACAAAGATTGAACAAAACATATCAAAAGATCTTTCCACATTGTCTTCCATCTCGTGCATCTTCATTTGCCTCTTTGTCTGCGGCCATGTGGAATTCTGCTAATCTACCCTGCTGCATGAAGGTGAAGAGATCATTCATAACAGTGCACTTAAAGCAGCCCTCTAAGAAATTTTCCAGAAAAGTATTCACAATAGTCCTCTGAAAAAAAAGTATGAATAATCTCTCCATGTTAGTATTACATTATTTATGCTTCATTCCAGTTATCTCCTTGTTTCCTGTAGACAACATGCTGATTTATTCATGCTGTCCAACAGCCTCCTCTGACTGTGTTTCCAGTAAAAAACTGAAAGGGAGATTTAGCCATCTACTTCCCAGATGTGCAGTGGCTCCAGCTCTATGGCATCTGTGTAAACATCGGCAATAAACTTCTGACTTTGAGATTAAATATAGTGAGGTTTTCCTTTTACCCCATTTTCAGGCGCCTTGCATCAAGATATTTTTTAGGCATCTGTGGTATTTTTTGTTATGAAAGCATTTTGCACACTATTCATCAAGGAAGTATGTCCCTGGAATTCAGTCACCATCAGGAGAAGTCGACCCATAGAGACACCCTCTTTAGAGGCCAAGGCTGTGAAGTTCCTGCCCAGGAATAGCTGAGGAAGAGGATGGTTCTTAGCCGTGAAGGTGTTAAGCAGGACTGAAGATACCTGGCTCTGCTGTGCATTTGCTGTGTGACTTTGTGGCAGACATTTAATTTCTCAGAGCCTGTATGGGGAGGGAGGGGGGTCATCATTATCTCGTAAAAGAAAATGCTATAGGAGGGGTTATCCTGTGATATTAAGTATTTCTAAGTTAAGAATGCTATTTAAGTAATGGTAATTACTTGAATGTAAGAAAAAACAAAAATAAAATATCACCAACTTGGTGCCTTTCAGCTATTAATGATTGATTAATCCCCTCAGATCAACGATCTGTTTTGAGCATTTTATAGGAGTCAAAGCATGCTTATGTTTAATGATATTTTCTAAAATGGCCCAGAGGAAGAGCGCCAGTGGAGTGTAGCTGCTTTCAGTGAGAAGTGTATCATTTGGAAAGCTCATTTTCACAAGACACGTTCAGTTCATTCCTAATGCAAGTTTTTGCTTTACTCACTCAGCAGGTACTAAAYATATTATTGTATTTGGGCCCACAACTTGCAGAGGGGTAGGAGTCAGGATGTAAGGACAAAAGCAATCACTGCTTTTATGGGACAACCAGAGGGTCTGCGTGGTGTTAGAATACTCTGATTCAAACTAAACCCATCTTTTTCTTTCTTTGAGCTTACTACAGTAGAGTTGGTAGGTAGAAATTAACATTGTCACACTCTCACTATAATACAATCTTATTTTCAGCTAAAACCTTGCCAGATTTCAAAGGCCCAAGCTGAAATTCTCTGTGTTGAGTATTTTCTTCAGCTAAGATTTGCCTTTTAACTACTCTCTCCACTCTTATTTTACGGAAAAAAGAGGAACAGTTTTTCAAAAGAAGATGCAGAAGAAATATTTGTTTTCCCTTCATGAGAAATCCCGTGACTGTTTGGCTGAGAGGCCGCAGAACCCAACGGCTTCAGACCCAGAAACTGACTTTCACAGGGACTCTGTCAGGGAAGTGCCTTCCCTTGTCTCCCATGTATCGCCCTCCCACTCAACTAAGTCACAAGTTGCAGAAAAAGGGGAAACACTGGATTTCCTGATTCTTGAGTGCTTTACTTCTCAAACATAGCAACACTTTGATGCAGAAAGGGGGTTCTGTCATGCACTGAGTATATCCTGGGGGTGTCTACACCAGAAATACACTGGAAGAAAAGCATGTTTCCTTTTTGCCTTCACCAGACCAGGATCTTGGCCAATGTAAAAACTGGCCTATGGAAGGACAGGCCAGCAGATACAGAGCTTGATCTGCCAAACTACTGCCTTTTGCCTAGTTCAACAATTCCACTAATATTAGATATATCATTTCCTGTGCTTTACCTGATTTGGGGCATAATTCTGTTTTAACTGCATCACAGCTCTGCTTGCATTTTTAATGTCAATGAGCCTTACTGCTCATATTTCTTGCGTGCTTAGGTCTCTCCATACTTAGCAAACTGCTGTTTGCTCCTCCTGTTTCTCTCTGACTGCCCCCAGACAACTCTAGCCCTGCAGAAGAGCTGGAGCAGTTTCTCATTAAAAGCCACTGGAATTGCCCCTTTTCAATGATGAGTTTAATCCTTGGATTATTAATATCTACCAATGAAAGCCAGGAGATTGTTGTTACTGCCCTGAATTGGTAATGTTGTTGGAAGAAGAAAGTGCTACATTAACTGACAACAGATAGACCAACGGCTGCAGACTTAGCTTGCACGGTTGGTTTTCCAGTTCAGTAACAGCTGATTTCAATCACTTCTAAACAAACTTCTGGAGTATTTTGTACAACCAGCTAATGTCACTATAAATATCTTCTGTTTAACTATGGACAAATTATCTCCCAGCTTGAAACACTAACCAGGGACAAATAATTATCAGTAAGGGACAAAATGTTGCTTTGGAGTTCACCCAGCTGTAGCCCACCATGTGAACTGGGTAAATATACAGCCCAAAACAGCACAGTCCCATATAGCTTGGGCAGGACGTGGTGGGTAAGCTACGGAAAACAGACAGAGCTGGGACTTACTGGGCTGATACTGGGCAAGGCTTCAGCTGAGCCCCATGGAAAATGGCCGTGGCTGCGGGCCTGTCCCCTTTAGGGACCTGAAACCTGCTGCTTGCACCTTCCCCCCAGAAAGTCTCCCACTGTGAGCAGGGAGCTGAAGCAATCAAAGTCTGCTGCATCCCCGGTGACGGCTCTATGCTCGCCCTGCCTTCCTCCCCGCTCCTGCAGCCCCAGACAAAACAGCGCAGGTTGGACTGTCCCCCTCAGGCACGAATTTCCTGACATGTTTTACTACAAGCAGGACCTCTCAAACTATTTTCATAAAAGCTGATTTGGCTGTGAGTGTTGTTACATGTTTTATTTGAGTGAAAGCCATGTCGTCCACCTAATAACTTCTGGTAAACATAAACGTCCTTACAAATGCTGATGAGAACTACTGTAAGGAGCCTAGAGCACTTCACATACCAGCCGAGGCAGGGAGAGCCTCAGTAACCACACGCCTGAACAAATGGCCCATATCAGAGCTTTCATTTCCATGGGGAATCTTGGCTACGCTGCAAAATGTGGCTCCTGACAGAGGAATTCATCATTAAAAAAGCCAACTGTTTGGGTACAATCATCTCACATGAAATGAAAGCACTTAAATTTCTATCTTTCCTAAATTCAAAATATATGGTGTCCTGAAAGTGCCATATCCAAATATAAAGGAGCTGTTGAAAACTCAATTTATGCTATAGCTAAATCCAGCTTTGGAACATCTGCCTGGCAATTGCCCTATCATTATGAGCAGATGTTGCCTTCAAATAATTAGACAAAGTAGGAGGAGGAGATATTTCTCTTTCTTTCCCTCTCTCCCCCTTTCCCTCATATATATACATACATATATATATACACACACACATAAATGGGATCAAGAGCAATTGCATTTGCAGTAAAAATATGGAGCTATGCCACAACACCTTGGCATAATAAACATATATATATATATATATATATATATAAATCCATTACACAAGGGCACTGTGGCATAGATTCACAACTTTATCACAGTGCAATTCTCCTTATTTACTCTGACAGTCCTAATAAGTTTCAAAGAGTTTGGCCTTCACTATATCCTGCAGCTGAAAAGACTTGGCAAGAAATAGACAGAAATTCAGCAGAAGACTTCAGTTTTCCCCTATACATACTTTCTTTAATAAAAAGAAAAAGAAAAAGAAAAAGAAAGAAAGAGAGAAAGAAAGAAAGAAAGAAGAAGAAAACTCTGGCATAGTATCCAGGCTTTTACAAAAAAAAAAGAAAAAAAGAGCATAGCAGTAATGAAACCTAAATCTTATGTTATCTGCTGGCAATCAGAATGAAGTAGGAAAAGTACAGTCTGTGTATGTATCACTTTGTGTTTTCCTCCTTTTAAAGAGGTGTAAGACGGTCCTCCTAGTAAGACTATGAACAAAGAACATTCCTGAATCTTCTTTTCAAGCAGGAAATTGTCATATGCTTGAAACTTGCTGTACATCATCAGTAAGTAGGATTTTTCTAATATTATCATTAATTATCATAGTATTATCTGAAGAATGCAGTGATTGCCAAGCAGCAAGGAACACATCTGGGATATGTCTAGATAGAGTTAGATTCTGAAAAATACATACCTTGATGCTTTATGTCCAGAAGAAGACCTACTCAATGTTACTATTCACTAACTAATTCTTTCTGAAAGGCCCAGTTACACAGTTCAACCATTAGGTCATCACAAGGCTGCGATTTGCAGTGAGACATAGCACCCTGATGGCATTTACATCACTGTAAATAATCAGAGGCACGGATAATGATGGCCAGCATCACCTGCAAGAAATCTGAGTTTGTATTTTGATATTCTGATTCACATTTAGTAGTATGGGACCAGAAAAGACTATTTACGTAATAAGGAAATAATCTATCTCAGAGAGGACCTCAAAATTGCTTTCAAAAGACACTAAACAAATGATTGTTCTTGCTGAGAAAGGACAAACCCATTCACACTTCCTTCATGTGGCTACGCGGTCTTCTGTAGGCTCAGGATTTCTAAAGAGGAGTGACTGAGCAAAGGAATGGCTAAATCCAGTCCATGAGATTTGATTTTGTGAATTATTATGCCTTTCTTCTTTACTAATGTTCCTGCTATCTCCAATCCATGAAAATCTGATTTTTTCAATGGTGTAATCTGTTTTAATATTATTACTGCATGTTCTGCCATGCCGTCATTAGCCAAGGGATTCTTGCCGCTGCCTCAGCTGTCCACTGAATTTAAATGGTCACCATTAACACAAGTGCACAGGCAAAGTTATTTGTCTTCCACTGCAAAGGCTATGTAAAGATTTACTTGATCATTTTCTCTATGAAAATACATACTGTGAGCTTTTTGTCTCCTCTCACAAAAAGGAAGGGCAAAAAGCAGGGGGGTCCTGCGAGTAGCCAGGTACACATGCAAGTGAAATATTCTCCTGGGTGCCCATTTTACGGATATCCTTTCCAGCCAACTTTTTGATAATGAAACCATTGCTCTGTTGAGTGCCACTCTTTCAGCATGCTTGGAAAATGGCTTTTCTTTTGTTAAACAAGGTTTTTTGTCATCAATGAGCCAGCACGATACAAAGTCCAAAGTACAGCTGTAAAAATGTTTTACTGCTCTCTCTGCTGCCCAGTGTGTTCAAGTGGATAGAAGTCACTAGGAGTCAGGCTGTGAATCAGTTCTTGATGAGACCCTTCAAATGCTGACCAAATTTATGCAAACTGGTCATTAAAATTATAATTATCATTTTTTAGAAGAGCATTTGCATTTTATTCTGATCCAGTGCAACAACTATCATTAAAACTCCTAAAAGCTTATGCAATAAAAGAATAACATGATTGCCTGTTTAAGTTAAGTCTTTTTTCCCGGCCAAAGCAAAAAGCACTCCTGCTAAAAAGTCTCCCAGAGGTTTCTAATTATTTCATCTTCTACACAGAGATGGAAAAACACTTACTGAAGTCTGAGGTTTTTCAGTCAGCTATTACAATCACTTTGTCTGTTTGCAACAGCAACAGAAAGAAACAGAAATTCCTGTTTCCGAAAGTCACCATGATACCTATAAAACTGGACAGACTGAAAGATTAAAATGCCTAAAAAATGATGCAGTATAAACGGTCCCTCCAAAAAGGCTTTAAAAGTGGTTTGAGAAAATGTCAACACATCCATATTTTAAAAAAAGATGAAAAGCTGAAGTATCTAAAAGCATTTGATTTATACTGCATGGGTGTTCTTATGCCAAAACTGGATATTACTCATAAAAACAAGAATAAAAGACGCTTCTATACTTTTAAAGCAAGATAATGTTTTATCTGTAGTCATTCGCCTTTCTAAATGCAAGTTATCATATTGTAGTGCATTGTGCTAAGAGACACCAAACCTGGAAAATGTATCAAATGGATACAATGTGTAGAAGAAAAACTTTGGTGATAATGTTCTGCAGAGAGCAGTAAAAAATGATGACATCAGATAAAATACCTGACACAGGCAGTTGATGACATTTGTCTGTATGCTGGCTTTGCACAAAGTAAAGAGCACAAACAAGCAAAAAACAAAGAGAAACAAAAAAACCCTTTCTCCATTAACAGAGCATGAATCAAACTTCAGATCTGAGCAGTCTGAAAGACAAGAGTCTAGGGAAAAAAAATCCCATTCTAGTCTACACAGACGAAGCTGATCTTCACCTTCCACTCAGTGCAAGTCGATACAGAGAACAAACAAACAAACCAGAATCAGCTTGCTCTCAGTCTTACACCCAACCAAAACAACCTATGGAGATTGAGTGCGACCACGCAGGAGATGGTACAACTCCACATTTAGGTCCTGTTGCAGCTCTCCACGGGAGATGTTCTCCTGTATCCTGCAGCAGATGGACTCCCACCGCTACCAAAGCTCAATAGCACAGCCCATTGTGTCCCACACGGTGATAATGAACAGGCACACCTTTGCCGGACAAGGAGTTAAGAGAAAAGATTGTGCTGCCAGAGCCCAAGCTAGTTTTGAAAGGGTCAGACAAAACCACTTTTCTCTAGGAATAAAGTTTTTGTTCCTAATCACTGGGGGACCACAGAGAGGGGATCTCAAAGCCCCATGTTAATAGTCACCCTTTGGACAAGCACAATGTTTCAAGGAATCTCAGCCCAAGACCTGGCRGATAAGCACACTATTGCACTGTTACTGGGAAAGAAAATGTTACTGATATTTATCCTCTAGAGAAATTGCAACAGGTAATTGCAAATAATATGTTTTCTTAAGCAAAAGAGCAACCATCATCAAGCCTAAAATCACTAAGGGGATACAGCAAGTGGTAAACTGGCTTCAGCATGGAATAGCTGCTCTTTATTGAAAGGCAACTGTTTAAAGAAATCAGGTGGACCATACTATAAAGGTTGTGGTCTGTGCTGTCTGCCTTCTACCTGGGAAGAGTTTCAGTCATGCAAAAGTTCGACAAAGAAACTGGAAACACTGAAATCTAAATCAGACAGCAAAACAGGCACACAGTCCAAAGCTGCTTGAAGTCCCTCCAACTTTAAACAAACTTAATGCCTCTGTTGGAAGGTGAAAGGAGGCTAGGCAACCCCACGGGGCTGGTCTCTGCCGCTGAGCTTAGCATATGCGCCCCATACGGTCAGGAGAGGCTGGCAGTGAGAGCAGGGCAGGTCTCCTCAGCAGCCCAGCCACGTGGCCGTGCCTTTCCGCCAGCTCAGTCCAGTCCTTCAGATTTCCTTGCCTTTCCTTCTTATTTTAGGCTAAATGCCTTCTCCTTTGCAGCACCTCACCATTTGGTCCGGCCCAAAGGTACATCCCTGCTTTATCAGTTCAGCACCTCTTTTCACATTTCACTTGAAAATGCACATGGCTAGATAAGGAGAAATTTCTTCCAAATGTCAGCAACTGAAAACAAGCAAATCCTTGCAGAGAGAGAGGTGATATTATGTGAAAGGAACACTGTGGGATAATTAGAAATAGAAAAAAAGACTTATTTTAGAGGTCAGTGTTTAAATCTTTTTAAAGACATTTTAAGTATTTAACATAGCCACAGTATTCCCCACACTAACTATCTATCTCATCCACTATTTGTCTAAATAAAGGAAGTATTGGGAACACTTCAGAAACACGGTCTATATACTGAAGAATGACAAACTGCTAAGGTGATAAAGACAAATCATCCTTCAATCCAGCATGGTCCTGGCGCCTGTCCTGTCCATTGGAAGGGAGCATGTGTCCCTCCAGGCTGTGCCTCATCTCAGCAGCTTCTTCTAAGGAATCGGGGGGGACCCACCCTCAGGAGACACCTCAGGAGACATTAACGCAGCATGCGCATCTGCAGGCAGGGGAATGAAGAGGGGTCCTCAGTGTTATAACTAGAAATGCCATATGACCCATGGGGCGTTTCTAGACAGAAGACATGTTCACTAGGCTCTTCACCATTACAACTTCCCTTGTACAACGGGAACAAAACAAATGCAGCCATTGTTTCAAAATCCAAGTGTGGTAAATGCACATGACTGAATGATTGCTGCCATGGTAGTGGTTTATGACTTACTACATTTAGCCTGGGTCTTTGTAGCTGCGTGAATATATATTAGTCTGCTTCATATGCGAGTAAGTCTGGTTTTGATTAGGTTTGTAGAGAGCTGTCAGAAAGTCAGACTCTAGCAAATAAGCCCCTGTAGGTTCACTTGGAAAAGCCCATAAAATGTCTGCTGTTCATTTAAATTAGGTTCAGAAAGAAACACAAACCTGAAAGCTGCCAGTGTTTATATATTTGATTAAGATTTTTTTTCTTGGGGGCAGGGCGGGCTGGGAGAGGAATTATTCTGGGAATGAGCCCAGTCAGGGAGGCCTTGGGCCCTGCTCCTCGTTCCTGCACACAAAGCAAAGGAAAAACAGGCGTACCCAGGGACCCTGAGTGCGAGTACTGCCAGAATAAATCCTGCCCTTGAGCCAAGGCCCAGCAGCAGAGGAGCAGCACCACTACCCTGCAGTTATTTCTGAAATCCCCAGACTGTGGTGGCGACTGCAGCATGTCCCAGGCGCATTTTCATACGCACAGCTTGCTTAATCATAATTTCTCTCCACACCTCCTCTGGGCCTCAGCTGAGCGAAGCTGCCTGGGCCGAGATCCACACCACGCAGCGCGCTGGCGCATGGCACCTCAGCGCCGGTCGTCACGCGGGGCTGCCGTCACCACAGTACGGTCCCCGGTCCCACACGGCTGTACCGCTGTGGGCAACAGTGCTTCTCCCTGCTTGGCGTGGGGGGTCCCTCAGGCCATTTTAACTTGCGCTATGCTTTTCTTCCTTAAATACTCTCTAATTTAAATGCCCCTGTTTTAACTGTGAGGGCTTCTCCCACGAGCTGGGGTCAGGTCTGCACCCCCAGCCTGGGTGCTGGCACCGGCATAAGAGCAGCTCGTTGATCTGCGAGCGTCAGCTCTCACTCCCTGACGTCTGAAACTCCGTTTCCTGTCGCTTGGACTTCGGCGGTGCTGCCTGGCCCCCCGGCCGCTGCTGTGCCCGAGAGGAGCGGGGTGGCTGCCCCCTGCCCCTCGGTCCCGTTCACACACGTGTGTCGTCGGCTCCTGTGCTCTCCAGCGCAGGTAACAGGCTCACAACTGCCCGCCCTGGTCTGTCTCCACCTCGTCTGGGTCCCACAGGCCCGTTATTGAATGGGCTGAGGAACCAGTAGCTCTAAACAAAAACGGGAGCTCCTGCGAGCCTGCTGCTTCGGCCTCTCTGGATCTGCAGGAGCCTCCACCTCTTGCAGCAGCCTCCAGGACCGAGGAAGTTTTCCAGCCAAGCTCATTGTCGCGAGCCCGGCCTGCTCCCCCGGCTGGGCAGCCCCTGCACCTTCCTTGCAATGAGCGTATGCCCAGCCGTCCTCTTTTCTCTTGCTCTTCCTTCCCCTCTGACACCACAGCTCCCCAGAGGTCGGGAAAGGAGGCAGCTCACTCCCTCACATTTCATCCGTCTGCCCAGAAAAGAGACGTGGGGCTCAGCAACTTCCACCTGGGAGAGACCCAGCGCAGCCCCAGGGCGACTTACCAGCACTGCGCCACCGGCCGTGCGCACGCCAAGCCCTCAAATCACACCCTAAGGACAGGCCTTCACTCAGCAGGTCTCCCACCAACCCCGGCCCCGTGGGCTGACTCACATCCCAGCCTGCCAGCCAGGAAATTAGTACAGTTAGCCTTGGACCCCCAGAGGGAGAGAATCTCTTTCTTTTTCTTATTATTGCTGTCTAACCATCCGCCCAAATGCTTACAGAGATGTTGTGGCCGCGGCACCTAAGGGACTGGAACAAAATACCCTGATGCCCACTGCCTTGACTCCAGTCCTGTAGCTTGACCACCTTCTCTAACCTGCCCTRTACATGCTTATCACTCTGTCTTGCCTGTCTCTTTAATTTAATGTCGCCCAATAGCTTATGTTTTTCTCTCAGCTTCAGCTTCTGGAATCCAAAGATTGCACCAAAACCTCAGCTTTTCTTCAAAAACCTAAAGAAATAGGTTTGGTTCTAGACAACCTGCTTGTGGAAGAACATACCAGTCAGAAGAAGAAAATCTTTTAAAAAAAGGCACACCACTCCTGAACTCACCATGTCTTACAAGGTTTGAACATCAAAGGGTAACAATGTATTTATAGTTGTGACTTTTACTATTAGGTCACTGAAAAATGCAACAGGCAGATATTGAAAACAGGCCAAAAGGGACCTCACTGTTACTCACACATGAGTGCACAAAACACAGCCTGGTGTCTTCCAAGCTTTGCATCAGTCCCACCACTTCCCTCATGCTCTGCTATCTCCAAGGGACATTTGTTTTTCCAAACAGTAATCTCATTTTCACAGTTTTGGTAGTCTTAACTTTCTATTAATTATTATTAGCAGTATTGTTAGCAAGAAGGTGGTAAAGAACCAGCCTTTCAGTAGGGTGACAGGTGCTGTCACAGTTTTAATCAGAAACTTCATACCCTACCAGGGTCAGGCTTCTTTTTGTTGAACACACATTTACTAATTTTAGGAAGCAGTTAATAGGCACAGAGAATTATCTGTATCTTATCTAGTGCTGCCATTTTATTAATTGTTCCCGAAGACTGAGGCTTTTCAGACTTTCATTTTAATTAGAAGGAACAGTTGCCAAAAGCAATTTCTCTCAGGCGACTTTCACAATTCATTGAAGTCTTCATTTATTTCATATTATTTCAAGGCCAGTTAAAAAAAAAAAAAAAGAGGGTCATAAGAACAGCCCATCTATTCAGGTTCTGAAAAGTCTATTAGCAGCTGGGGGGGAAAGTTTGCCTTGTGAAAATCTCCTGTCCTTGGCTCAGCCATATCTCCCAAACAGCTTTGTTTGCTAAATGCACTATGTGCTTCAGCGAGATAAAATGAGGCTACCTTTAAGCCTATTCAGAAAATAAAGGAAAAGTATATGATTATCTGCAGGAATGCTTAAAGGCCCATTTGTGTTTCATGGGCGATTTCGGGAAGCTTTCTGTGTAAAGGCAATCTGTCTTTTGATCATATTCCCTCTAATCCTCCCTCCCTGCCTCTAAGGAATATGTGCATGTAAACACTCACGCAGCTACCCGAGTTGTTGTTATTTATAGAAGATAATGGAGCTGTTCAAACAGCACAATACTCGGGCACAGATATTGTTTGATGCCATGTAACTGTACGGAGGATGGCTACGCAGCTGTACCACAGGACACAGGACACTAGCATGTTGCACTGGCTAGTGGTAACGGCAAGGCTGTGTCTGCTGTGCAGACACATCGCCTGCTAAATCTGCTCCTGCTGTTCAAGCAGAAGCACGAAACAGTTCCTGGCCAGAAGATTTTAATCTGCAAGAGGCAACAAGTTGTACAGTAAGTAAGCTGAGGAAACGTGGAGGGAGAACAATGGGGACAATAATAGGATCCTGTGGGCGCCCAGAGACATAAATTAAGAGGATTTGTCGGTGGCAACAGCAGCACCATACATGTTGCCTGCTTGGCTATTATTGGTTGCATAGTTCACACATGAATTCACAGGACCAGAGCACCCCTAGCCTGGGCAAAAGCCCATCCAACCAAGGGAGCACAGCCCTCAAAGCTCTGGGTAGCCTGGGACTTACAGGGAAACAGCACAAACCTGTGACCATTGCAGAAAATACTTTCACAAGGTATTTTGTTTGTGACATCAAAGTAATGTACACGCACTGTGGAGCTGGCTATGATGTGCCTTGGTGAATTTAAGAGATACGACTGAGAAAAAAGCACTCAAATCATGGAAACACTTCTGGCAAGAAATGAAAGCCATGCCATGAGTCATTCAAGAGGTAAGGAGTTAGATTTATTTTAAAATATTTCAAATTGATTGCTGTAAAGCAATCAGATACATAAATTACATTATTTTCATGTGGAATTTCTAGTATTTCATTCTGTTAACACTGACATACACATACTTTCTGCCCATTGAATGGTGCCTCATATTTTGGCAAGATTATAGTGACAGTCTTAGCATTTAGTTCTTCTCCTGGAAAAGTGGATGTAATTTGTGCTAAATAAAATATTTTCCTTTGTAACATCAAGCACCAGGCAGTTATCTTTTATTGCTAGTAAACCCCTGTAAGGGTGATTGTTAAACTCCATTCAGCCAACTTAATGCAAGGCATCGCCTTGTGGCAGTTGTTAGTAATACAAGAGTAAATCACTATGCGTTAGGGCATCCCGGGACATCACTGTCATGTTATGTGTGCAAACAGATGTTCTGCACTTGGAGGTGGTTTATTTTAGTTATGTACCAACTAAACACTGGAAGAAAGAAGTTCAGAAGCTCAGATAGCAGAGATACCTCTGCTGTCCATATTAAAGGCATTTAGAGAGGGAAATACAAGAACCCACAAAAAAGTGTGTCAATGAATTGAAGACTAATCAGTTTGAAATGACTAAGTATAATAAAGCTTATTAATTGGCCATGGATATTGAGCCATCAATGTGTGATGGAAAAGACTGGTATCATCCTTGAGCAGTACGATCCTATGGGACACTTCCTGCAGAGATGCTGCCATTGTACAATGAAATTGAGAAAGTCATGGTACAAAGCTCTTGTTAGACCTGTCCTGAATACTGTGTACCATTTCTAGTCATCTGTGTCCAAGAAAGATGGATTCAAAGACAAATATACTTAGGGCAGGCCAAGCAGGATAATCAAAGGAACTGAGAACTTCTTTCTTCAGAAGAGATGGAAATATTTGGCTTTTTTAGCCCAGAGAAACAAAAACTAAGAGAAGAGATGGTTGCTCTCCAGAAATACATCAGTAGGCAACTAGCAAAGAATGATTTCTGTAGATAAAGAATGATATTGGCAGAAGAACAAAAAGATACAGGTTGGAAGTAAATAAATTTAGGCTGGAAATGAAAAGAAAATTTCCAAGCATAAGAAGAGTGAAATTCTGGAACAACATTGCAATAAGAGTTAGAGGATGGCACAAAACAAACTTGTTTTTAAAACAGTAACTGGTAAGATTACAAACATGATTATCCAAAGCAGTTGCTGTGACAGCAGGGCTCAATAAATAGTGTTGTTCTTTCCAGTTTTACACTGATAGCTCAGCTGATGCAATTGACCCTGCCTTTGATCAGAAAATCAACAGAAGGTGCAACTAATGGCAGGGAGTATGTTTCTGATTCAAAGACTTTGCAGAATTTGTTAGGAAAATACCTCTTTCAATCAGAGGGAAATGGAAAAATAGGCAAACTTTCCAGCTAGCCCTCTATCACAACTGAACAATCTCTCTAAATATACCAATTTGCAAGCTGATGTTTTCTTGAGCTAGGTAAGAACCAGAAATAATCAAAAATGGATAAATGTATGAAGTACTCCATTTTTCAACAAGCTTCTTTTTTCAGGTAAAAATATTTTGAAAAGATCAGTCCGAATATTATACCCACCAGGTAAATACCATTTTCTTTAGAGAGCCACATTCATTTTAAAAAGTTGACCCCAAAAAAACCTAAACCAAARCCAGCTTTGCTGAACAATGGCTTGATAGTGATGCTCATTTCATCAGTCATAAGTCAGGATTTTTCACATTCTTTTCAGGCAGCAACCTTTAACAGATCAAACAGGAAACCAATTCTCTGTTTGACATCTGTTGATATTTCTCCCATTTGTAACATTTATACATTTATTTGCAAACCTCTTTTGGCAACCGGCTTTTAAATTTGCAATTGAAGCTAGGAAAGTGATTTTTCTGTGAGTAAGGCAATAGTGCCATCTCGTGGGAAACACTCTGCTTCGTGTCTTAGAGTGGGCAAACAAGAAAGGCTGACAGAACTCTCCAGCTTGGAGTGTTTCTTCTCACACACTTCTCCTCAAGAAAAGTATAGGTATATGTTTTTTTAAAGCTGTCTCCCTCAAGTTAGCATGTGAACGTTCATCTAAAATGCCCACTAGCTTTTGCCAGGTGCTGTGCTATGGTTTTGTAAGGCTTTTGCTCAAGCTGCTCTCCTCCAGACCCATGCTGCTGCAGTACTCTGTTCAGGGATGGCCCATGGGAGCCAAGGTCCTACTGTCCTGCTATGAAGGGTCCCATGGAGAGCACCTGACCCCAGCTCTGACTTCTGCCCACATACAGAGTGACGCTATTTTGCATCACCCAGCAAGACCAGCCTCACTGGGCAAGCATGAGCAACGAGTCCTCAGGGTCCTTGGCACATGTGCCGAATTGTGGGTGCAGAAGTGACATGCCAAGGCAACAGGCACAATCGTCGTCAGACAATTCTGACCTGCTCAGGACCTCGTGCCAGTGCACTGCCATCACACATCTGGCTTTGGAGAATGAAGTCGTTTACACACACACACACACAAATTGCCAGTCATATCCCATCCCCACTTCTCCTCTCTACATTTTCAGTCCTTTTCATCTGATTTTGCGCCTCTTTGCCTGTTTAATGCCTTTTTTTCTTCACTCTCTGCAGAGTGAGGAAAATACAAATAGCACTTCACATACTAGAGAGTTCTGAAAGCCTTTCTCCATTTAAAATGTCAGCTGTCTTACAGAGGGAAAACCACTAGGATTCATTTGTTTCTTTCATTATTCTCTGTGGAACAAGCATTGAAAGAAGTGTGGCAGGAACAAGGTCTTTTTTTCCAGCTAGCTACATTTGTACGGCTCCTTGGTGAAGGAGGGAATTGATTAACCTGAATCAACTTCCCTTTACACAGAGGTGTTAAACAGAAACCAGGTGCCCACTTCATACTCCTGCCTTTCGTGCAAGGCTTCTCCTCCCACTGCCACACTGCTCCAGCGAGAATTGTCAAACACTAAGTTCTCCCTGGCCAAAATTACAGCACACTATAACCAGCTGGACTCCAGCCAACCAACTTCTTTGTAATCACATTAAGGTAACACACAGTAGTTTGGGGGGGGTTGTTTTTTTTTTCTAGCTCCTCTGAAAAAGGTGGTGTTTTGGAGCCATCAGATAGATATGAACCAGAAATAGGAATTAAATAAGATCCCATGCTCATAGCAAGCTTCCTTTTGCAGCCTGTGCTTAGCAATACCAGCCATGCTCAAGAATGAATCTCAGGCTGGTATTTCCATGCTTTTGTTGGTTCAGCATTACCAGTGAAGCTAAGTGTCAGGAGAACATGTAAGAGAGGACCTTCATTTATCATTTGTATGCTCTTGCATATTTCCCAAAGTTGTAAAATGAGAAGAAAATGTCACAATCATATATTTTGGCTTTCCCTCTGAGGCCCTAGGACTTTCTTGGATTGTTATACATGAAATAAGACAAACACCCACAGCCAAGTTTAAAATTCTGGTGATGGACAATCCATCACAACCCATGATAAATTGTACCAGCCTCTTTACAGTTGCACCAAGAAAAAAAGACCACAAGCTCACACAGAAAAGATGTCACCTGGAGCTTCAGCATGCAATGTTCATTTGCAGTAACAGCAATAGAGATCTGGTTTGATTTGTTTTAATCTAAATGCACTCTTATTTTACAAGGGGAATTCAGAGGAGGTCAGGTGCTGTTAGTGTAAGATACAAAGACAGCTTAGTCTTAGCATTTTATTAATTCTCTAACAAAATAACCCATTTTCAACACAGTTTTGAGGTACTAGTTTAAAGCACACTCCAAGAATTCTTGATGTTTATGCAGACTAATTGAAAAGGACAGGTTATTTAGACTGTAGTCAGTCATCCCTGAAATTCCAGTCTGGGTGAGAAAAACATATGGTACTAAGTGGTATTAATCAACTGAAAATGGTTAAATTCAAACTTTCATCTGCATTTCATTGATATAATAACTGAAATATTTGAAGCCAGTACCTCATTTAAACCACAAACTCTTCAGGTCAAGCAATACACCACACACTGACTGGAAATGAAAATACAGTTGTATTCATACAGTAAAGGACTGGCACAGCTCTATCCATATCTGGTTTTAGTTAGGTAGATTTCTGCCCAAATTACAGCTGCATGTAGAAGTAATTAAGTTTCATTTTCTGAGCAAAGGTGTGATGTTCAGGATAAAGTCGAAGGCAGTGATAACGTGCCTTGGGGACAACTTTGCACTGAACCAGCTAATACTTCATATTCCCTCATCTAAGCTACTTGCCTCCCAGCCTGAATACTAACATTCACTTGTTTGCACTTTGTAAAGTGCTTTTAAAGAATAAAATACTCAGTTTCTGATTGACACATAAAACCAAGTAAAAGCATGTATAAAGCTTTGGAAAAAATAAGTCTGTCTACACAGTAATCACTAAATGTAGTATTATGATATGAATAAGACACCTTGAGAATAGTCATAAAGCCCAGCCCTAAAAAGCAGAGAGAAATTTGATAGAATAGCCCTTCAGTTTTGAATTTTACATTTGCGCTACAACTGCGATAAATCTTTGTTGTGAGCTACTTACTGTGAAAACTGTATAATTCTAATATTTCTAAAAACTGTTTTAGTACTTAGTCATTTTCTACAGTAAATGATATTATTTTCCAAAACTGCAATATTTTGCCTGATTTTTTCACTGAGAATTATATTGCACCTTATTTTTCAAAGACAGATACCATATAACTAGAAAATATTTATAACTTTTTTTAAAACCCCAAGTATTTTTATTAACTAAAATGAGACAGTCAGTCATGGGGCGCAAATTACATGAACGATCATTAGATAAAATGGTTGATGCTTCCAAATAATAAATGTTTGTCTTGTCCATGCTGTTTTTGTGTGTGCATTTATCACATGGGTTTTCACTGAAGGTCCTGAAGGCAGTTTACAAACGTATCTGCTGTATGTGATAGTGATGTGTGTAGTGATAGTGTAGTGATGTGATATTCCTCCAACATAAATGGTAGAATGCTGGCTATTGTGAAAAGAAATAATTAGCTTAAAATGATCTCTCCTTATAAAATGTTTCTTTTAGAACTTATTCAGGCTGAAACCATTTAAGAAAAACAATTTCACAGGAAGTGATGCTAACAGTGTTAAACAGCATCTTCACGCTGACATTTTTACTTTCAAACAGCTAACATTTCATCGAGAGCTCTGTTACCTGTTTCTGTAAGGCAGGAATGTCGCCTTCTCAAAGCCATGAGAAAATTTAAAAATACCACCCACTTTCAGTTTAYAAACTCTATTTGTATTCATACTTTTGCCTTCTAGAAGCACAATGACATGAAATGCTCTAAGTTTGTGCTCTGCTTATTGAGTCAACAGTATACCTTCCACACAAACAACACACGTGCATCAGTAAGATCCTCACGTACTTGCTTGCACGTGTTTTAAACTACCAGAAAACCTGTTTCCAACTTTTCAGCCATAAAATGAAATATACACACTTTTGTTTAGTATAACTGATTTGTACAGTGCATGACTAAAAGAAATACAGAACTATCCTGAAACTTAAAGTTTAAATCTGAACACAACATGCTCATATAGCTGCAAGCCATAACAGTTTTCCATTTCTTCAGTGCAAAGCTAGACTATTTAAAGCTACAGTAAGAAAATCAGTAATTAATCAAAAATAGCTGACAAATGTTACATAAATCTGAAGAACACTATTTAATTCTGATGGCACTTTTACAGAATAACAAACTTTTGCAGTACATACATGCAGCATAAAAGTAAACTTCAAGGGCACAAATCCCAGGGGTTGTATGGATGTATGTTTTCCAGGGAGCATTTTGGTAATTTTTTGCCTTCCCATTTGCTTTCTCTCAGCTGTAGAGAATTTTTGCATTAGTTTACCACGAATATGTTTGTCTCCAGAGCCTCCTGCAATACTAAATCAACCCCACAGTTCATGGCCACCCAGACTAAATGGGAGGGCTCCACCAGCTCCCTTTCCCCAACTTTCTCATCAGTATTTTGGGATAATCTAAGATAGTTTCTGAATTCAAATCTTCATTCTGCAGTAGGAATTTTAGCTGAGCAATTTGCCCTTGGTATCTGCTAACTCTGCATGACAGTCTGTACTTTATATTATTCAGTTGCAAACATTGAAGAAGGAAGACTGAAGATATTTTGATGCCACCCAGTTTCCCAGAAATGGGTAATAAAACATCCACAAGTTTAGACTGACTCAGGGATAGCCTTTGAATTGAACCACACATAATCAGCCTTCAAAGAGCTGATGTGCAGGTGAAATTCTTCAGCAATCACAAAAGCTCTTGCAAACATGTATGCTGTCCTACATGAATACCTTGGCCCAATGGTGGTGCTTTTTTACATCATGTGCAGCCTCAATTCCATCAATCCATTTCCAAAGAGTTTAAATTAGCTCAAAACATAGCCTTTTTTTCCCTGGTATTATCACTTTGATCATGAGTACTACAATTTTCTTGTAATATAAGCCCCGCTGATTTTTGTTTTGGTCACTTATAAGAGTCCACCCTTACAGTACTGATTCTACCCTGCTGTATTTAAAAGCTTAGCATTACACAGGCTTGCGATTTAGGGCAGGAGGGGAAAAAACAATTGATCTCGCTTAACATTTTAAAAAGTCTTATTAAAATATCAAATCATCAATTTCACAGAATCTAGGAAGCAATTACAGGAAGTCCTTTTTATAAAGGTCTTTTGCATTTGACAGTTAATTCCATACAATCATATAGACTGATCTTTATTGGTTTGTACACTCTACACTGGTGTCATGTGGATAAAAAGAAGCACAGGAGCTATTAATGTCTGACTTGACATTAAAAGCAATCCTCTGTCTGGCCTATGGATTTAACTGGCTATAAATAAGCTGTGCAGGTAACTAGTACAAAACAGTATATTCCTATAAAAAGACTACTGACTGCAGAGTATAACTGAGTAAAGAGTAAGAATTGTTTAAACAAATGAATTAAGTGTTACCATGCTGAGGACTGCCTTCTTATTTTGCTGAAAATGGTCAGCTCTGAAACATTATGCAAGAAATTTTGCTACTTTCTCACTGCAAAAACAAGTCATTGTCTGTCAGTTCATTAGCTTCCTCTTTTGCTTTGAGACTACTAGAAAACCTGCTGCCTGCTGCGGAACAAGGTGAGATGGTTCACCAAGCACTGTGAATCCGTCTTGTACTGCATGTTCAGATCTTGAGGAATACTAGTTTCTAGTGGCATTACAGGTGTATGAGTCTGGGTCTGCCCTGTGTCTCATGCTTTTCAAGAAAAACATACTTTCTTGGTCTAGTTTTAGTTTTCTTACAGTTGGTATGGAAACCGAGCTCACCTCAAAATGATTAAAAAAAACAGACATGTCTTGGTAATTACGTGCAGAAGTCAAACATAAAATATATAATTACAAGAAACCCTGCATCTCTTCAGCCCTTGGTAATTAAGAAATTCTGAGAAATTCTTCATTTTGCTGCTCAAACCCATTCTCAAGAAATCTAATTACCCTTGGTTGCAGCACAAGCTGCAGGTGCTCAGTTTCTCCAGAACTGTGCTGCTTTAGTCATGAGAGCAGTGCAGAAATATGCAGGTTTATCACAAGCACAGACTCATAGCTGTGACTAACTATGAGGTTCTCATACTGGAGGAAACAGATTGCTTTGCATTTTCTTTTGTGACTTTCTTAGACAACAAGAAAGCATACCACATACACGTGTGCTCCTTTCATTTGTGTCCCCTTAGTTCATTCATAGTAGTCCTGTGAATGACCTTCCATGTACAGGACCTCATTTTGCTCTGGTGACTAAGAGGCCTAACTCCAATGAAAACACACCTGTAGAACTAGTTTCTCAGTTGTTCACGGCTCATGGGGACCAATACTAAAGTCTGCCTGAAATCTGATCCTGATATTTGTAGAGCCTTGTGCCAAAGTCTTAAACCACACAAGAAGCAAAGAGAAAGAGGATGAACATGTAAATCAGCACAAGATCCCTGGAAAGGGATCATAGAATTTGTTCATGTAACTTAAGAGGTAATAATTTCAGAACTAATAAAATACATATTTGTTCATTTGTTATAGTAATGAAATGTCATGCTCCAGGACACAGGATGATTGCAACAGGAGGCAGAAAGGAAATTTTCCTCCCTCTGATTGTTTATATTCCAGAACTGCAGAGATGAATTTGGGGGAATTTCCACATTTCTTTGAAGCATCAGGTATTGACTGGAATGAGACAGTGGACTTGGTGAATTAAAGGTCAGATCCATTATGACAAATCCTACACTCCTATGTAAAAGCACAAGAACCCAAACAGTCACTTGTGTGGCTTGTATTTAAGGCTGGCCCTACAGATGAGGTTCAAAGAGAAAGACAGTGTCAGTTCTCTTAGAAACAGAAATGCTGATATTAAAATCAACTTTACAAGTGGAACAAAAAATATTTAAAATGTCAGAAGAAAAACTTTTCAGGTCTTCAATTTTTATATTTAGAATGTGATAAATACCCACAATAAGTGATAAAGGGCCAGGTTTTTGTGTCTGCATTCACAAGAATTACTAATCTATTAGTCTGATGTGAAGTTCATTAAAAGTGATACTGAATAGTTAGGTCACCTTACGTTAGCCTTAAATATTTCAAGCCTGCAAATAGTCAGTGACACACTTTCAAAATATTTTAAGGTCCAAATTATCAATCTTTGTGATATTCATTTCTTAATTAACAGAATGAATTTAACAAGGACTGTTACTGCTTTATTAAAAGCACACATGTGGCAGTGTGCCTTCATAAAAAAATCACGAATGAAGTCCTAAGGATTGATAAAATACTGGTAATTTATAACTACTCTGCGCAACTTCTGCATTGTAGTTAGAAAATTCAGATTACCGTAAGGAGATACTTAAAATGATTCTGTGTGAGATTCACACATCCTGAGATTAGTGCTGTTTCCTAAAATTGTAAATAAGCACCATTTAATGAAATTGTTTTCAAGTAATAGCTAATCTGAACACCTGTAATGCTTACAATTTTGCCTATATTAAACATCCTATCAGGACGAACTGCATCATTTGGTATCTGGGGAAAACATTCTAGATGCAATCGTTCTATCTACAGCTGCAACATTACAGCATGGGTTCCTCAGAGCTCTGTAAACTTTGCCAAATGAGTATGATCCTGTATTACATGCACCTTATCCTTTTTGGTTTTTTATCAAAAGGGTTGAATTAGTTTTTAAAATTATAAATAAACCTTCTATAATTATAAAAACACACTAAGCAAAAACAACATATAACCCTCCATTTGGAGCGACAAACAACTGCCATTCACATTATTGTGAGATCTGAGGTACTCATGGAAGAGGAGAAGGCACCACTGAAGTTGACTGATCCGGATGTACTATCACAGAAACATATCCAGTTAGCCTAAAGCCCTATTGGAAAAAAATACACATTTCAGCATAACTATTTTTTTCTGAATCTGTAAATAGGCTTAGCTTCAAGATGGGCACACCCTCATACTGTTTAAAAACCCTCACTTCACCTTCACCATCTCTTTAACTCTCTCTGGATTTTGAAAAGCATGGAGCCAGCAGGCATGCAGCTAACTGGCTCTCTTGTGGGAAAGAGAGTAAGTTTTACTGGCTATAGAACTGGCCATGGTATAAAAGCAACCAGCAGCAAGAGAACATGTGACAGTGGTCTGAGCAGGGTAAAAAGAAAGCTCTCTTCCAAGTCAAAAATCTCAGCCCTTTTCCACACAGAGAAAAGGGCCGCTCATTTTAAACACAAAACTTGGACAAGCATGTTAGAGACAAAGACCTTCAGCATGTTATTTCCTCTCTTTGCTCAGTCTCTCAAGGGCTTAATGTGAAAACCATGAGTCATTATGAACTGAGCCCACTTACTTGGGCTTCCGCTCCTTAAGGGTGAAGAACTGCGGCTTCGAGATAGCTGCAAGACAAACAGAAACGGGAATTCAGTTCCACTAAAGAACTGCACCCAAGAAAGGCATCAGGGACACACCAACATTCAGAAAACTTGCACACGTTACTATGTCAGTGAAACTCCACTGTTACAAAGTCAAATTCAACAAGTTTTTTGTACGCCTCTTTTACACCCTGCGCAAAAAAAAAGTGAGTCTTACCCAAAGCATTTCATATTTTCCATAACATTCACATTTTAAATTGAGGGTACTTATTTCAAATTAATAATATGGGTAAACAATCAGAAAAATATACATGATTTTTGCTGAGATAATTAAAAATATCATGTAGCTATATGTGGAACTCTGCTGAGGTTTCACATCACCTTACTTGTACTGCTTCAGATCTTCCTCTCCTGCCCATCCCACACTGATTTCCTGTTCTTTTGAGGCAGTGGAGAGTAAATGTAGATTACTAATTCCAGGAGGCAGGGACCATGTGCTATTTATACGTACTGCAAGATGTCTAAAACACTTCCAGATGGTTTAATTTGTTATTTAGAAGGGTACTGAAGCCAGAGGGAGTAAAAGGCTATAGAGAAAGACAGAGTGGACTTCAAATGGGAAAGTATTGTGAGATCCACAATTAATTGATACTTCTGTGAGTTTAATGATGATCTGCTTCTCATACAATTTCTCCACTGGCAATTACACCATGCAATAACTATCTGTCAGGTCAGCTTCACCTCATTCCAAACAAAACCATCTATTCCCAATATTCAAAATATGCATGTAGCACATTAGCATTTTTAAAAGGTTGCCCACATTCCAAGTTTAAAATCCTAGATGCTGTTTATACTACCAGCTTTCAGCTGGGGCTTACACAATGAGATCGAAGAGGACTCGTGCTACGGCTGCGGCTTCTGCTTCTACTTCTGCTCCTGTGAGACCACTACGAGAGAAGAGATTAGCAAACCTCTTTTGAGAGAGACTATTTATTAAAGACAGACTCTGTAAGCAGCCTTGCTGTGCTGGAGACAAGGCTTGAGGACAAAAGGTTGACTTTCTGCCTAAAAAAGGCTCTGTCAACAATCATGCATCTTTACTGCATGATGAAGACAGGAAGGTAAATTGGACTATACATCTATGTAAAACTAAATGCAGGATAAGGATCTAAAATCTGATATTTGATATACACAACTCCAGCCAGACAGGGAGCAATCAAGAATGTATCTTTTTAAATTTGTAAACAGAGAGTTTAAGTCTGATGACTTCCCTTAATGCATCCCTTAATGAAAGTACGTACCAGAGCTCCTCTTTTTGTAACTGCCTCCCCTTTCACAATTACAACATCATTTTCAATCAGAGCAGGCCACACGTGATAGGCCACCAGGGGAGCTGTGAAATCAGAGTCAAAGCTATGACGGTACCTGTTCAAAGACAGAGTATATGACATGTCCACAAGTAAGTGCCAAAAGATAAACATGATGCTTCAGGTCACCAAGGCTGACAAAAGCAGAATATTAGTTACAGCTCATATACATCTTTCTTGACAATATTTCCATACCACTAAAATAAGTTTTCTTTAMGAATACATGCGAAAGGAACACACTATTAAGACAAACTCTTAGCAGAGCATACTGTCTACTTATACCCAGAGACACCTTGATATAGCCATCTCACACTTCAGATGACTACTAGGCTATGTTCCTGTATAGCCTACATACATGTCAGGATCCTTGGGTCCACTGAGACCAAAACTCCTAAGCATGTTTTGGCAATCATAGTCATCCCATCTTCCCAAAATATCTTGCCAAAACAAGGCCCATATAAAGGATATTACAGAAATACTCAATCTTGACTATGAAGTTGCATCCTGGTATCTTATGATCCATGAGAGACAATTGTATTAGCAAGCTCCTCAGATACTGATAATGAAACAATGACTTTTAAGCTAAGAAAAAATATTCTAAAGGGCTTTATTAATATAGCAGATATATATTACCTTCCTAAGTCTGCAAAATTGGCTGAATATTACATGTCTGGTTTTATGGATACCTGGTATTCAAAACAAATACCAAATAACTGACATTAAAAAAAATGTATAAACTATAAAACAATGTTGTAAACAGCCACATAACTCTGCATGGAGGAAGACAGAAGATGCAGTAAAGTTTGGTCAGCCCTTTTATAGAATGGTGTCCCATATAGTTGGCAGAGTCATTTCAATTTCTACAAATTTTGCTCCATATCTCTGTAGCACATATATCACATATATTTATACCACACATATGTACATATCTATGACACATATAAATATATATCTCCCACAGCAAATACGTACATACATTTTTTGAAGGCCACACACATCAAATAGACTGAAAAAGCATCCTAAGGCCATACTGTAGCATTGCTGCCTTTTTAATTCAGCCAATAGCTTTGGGTATCAAATAGCTAACTGCCCAGTACTGGGACAGGACCATTAACTAGTCATGTGCAACTCTACACTCTCCTGTTGAAGGGCTACTTTTGCCTTCCTATTTCTCTCCTTGGCTTCTCAAGCTCTTCCCCCATCTGGCCTCCATTTTATTTTAAATTATTATCATAAACCTCTTTACTGCTGTGGCTTTTCTTACTCTTGAGAGCAAGTTTCTTTGAAGCTTTCAATCCCATTAGCTTTCTTGAAGACTTGGGAAGTACCCTACAGTTCTCTATCAGCTCACACAGCAGCCAGCCCTGAGTCTAGAAAAACAAAAACTACGTTATGGTGTGCATTTTTTCTTATAAACAAAAAAAAAATCCCATTTCTAAGAGGCATTTTGCTTTTTGCTCAACTCCAAACCAGAAGAGACAGTGGTGTATTAAGATCCATATGTCATACGGCAGTCACAGCCTGTAGGTCAGAGCACACATGTTGAGGATCCTGATATCAGGCACCAACTGCCAGATCTCTGTAAACATGACTTCTACCAAATGGGCCAGAACAAAGTAACAAAGATGAAGGCATTTTATAAACACTGGAGGCAGAGAGACTAAGCAGGGAAAGGAAAAATGATGTTATTTCACCTCTTAAAGGATAAATTAAATATGCAGAAGAGGCTGGTTTATAGAGAAAATTGCTCCCCTGCTGATTAAAAAACGCTGTTAACACTGGACTACATCCTGGCAATTATATACTATCATAAACCTTAAAGACATACTGAATTCATTACAGACCAGGAATATTTGCCCTTAGTTAATGTTTACCATCAATCTTAAACCTTTACAGTAATTAGGAAAGAAGTGGGCTGTACAACTCGATGGATTGGGTTTTTTTTTTCCCCATCTCTGATTTTTATAATGAGTCCATGAAAAGGAGTTCTTACTTGGTCTCATTGAAAAGTTCTCCATCTGTACCAAAAGCAATATCAAGAGGAGGAATCAGTGTCTGCATTGAAAATGCCACACGGCACAACTCTCGAATCAAACTGCTGATCACAATGAAATCAATTTCTGGTGGGAATGAAATCTTTGGGTTGATGTTCATGGAACGAATTACTTCCTGAAAATAAACACAATAAGTGAGAAATTTGAGCTCACTAACACTTTTACTCATGGGCAAGAATTGAAATCCCTCCTAATTATGCTTCTTAGCTTTCTACATTTAAAAATCATTACAATAAAGGGCTCCCAGAAACATTGTATTTAGGCTATTTCAGAAAATATTAGCTCTGGAAAGAACATGGTGTTATGTTTAGAAATAAAGTATCAGCCATGTCACTGGCATCACTCTTAGGAGGGGAATGCAATTTTTCAGTAGAGTACAGAGTTTAAGAAAAATAATACAATTTAGCATAAATTTATTTGCTTAACTATAGTTAGACTGTATCTTGCCAATATTATTATTCTAGCAGAAAGAGACATCACTGTCACAGGCAAATAAAACAGACGATAACTGGGCCATGGTGCAATATTATTTTGGAAAACAAACTGCCACAGGACAAAATCCATGTGATAAACTTCTCTTCCCACTTCAAGTCACAGTGAATTTCTAGTTCATACACTCTGAATTCATTAGATGTTGAAATAGATCAACACATCACTCCCCCACCACCCTTGACTTACATTGACACTGGCTTGAACATCATACAGATCTTCATGGCGAACTATATAATCCAGGACAGTGTCTTCAAGTGACTCAGGCCCCGAGTGACCTAGAGACAGAGTTTTTCTCACACGCATTTTGAAATGCCTGTAGGCCATCTTTGCTGCATGAAAAGCCTCCTGCAAATGTAAAGAACATTTAGTTAAATCCAGAAGACTGAGATTAGATTTCTATCAGTGATCTGAAAGGATGAATGCAACCCAGTGTCATAGTTGTAAGAAAGAAGATGGAATGCTGCTGTAGAACAGAAAGTTAAAAATAGGGAGGATCTCTCAGATTAAGCCAAGTGTGATTTATTTTCAGAAGACAGAATTAAAATGCTTCCCACCTAACCTTCTGTTTTTCTGCAAGATACCATCACACACGCAGAGAAGCAACAGAACCACATTCAAAGATATCAAGGAACAGAGTTTAATAATGAGTATTTTATATGTCACAGCCTAACTTGTCTGATAGCAGTACCTCTTTTCTGTTGGCAAGAAAATTTATACTTGGAAGGTGTAAATTGACTGACAGTTATGGAAATTACATGCTTGGGATCACATACACTAAGAGACATGCTGCCTCTCTGACACAGGTATGTACTACATCAGTTTTACAGAAAAGAAAATTAAGCACAGAAAAATGAAAACAATTTTTTCAGGCTGAGCCTGTGGTAAATGTGAGGTATCTGGGTATTTTCAAGGTACCCAAGAAAACTGGTAAACATATCTATAGGTAAGTGTGAATCATGATATGGAAAGACTTTTACCTTTCTAAAATATAATCTTTTCAAAAGTATTCCTTTAAATAAAGCAGTGTTGTCTAGTGCAGGAATCATCTACCTTTCAAGACCATTCAAAATCTTCCTATGTGCCCCTTTTAGCACCTGTACTGTAGATTACTGACCCTGTTATGGTGTCTGGACAAAAGAATAACATGCTTCAGAAAAAATGTGAAAAGGACATCAAACTGAGAGTTCAGTTTAACTGTCATACCACAGCTGCAATGTATATTATCCTCTGCACCATCTCCATATCGCTGATGTATGTCCTCAGAAGGGTCTCTGCATCCAAGCGTTCTTGAGCATAAATGTCACCGAAGCGAGCCACCAGGTAGGCATGACGCGAAGCATTTGTAAGCCTGGCTCGGCCAGGTGAGCAGCTCCTCAGGGGAAGTGGGCTAGGTGACCTACTCTGACTGTGTCTTGGGGAAGGAGAGCGGCTCCGTGCAAGTCTACAAGAGACATGCAAAGAAGCATGAAGTCACTTCACTATCCTCAGATGCCTTGGCCTGTTGCACAGAGTTTTGTGCCAACTTTATTATTATCAGAGTTAGTGGAGATTTTGAGCCAAAATAATTAAAGAAGTAAAGTTGCAGCCACAATAGTGATTAGCTCAGTATGAAGGCACTTCTGTCATTACATTTTATGGACTAAATCCTGAAGAATAAAATTAAAATAATTCCAAATGTGTGTGCAGCCAAGCACTTTTTTTCAGCAAAGCATGCTTTTAGCTAGTAAAACTTTAGAGATTTGTTCCTTCTCCAGTAACAGTGCAGAGTTGTAAAGTCAAACAAATAAGAACGTAATAACAAGTTCTGCCCTGTAACAGTACAGTGTTCAAAGGCAGCTTATAAACAAAAACTAACCATCTGTTTTTATCCTGTATTGTTGCTCTCCGTGTATTTTGTAAAGCTGTTCTCTTTGCTGTTTTGCCAGAACCTCAACATAACAGCCTAACATGGTGACATTAACACATTTGGGCACTCTGTTAAAGAGTTTATGTTCCTTGATAAAAAAGTGCAAAAGTTAGTTTTGTTTACACTTCAGCTTAAAATGAGGTGGGAGTTCATGTTGCCTAAATTCAGTTATTTCTCTGATTCAATGGCTTCAGCGACTTCTCTGATTAACACCCCTACCTGCTTTGCAGAACAGATTTTTGGGCATCCAAGATAGAAATCTCATCCTTCAGTATTTGAATCTGCTGCTCATAGTCATTCAGACAATCTAAATTCCTCAGAGCAGTCTCCTCCTGGGCATGGGAAGCCTTCAGACTTAACCACACAGAATAAAGTTAGTTACAAGGTGCCTTTCTACCAATGCAAACCATCTATCGAGTTAATCCTTATCACCAGACAAAAAGAACAGAAATATTGAGCAAGTCAGATTCCTTATGCTGAAATGTAGGGAAATCAAGAGTTAAAAACAAACTCCAAAGCGCACACTCAATTACACTTTAAAATGTAAAAGTGCATCGTAGCAGGAGACTGAATACACTAAACTTTGTCTTACAGGACAGATCACTTGCTAATCTTTGGTGTCCTTGCACTAGCTCAGATGATGTGGGTCTAAAAGAGACTGGATTCTCGTATTGAACACATTACCTACAGTCTTAAACTGCAGAATAGAAAACTGAGCTGGTTTATTTATTTTCTTATATCAGATCCTCGGGTTCTTCTCTTTGATGGAGTATTTTGGTCAGTCAGAGGATATCATTAATGATGTTACTCAAGTAATGTCAAAATCTTATGACTCTTCTGTTCTTCTCAATAGAAGCACTTCTTAAATATTGGCAGACAACCAGTTAAGTAAGTTTATCTTCTGTCCTTTACTCTTACTTAGCACACAGAGGAAGTATCCCAACATTTCTGCTTTCCTTCCTAACGCAGATATTACCGTTGTTTTCTTCTTTCTAAAAAATACTGATGTTTTCTTCTCATTTTGGAAAAATGCAGTCTGTCCTTCCTTTTCTTCAGTGCTTCAAACTCCCCCATAGAACCATTTAAAAATAAAGTAGACATCTTAAACCAAACAGTTCCTTAGGAGAAAATACAACAGAATGCGTGTCAAGTATCTGCTTAATGTTGCTTGGAAAAATAACCAACTGCTGTCCTCCAGTTTAAAATAAATCGCTAGGAATAAAGCCCCTCACAGTTCCCCAACTCCTCAGGCTAGACCTGACTCGTTCAGTCACATTACGCTGAAATTCAAGGCAAGTACAACTACACCTACGTCATTCTCACCAGATGCCTGTTTAACCTATTCTTAAGAGCCCCCTGTGACAGAGACACTCCAGCTTCCTGAGGTAACTGATTCAAGCCACCGCACTGGCTGTCATTAATTGCAATCATGTTTATCAAAATGTCTTTCTGCCAATCTGTATATGAGGTCCTCCTTACAGAAGTCTAAGAAAGAAAAGAAAAGCTCTCATGACATCATTTTCTTCAAAGTGAGTTGTCCAGCTTTGCTCAGTTTGACTACTTTTAGGAAGAGTCTAAACACTCTAGAAGTAAACTTCCATTTATAATAGTACTAACAGAATTAACCATTTCTTCAGGCTGCTTATAACAACCTGTTTTTTTCTGTATTTAGTACACTATTTTTTCTCATTTTCCTCTTACGAACTTCCCATTACTGTTTAAATGTTGACCAGTGTTCATAAAAATATTCTGTATTGATGTATAACCCAGAGGGGACATTCCTTCATAATTCTGCAGCAAATAGCTAAATCCTATTACAATGAATATCTTGATATAATGAAAACTCATGCTGGTTATGGGAGTTTATACTGAGGCTAGACTACTTTAGTTGAGATGGCTTGCAAAACATTGGTTGAAGTGTGCGAGACAGACAGACTATAGAAATGAGGAATGAGATCATCAGCTATTCCAAAAATCTCAGGAACCAAGCTAACAGACAAAAATGAAAAGGATATTCCTGGCAAATTGTTCTTGGGTAAAAATAAAAATAAAAAAATCCTGCCTAAAGTGTGACAGAGATCGGTCCTGACCTCAACTTCTCTATTTTTAGAAGGGCTCTGGTTCTGACAGATAGGTAAAGATGAGGCAAATCTGATCCTACTCAGCTAAAAGTCTTCAAACTTTGGTAAAATGATTCACAGAAGAGGAACAATAGCACCTTCACTTCAATCAAAAGTAGCACCTTCACTTCAATCAAAAGTAAAAGACCCAGATATAAGATGCAAATGTAGCGTGCCAACTAAACTGAGGGTAAACATGAAACATATGTATGTGGAGATTACAGAATTCCTGCATTCACAGGAAGACAGGAATGTTTTCTTCTTCTTTCCTTAATATACATACGGCAGCATGAATTTCTGCATCACCTGCCTGAGACCTACACACGGGAAATATGAGAGGCTCTGTTCCCAACTAATTCAAACAATCAAGCTACTTATCTAAGAATCAAGGAGTTATATGAGCTACTTTTCACCCAACAAATCAAAGGAGCCCATCTTAAGGGGATGTGTTCAGGACCTAGGAATCCATCTAAAAAGCTAAAGTCTGAAGTGATCAGCACTATCCTAGAAGCAACAATAAACATCCAAGAAGTGATATTCAGCTTGGTAGAGGCAGCTGAAGCTCTAATGGCCTGCAGGGTTTTTGTTTGCTCATTTTTATCAGGAGTAGTTCATCCACTTAGTTGCCCTAGAAGAAAACAAACTCATGGACAGTCACATCCTTTCCTACAGTGTAAGTAGGAAAGTTAAGTCTCCTTCATTTTCAAGAAGCGCAGCAACATTATTTAACTAAAAGGCTGCAAGCGTTTCTTTTTTTAAAAACAAGCCTAACTATATTTATTTCTTTTGTTGAAATATCAGTTATCACAAGAATCCATATGCTGTTGGAAGGAATTTTGTCTACCTTCATACTCTTTTCTGACAAAATAATAAAAAGATGACTTGGGCTACATTTCATAACAGTGAAGAATTAGTTCTGCCTCTAAAACCGCTTCTAGGTCCAGCCACAAAGGAAAATTAGTTTTAAGGACCATTGTATTGAAATGGAAAGGAAGGTCCTCCAGCTGCACTGTCATACTAATCCAGATTAACTTCCCAGATGCGATCAACACACTTAGAAGCTCAAAAGAACATTTGTAAACCAGAGACATCAACATTATCAATAGTCATGACCACTTCTCTGCAGATAGGCAAAAGGATTTGACAAAACTAGTATAAAAGAAACAGCTTCATAAAGAACTTCATCTTAGAGTGCTTGAACATCTTTTATTTAACACACATGCTACTTCCAAGAGCATCATAGCAAATTACAAACAAAATGCTTTCCAGCTATATTCAGAATATGGTTCTCTCATATTTAACTTCATCTACAGGACTCAAATGCTCTCAAGTTGCTAATTTCAAAGTACTCTTCCTCTTCCATAAAGGAAAAAAAGATACTACAGGTTCAGCCAGAATAGGGGTTCTTTTCACCCTGAATCTATTTTTGTTAACTCTCTCTATATATAACACAAAGACACAAAGCTACAGGGATGTTAAGGAGTTGCACCTATTTTTTGCTACAGCATAGGACATTTGAATAAACAGAACCCCCTCAGGTAAATGACAGACTGTGCTGCTGCATGTTGACTTATTGCCACAAATACCCCAAGATTTGATTTTTCTTACGCTGCTTTTAGCTGAACAATTTCATCTTCTGCTGCCAAAAGAGTAGTGGCTGATTTTGCCTTCGTGTCTTCAAGAGCCAACTGGGTTTCAGTCAGACTGCAAGAAAAATTAATACCCTTCATTGCAAAGGTACAGATGCCACCAGAGAATTAAACACGACAAGCTGACCTGTTTCAGCAGACCAGTTCCTTGATAATTTAACACGAAAACAATCACAGTGGGCTTTGTGCAAGCTATCAGCACACAAATAGTTTACAAAAGTCATATCTGACCAAGCAGTAACAGAATTATTTTGCTACAATCCATTATTCTTCATGAAGGTTCAGTTCCAGTTTCTCCACGTGTTTCAACAATTTATGGCAGTCAGACTGGCTTCACTGCCCACAAATGGAATGCCCAGTCTTGGAACATGACTTCTCTTTCTCCTACACCTGCACAATTGCCTGTCAATAACTGCATGACCACATCCCTATATTCCATCATCTTGAAAGGATTACTTCTGAAACTTTCACATTTGAAATACCTCTTCCCAACTCTCTGCTTTCCAGAATCCTATGTTTGTAAACGATGACCAGCTCCCTGCCCGCTCTGACCTGACTGCACAGAGAAATGCAGTCCACACCAGAACAGTATAAACCCTTTACCACTGATTTTCCACTACTTACAGGAACTAATCCCAAACTGCCTTTTCTTGTACTGCAACCTGTCACACACTCACTCCAATCTTTAATAGCAACTAAGTTTCCTTGTACTTCTCACCTTGACCATCCAATGTTCAACCTTTCTTCAGCTCATCAAATAATCTTTTTCAATCCATACACAGGAGCAGAGGATAGAATGTCTGACCCTTAAACCAACCTTCGTATGCATCTGACTCTTCACCATAGTTAGAAAAGCCAACTGAAAAAAAATCCTTTTCTTCTTAGAGCTTCCAGGCTGAAATTAATTTTGCAAAATTACCTAGTTCTGGTAAATTATCTGAAACACAAAGAACAAACATCTCTCCTACCAAATGCTCTCAACTGTCGGGTCCTTCTCTGTCCCACCTTGTCACTTTCAATACTTAACGTATACTGAGAGATTGCAAGACATTTTGTCCTTTTATCTCCTTTCCAAGGGGGTGCACTAATCTTTAACTCAGAGTTGACTGGGAGACTTCTTTGACAGCCAAAAATTAGAATGGCTGCATTCATGCAAGATGAGATACAACTGATACTCATATGAAAGTAGGAGATACTTACAAGAATAAGATGCAGGATGAAATATTCTTTCTATTGAAACTATTTCCTCATATCTTGCTAATACAGCCTGAGAATTTAATATATTCCTGGAATCACTTATTAAAAACATTGATTTATATCACTTTTTGTATTGACCAAAAGACTGTGAACATTCATTGTTGTCATGCTAATAGGATGGATGAGAAATTGTCTATCACTTGGAGCTACCTCTGATAAGTGCCTGGAAGTGGCACTAACTGCACTGATTTGCTTCTGAAGCAGGTAAGTCACTCTGATGTTCCACAAAGGATGTTTTATACAACTGTATGAAAACTGTTCAGTGCTAGTCATATATTTGAAAACATGTCTGTCTTTCTTCCTCCATCTTGCCACCATGGGTTTTGATCTTCTTAGATGTTCACATACCAATTACATCCATAACTAATTATACTGCTGTAGGTCCTTCAATAAAGGCTGGTCCGGAGCTACTCAATTGATTTTTATCAAGGTCTGCTCAGCATGCAAGTCTATCAACTGCAGTTCCAATGGATGGTCATGCACTGTACAAAACCCTCTTGCCTGGTATACTGACATGTTTTATAGCTCTTCTGCCAGAAGCAAAACCTACAGAGTCAACTTGTGAACGCAGGTATGATTGTATCATTTGTACCCGACTCGGGACACAGCTGGCCTTGGGTATACAGATCAGCAATTTCAAAATTTAGACAATCCAGAGCCTAGCTATATTCTGAAGCTCTGATTTTATATCAGAAATGAAAAATTTTACAAATCTCTACTAGTATTTAGATTGGAGGAAAAAATGTCTTGGTTTTTTTGGTTTTTTTTCAATAACAAAAAACACACAAAAAAAAACATAGTTAATTCCCCTACTCTTGTTGCACATGGCTGAGCTGTAGACGAGTAGAAGTCAGTTCTTTCTGCAGTTCTTGCAGTTCAAAAGTCTGACTATTGGCAAACTTTCTCAGCTGCCTCTCTTTCTCCATTGAATCCTACAACAAAACACAAAATCACACTGCTTGAATGCTCTACCTTAAAGAATCCTTCAACAATGTAGTATAGACATAGCTATTTCTAAACATTTCAGTAAAGAATATTTCTAAAATAGTTGGAAACAAAAGCAATTGCATACCTTCTAGAGATACTAGCAATACCTTCTAGGCACAGAAAATAGCAAAGAGATACAATTATATTAGGAAAAATATTCACTTCACTTAGACCTCCTATATTCTCTATCATGAAGTGTGTCATATGTGTATTTACCATCTGTATACACCTCAGCATGACAAAGTGTTCTTACAGATGCGTTATATAGTTGTTTTTTAATAAAGTCTTCTGATTGACTATGCTACCAATTCAAGTAAAGCTATTGTGAATTCATGCAGGCACACTACTACACATGCAACTCTGTCTATAACAACTCATGGATTTGCCTGATACTACCATAATTAAATGGGTAGCTATGCAGTGGGCTTTCCTTTAAATTTTGAATATCATGTGCAATGACAAATCCATGATTGGTGCACAGATTGTCATTTAATAACATCATAATTTTACATTTTATTTTTTTCAGAAAACTTAAAGCAAGCAACCTTACTCCTGCAGCACACTGGAATTTGAACCCTATGGGATATCACTTTTCATTTATCCTTACTGCAATTGTGAACGATTTTGACAAAAGAGGCTTACAAATGAGAAGTCAGAGAGCAGGGAAATATCACTGCCAGATCACAAGACCTTCAGCATTTTCCCCTAGTCTGCATCAAGTAACACTTGTTACTATTATAAGTTATTATTATAACCCTCCTAGTAAATATCACACAGAGGAAAATAAAAGAAATACATACTAATTCCAAACTTTAGATCAGGAGTGTGGTGGTATCATGATTGGCATAAGCAGATTTTTTTTTCTTCTGGACATTATTATAATGCTCAGATATTAAGCAAACATTCTTCTTCAAAAAAGAAAAAGAGCTTACAGTTAAAAGCATGGAGTTTGATATATACCTTTAGCTTATACATGTATTTTCACACAGTGCTGAGTTTTTAATCAATAGAGGTATGGCATAAATACTTCTATGATATCTTTGTCAACCGAAGACAGTAAACCAGCATAATTCTTTATCTAGGTAAGGAAAGCTGTCCAAGAACATAGCTTCTCTTACAAAGCAAATTACTCCATTCTGTCATTCATTTTTGCAAAACAGCAGAAGCTCTAGAAAGTCAAATGCAACTTCAATGACCTCTTTTATTTGTCTTTCAAAGGGAATGGAAACTGAAAGGGAGAAATAGCATAGCTGTCTCCATGAGCAACCAAGGAGATAATTCATTAAGCAAAATTGGGGAGGGAAGTTACTAACAGAAAGTGATAAACCTCTCCTGCAGGTATAAATTATACCATTTTATTCTCCTAAAATAATTTTCCTACATACCTGAGTGAGAGAGAGATTAGTTTCAAAGGGCCTTCCTGAAATAGCACTGGAAAAACAAGTTCCTAGCCATGGCAGGAGACGAGATTTTATTGTTTCCACACCTGCATAATGCCCACCTAAGAAAACACGTATATTAAGAATCTGTGAGAACACCTAAAGCAAGAGCCACTGTTTAGAAAGAAGACAAGTGTGAAATGTGTTAGTAATAAGACAAAGCACCGATTTACCTTCTCGAGCTGTTTCACTGAGGATTGTGAAGAGCTGCCCTTGAATCACAGAGTTCATTTCTATTATTTCACAACATCGGCTCAGATTCTGATCACAGGAATTAATCTGTAAATTAGAAGTATTAAAACATCTGCCTGGTCTTTTTTACTTAAAATGATTCCTGTTATGATCATAACATAAAAGGCTTTCTTCTAATTACATCTTCAAATCTCTTGTTACTGCCTCCTTTACCATAGCTAGAATACTTATCTTCAAAAGGTTTATGTTCTTAACAAAGAGACTAGACATCAGGACTCCACCACCCACTTAAGTCATGGAGAACAAAACTTACTCCTTTCCCCATTCGTAAAGAGGACATAACCACAAATATGACTCAAAGAAGGATCATAAAGATGTCTTTAATACTGAATTTTTAATATAATAAGATAGGAGATTGTTGGATGAAAAATCATATATTAGTCGAAAATAGGATTTTACATATTAGCTGAAGTAAAACATTTAAGGTTATTATCTTGCTTTGTCAATAGCCACATGAAGCCTCCATGCAATTTTACCTGATTTTTAAGTTACCAAGTGAAACAAATACTACTGAAGAATGGGCAACACCCAGCATTATGCCTAGGAAACAACATAACAGCAAAATTACATCACTTTCAGCAAATATAACTCTGAAAAGGAATTAATGGAATTAAAATCTGTCCAGGATGCTACTGCATCTGCCAGGAAAACACATACTTTGTACCTGCTTCTTCAGTCTTTATCCATAACCTGCATATCATCTTCAACATGGATCTCCCTCTAGGTCTTCAGGCTTCAATGGCTCCATATGGCTTTTACAAGCTATCAAAAGAGCTAAAAAATCTTATCCATGCTCCAGTAGCCTTGCATTTTGATTACTGCTACATGCTTTTCTCTGGCCTCAAGGAGCTTCTCACCCTGCTAACATCCACCAGAAAGAGCATTTTTCCAGCACATTACACTGATATAACACCCCATGGTGTTCCCATCTGTCAGGTCCTTCTTCTCTATAATAGCAGATTGAAGCTGATCATCTTCATTTCCTAAGACCTCAAAGACTATCCTTACTTCATTTGTTATGGAGAGCTCAGCTGTCATTCTTGACCAGCCCCTGATGTCTACCTTCAGCATCTTTACTCATCTACTATAGCACATAGTAGATGGTTACAAGCTCATGACCAAAACAACTATCAGTGTCCTGAAGTGATACACACCTAAACTGCCAGAGTTGCAAATTCCATGTTAGGGGACACAGGAGTGAGCACCCTGTGAAGACAGTCTCCGCTTAGAAACTTCAAATGAGATTTTCAAATATCAGTTCTCTTCATTTCCTCATCTTCCCTTTAATTTTACCCCTTCCCTCTGCTTCCCCTGTTCTATCTCCTCAACCTATTATGTCTTCCTCCTCACAAAGCCACTATGCTGCAATCATCCTGTAATCTTCCATGCATCCTGTTACATCCATCTCCAGCCTTTTCCTTCCTCATAACTGAAATTCTTTGCTTATAACTACTTCCCTCTTCCTGAAGGCTTTCTGTAACTGTGCACTCTTGCAGTGATTTTTCTTGGCTATAACAGATTTCTTTCAGAGAAGGATTGGGAAGCTAGCTGATGCTGTTCTCACATTCCTCTCACTTTTAACTTCCTTTTCCTCCCATTGTATTCTCTGAGCCACACACTATTTCCTCTGAATGTGCCTTCACCCTTCATCTTTCCACCTACTGTTATTTTTCGCGATGCATCCCACCATCTATCCAAAAAAATTATTTTTTCTTCCTCTCTGATTCTGACTCAGTCATTACAGCTAACCCACCACTTTTAACTTCCCATCTTTGCCTTCAGTGAACCTTGTCATAGGCAAAAAAAAGCTTACACTGTGAATGCTGACAGGCAGCAGACAATTGGGTGTATGTGTGTGTGAATATCCAAAATTGAGCTTTTGAACTCCCAAGCAGAAGTCTCCTACTTGCTAGCTACAACCAGTAGCTAGCAAGTATGGGCTGGTTGTACATTTTGGTAACACCTGGACTAAACAAGAGCGGCATGTCGTGAGTCCTGCAATTTATAAAGTGACATGAGACAGAAACCACCATTAGGAAGGCTAATCACACATTGTACTTCCGCACATAGGCTATCTAGATTGGGAAAACCAGGAACTTGTGGTTCCAGAAAGAGCAGGTGCCAAAAAGAAGAAGCTGTCTCAGAAAGTGAAGATCCTGGCTCAAGGAAAGATCCTTGAAGTGGAGGAAGGGCCTGAAGACCAGCAAGATGTATGGTGGGAAATGCCCAGGGACCTTGGCAGACAATGTCCAGGGCTGGTAATGGCAAACAGCTGCACAGCAGGAACAGACACGCCTTTCTGCCCAACTCCCCAGATCAGAGGGTCACTCCCCAGAGCACTGACCTCCCTGCTGGGAAGTTGAGACCTAGTGAACATAACACCAGGGAGGGAGGGAGGGAGGAAGTGTGTGAGCTCTGATCTTGTCGGTTCTTAAATAAACCCCAGCATCCAGATCCACTACGGGTTGCTGTTTACTCTGCCTCTCCTGGGACAAACCTGCACAAGACTACACAAGTGCAAGTCTCAGACTCTTACACAGCGACACCCACCTCCACTCTGGCACTGACACCAGACTCAACATCAATTTACCTTTTCCCAGTCTCCTTTTTTCCTGCCGTTTTCTTCACAGGTACTAGATGTCCTGCTAAGTCATGTTAAACATCTGTAATTGTTTCTCCAAATTGATATAAATTAATTTTCAAAACCTAAAAATTATTAATGCAATGGTAGCAGAAGGAGGGAAGAAGAGTTCCCTCTTCCTCTGAGTTTTCTAGCACAGCATCATCACACTGCGCCTGCCTTCCAGATCCCTGGACAGAGCACGATTTTGTTCTTGTGCGCTGTAATGTGCATGTTTTTAATCACTCAACAGCAGAAAGACCCCTGCGCTTCCCCTAGAGCAGCAGAGACCCTTGTGAAGGGCCTCCGCAGCCACCGCAGACCACTGCCCTCTGCCTGCCCCTTCCCTCCTCAGCCGGTCTTTGAAAGCACCCCGTTGGGGGCAAGGGGGTGCGTGTTAATATTCAGCTACTTTTCAACATCAAAAGCCGCGGCCTGACCAACGTTTCTACGTACACGAAGCCAAAAAAAAAACCAACAGATAAATCAGAGCCGAAGTGGCCATTGCGCCCACCCCCTGGCGGCGCAGTGCCGGCGCCGAGGTGACCGCAGGCCCCGGCGGCCGCGGCCGTTGGCGTCCGTTGCTCCGCCGGTCACCGCGGCAACCACAGCGGCCCGGGCGCCATGGC
>NW_020450740.1:498631-658509 GCF_003343035.1 Apteryx rowi | reverse complement strand
CGCGGAGCCCTGAAACCCCGCCCGGGGCGTCCTCGGCCCGTGCGAGCCTGGCTCTGGAGCGGCCGTGGCTGAGGCGCGTTTCGTGCCGCGCGGTGGCTGCGGCGAGGCCGCCGCGAGAAGGGGAAACGGCGCTTGTGAGCGGCGGCTTCCGCGCCCGGCGGCGCCGAGGTGGCCCCTGGCGTCGGTGCCCGGCGCGGTGCCCGGAGGGGCTTTGCAGCGTGGCAGCCGCCTCGCGGCGCTGCGCAGGGCAAGGACGGCGTCGGACCCAGAGCCCTGCCGCGGAGTCTGCACGTGTAAACTCTACAGCACGGAAAAATACCGTTTTCAGAATCTGAATGTCACTAATAAAATGTTCTAGCGTTTCTGCACAGGGCTGTAACTGCCCTGTGTAAACAGATACTCGCCACTAATCTGTGAGTCGGAGAGCAGCTAGCTAGTGCGGTCGGTATAAATAGAGCTCCCACATGAGTCATCTTACTTAGTACAAGTGGGATAGCTCAGTGACAATGTATAAATAAGACTTAAGCTCAAATTCAGCTTCTGTATCAGCATCTGACCTCTCACACTTCAGCGAAAGCTAAATTTCTCAAAAGGAGTACCGTTCTTGCTTGGAGGGGCGCACGTGGTGGCTGCCTCTGACCACACAAGGTTCAGCTGCAGCCGGAAAAGAGAGGGGAGCTGTACAAGGGCTGGGCTTTCAGGTGCTCCTCTGCCTCCTGGGGAATTTTTATAAGGCCGAGCGTGCGTGTGCATGCATGTATGCTGCCTTTGGAATTAGCAGGTAAGAAGCCTATGGTTCCTGAGGGATTCTCTCCAAACCGAGTCTCTGGTGCCTCAGGAGATACCCCCTAGCTTTGCATGGATGTCACAGCACTTAATCCAGCAACAACCATGCCAGTGATATTCTGTCAGTCCTGGTGCTGTCCTGCCTTCTCTTGTCCTGCCTTACAAGGTGAAAAACTGAATCTGAATTTTGTCTCACCATCAAATGCTTTCAAAAACACAGGATCCTTGGGACAAAAAAATTACTATCCCATTGTGCAAGATTTCCATCTTTTTTTCCACAGAATCCCAACCTCTTCTCTTAGACTGTTTCCCTACCTAATTCTGAGTTTTTGTAGGGTTACAGTGGCTTCCACAGTGTCACCAAGGAAACCTCTTTCTGGACATCATCTCCTTCTTCAACAATAAAGAAAGCAGAAGACATTTTTACCCTTTACATTAGTGTATACACACACACACAGAGTATAGCAAGCTTAAGGTGCAGCTTCAGGATTCATGTCAGATGAGCAAATCTAATGCCATCAGAAAGATCAACCCCTTGCTTTAAGAACTGGACCCTAAAATAGCACCTCACTGCATTGAAGGAAGGTGGAACAAAATCTTGTTCAAAGTTATGAAAATGCATCTAAATTTCTCTCCCTGTGAATATCTGTGAGAGTTTCCTCTGCATGTTAATTTATCAGATTGACAAAATACACCTTGCAATCTAGTCATTTCAAGACAGTAAGGTAAAGCTATACTGGCCAACTTCCCTCCATGGCAGGTTTGAGGCCTTAAAGTATTTTTCCTTTTCTTAATGCTGCATGCAAGTAATAGAAGTTGACTGTAACCTGCGTAGTCCTCACTCACCACACTCCTCCTGAAATTTTTGGATAAACTCACTTGAGACTCCTGCATTTGTGTATAGGGAACTAAAATCTTGTGTAGTGGTAAATGACCTGCAGGATTATGTCCTGTATTACTCCCAAGAGGTAAAAACTTGATGAAGTTCTTCTACAGCTGAATCCTTTTTATTTAACTGCAGTAGTTTCACTAATAATTCATAGCTGACACCATAAAAAATGAGATATAAAAGCATCTATAAATTGTCTGAAAATATCTGGATTCTAATATTAGTGGTAGTCAGCATAGATTGCACATAGATTGCATTTATGCACATTGCATAAATGGATAGTACAAATACAGTGGCAGATCAAAATATAATATCGAATATATTATCGTGTATGTTCCACCAATCAGTCCACATTCTTGATTTTTCTTTTTTTTTTCCCCCACATACATACATATGTATGGTTTTGGTGAATTACGAGCCTTGTAACAGCTAATCCATGTTTTGAATTATAGCAAAGTTCTAACGGCCCTGTGAAGAAGTCTATGCGTGAGAAGGCTGTAGAGCGCAGGAATGTTAATAAGGAGCACAACAGTAACTTTAAAGCAGGATACATTCCAATTGATGAAGACCGTCTCCATAAGACAGGCTTACGTGGCAGGAAAGGCAACTTGGCCATTTGTGTGATCGTTCTTCTTTTCATTTTGGCTGTCATCAATTTGATTGTGAGTATAATACTGAGGCTGTAAGTAACATTGGGATATATTTCATTTTGATTGTTTATTAGAGAGAGAAAATTTACTCCAGTGTGGCTGTGAAGTACTTAAAATGTATTGGAGACTCCTCATTTTTCTTCTCTCCCTCTTGCTCTTTTGTAGTCTGAACAAGATTAGACAGGAAAATCTTATCAGTTTAGACATCACTATTCCAGTATCATGGTCCCAGCATGGAACCTACCTGTTATCCAACACAGAAGTAGGAAATTTGAAAGTCTCTATCCATTCTCAAAACTTTACAGCAAGTGTGTGCAGTACAAATGCATTCAGGATAACTGTTCAGGCAGGAACACTGTACATAATAACTGAACTGCACATGATTGTTCAGAATTCATCAGCCACTGTAGTTTAAACCTCTCCTCTTGCTCATTATGACTATTCAGTGAACCACCTTTTTATTGCTTCGACAATGAAAAGCAGTGAATCATTTTTCATAACTAGACATCCACATCAGAAGGTGCTTTCTCGTAGTTCAAAGGTAACTAAGTATATCCTGCGTTGCAATACTGTGTTCTGCAAAACTGTTTAGCTTATGATACCATGATTACCCTTAAACAGGAAAAAGATTTAAATGTGGACATGATTTGATTTCAAACATATGCATGCATGTATATCTGTGTGTGTATATATATAAATACACAGATTATTTCAGATGAGTGTAAAAAGTCATGCAAAATGCATTTTATAATTAAGTGTATGCTAATGTTTCTAGTAGGAATTAAACATACTAAAGTAAATTTACCCCTACAGCTCACTTAAACATTTGCATTAATAATTATTTCAAATATAGCATCTATTAGTACAATACCCTGCGCAGGAAGACCTGAATGATCAAAGTAAGCTTTAAAAAATGTGTGTTTCTCTTCCAGATTACACTTGTTATCTGGGCTGTGATTCGAATTGGTCCCAACGGCTGTGACAGTATGGAGTTCCATGAGAGTGGCTTACTGAGGTTTAAGCAAGTTTCTGACATGGGCGTTATACATCCATTATATAAAAGCACTGTAGGAGGCAGACGTAATGAAGATTTGGTGATTACTGGAAATAATCAGCCTGTAAGTTATATCATGAATTGAAAGTTTGTGAGCCACACTATGGAATTATGCTCACATTATGAATAAACATTACCTTTGAAACATCATTAATTTAAGACTTTGTTTCTGAAGATTGTATTTCAGCAAGGAACAACAAAGCTTAGTGTGGAGAAGGACAAAACATCCATTACCAGTGACATTGGCATGGAATTTGTTGACCCACGGACACAAAACACCTTGTTCAGCACAGACTATGAAACTCATGAGTTTCATCTGCCAAATGGAGTTAAAATCTTGAATGTACAAAAGGCTTCTACAGAGAGGGTATGCCTTTTTTATAAACCATCACTTACTCTTTGCAAAAGTTAATTACAGAATTTCCTTCGTTGTAGAATAATAATGTCTGTATTGTAATCTGATCTTGCAAGCATGTTTAGAAATTTGATTAATACAGCTAAAAAATGCAGCTTTGAAAACCTAAGTCATCTTTAAAAGTCCAATATAAATTAAAACTGATATTATTAAATGAGTGTAACATCTAAAATACCATACTAACTCCATTACCAGGATTAGAAAGCCTGTATATGTTTTTATTAAGCATTTATGTGTCTGTGCACAGATAACTATTTCAAAAATAGAGTACCTCTGAAAAGCTTTGTTTCTAATTACTTACAAAAATAACTACCAGAATTTCAGCATCATTTTCTTTTCATTGGTGATAAATGTTATTACAATCAGATTTTTAGAAGTCTGAGTGAAAGTGTAGAGAACAGTAATAGCATTATAGAAGTTCCATTAGCTTAAGGCTTCCAGGTTAAACATGTTCTGATCAGAAGACTAAAGAGCCTGAATATCAGCACGTATGCATTAAAAGCATTGATCTTAATGTTAGACTAAAATTTATTTCTTGCATATCATCACTCATAATAAAGGCTTACACACAGAATACAGTCCATAGTTCTACTATATAACATTAGTAGTGTCAGTAGATTTACAGAGGGTCAAGTGTGTCTTGGGAAGCAGTGACCAATCCTATTAAGGACAAACAAAAAAGAGAACTTAGCTTGTTATTTTTTGTGTTTCCTCTGCAGGCTAACAGTTAACTAGTATGCTTCAGAGACAAAAATAACAACTATAACTTTAAATGGAAGACCAAATTAAATGAATACAGAAAAATAAGTTTACATGATCACTGTTTACAGGAATGTTGTATTTGCTACCAGTGTTAGTTATATATCCCATATAACTCTTCCATGTAAATTGCTGATATTTTTATTGCAATCAAATGATATGCAAGCAATAAGCTATTTTGCATACTTCCAAACTTAGGTAATTCTTGTTTCTATATGTAAGTGCAGAAAGTAACAAATAGGCGGAAGCTTTACAAGCATAGTGGGAGGAGGGTGCAAAATACATTGAAATTTTTTATTAAATTATTTAACAATATTTTTAAGGTAATAAAAGTTACTCAAACCCAAGTGGCACTTTTTCATTGATCTGTAATATTCTTTTTGTTTTTTTCTTTATGTTCTTAGATTACCAGTAATGCAACCAGTGATCTAAACATAAAGGTTGATGGACATGCCATTGTCCGTGGAAACGAAGGAGTTTTCATTACAGGCAAGACCATTGAGTTTCGCATGGGAGGAAACATGGAACTTAAAGCAGTAAGTATTTCAGATCAGCATCTGAGCAGCTTAGTTTCAAATATAGGCAGAGAGCAAATTCTTGTAGTTTTGTATGGATTCAAATTTTATATTAAATTGGCATGCATAAAAGTTTAGTTGCAGTTGGTGTATTTGGAAGGACTTTAAAAAGGTGGATTATTATCTTGGTTTTAATTAATGGTTCAATAGTTGTAAGGTAACAATGATTTACTCCTGCAAGATGCTACAAACCCACAAAGTAAGTAAAGCTAAGCTATGGGCCTCTGCACTGAAACAGACACCAAAGGAAATACATATCCCCTTCTGGAAGCTTTATTGCAAACAGCTACTGTTGACAGAGGAGCAGAGTGTACAGTTAGGATCAGTACCTTCATGAGCTGTCACAGCAAGATTCATCAGCATTCATTTAAGCTCTTTTTGAGGTTAAGACTGTAGAGCATATAAAAGGAGGAAAAATGTTAAAGGGGAGGGGCGAAATAAAGATATGTGCATCTGGAAATATAAGTTCAAACCCTGATTTCCATTTCATGTATAGATTTTTAGATATACTGTGTTGGCTAATAGCTCACTGAAGTGAAGAACTGTTTATCATACTACTGTTGTCTCTCTCAATAGCAACCTACCACTGGAAAAGCAAAGTACTTTCCTGGTTATAATTGAGAAATTGGTGGACGTCACTCACAAATTTAATTTTAAAATGAAACTTTCCCTTGTAGATTTAAAAAAATGTTATTCTTTTGAGTTCTACAGACATCCTAATGATGTGATTTATTGGTTAAACTTGTCTTTTTCAAAAACAGGCTGCCTTGGTTACATAAAAAGTTGTACTTTTATTTTTTTTCTCCTCTTAATAGGAAAACAGCATCATCCTGAATGGAACTGTGATGGTCAGCCCATCGCGATTGCCAAGTTCTTCTTATGGGGAACAGTTTAATAATGGTAACTGGTTGCGTTTCAAGCTCTGTATGTGCGCAGATGGAACACTGTTCAAGGTTCAAGTGACAGGATATAACATGGGTTGTCAGACTTCTGTCAATCCATGTGGAGCCACACACTAGAACACAAAGTACTACCAGGAGAGTTCTCTTCTGTTTACATTTGTTTGTATGAAGTAACTGCATGCCTTCAAGCATTTCTGTTTTTACAGCAGTTTATACTAACACTGATTATATAATATTTTTAAACACAGGTTATGCTCAGCAGTATTATTTCATCATATTTGTCCTAATAGTGGCTCTAATTTAGTAAGGTGCTGTAACATGTTTCAATTTACATGCATACTGAAGTACCTTCCTGAATTGGGACCAATAGAATATATTTAAAGGCAACATACTCTTAGAAATTATATTGACTGCCTTCAGTTGTCTCTAAAGCAGGTTTTTGTCCTGCCTCTCAATTCCTTGAAGATTGCTGAGAACAAAACTGCAATTTGAAGTACTTCAACAGGAACATCAATGTGCTGTTCGAAGCAGATTTGTCTAGGATGGTTGAAGTGGCAGACTTTGTGTCCTCTACTCTCCAAAGGTTGATGTAAAGATTTCTCTCCAAATTAAGTGGTCTACCATATGTGTACTAAAAGAAAGACAATGGCAGATTCACTTTTAAATATTGCATTACTTCTGCCATATAGTCTCATGGAGTTAAAAAAATTACTCTACCATCAATAATATTTGCAAAGTAGTATAGAGTATGGAAGTATAATTTTAATTTTGAAATATTCTAGCTGGTAATAGTGGAAATTGTAATTACTTGAGTGTTTCTCGAGCTACATAATATTTGTGTAAGTTTAAGTATTCTACGCTTGCTTGATTTATGTGAAGTATTTATAAAATGTGTTTATATTAAAAGTACATTTTTTTAATATGTACTGATAATTTGCTCACTACCCAAAAGAAAAGTATTTTCCTGGGTGCTTTAATGTGAACAATATATTAATTCATTATTTAACAGCTGATAATCTAAAGCATGGCATGGCTATAAGCAGCAGTGTTTGAGATTAGGCCTCTTTTTTCCATGAATATCAGTACCAATGCATTACTGAGAACCTCAGAATTAAATTCTGAATTTAACAAAACTGCAGGTCTGTAATTCTAAATGTGATGGTATTGGATCCCATGACAGCACAGTAAATGTGCATCTGAATTTGTCAACACTGAAACTTTGTATGTGATGAACTGAAACCTTACAGAAACTATTATAGCCTTATAATTACTTTGGAGAGATAAGGTGTTTTGTACTAAAAATAGACCAGCTCATTGTAAGATTACCCCCTTCCCACCATGTGTTTTTTTTCAGTTTAAAATATTTTTTCTGCAGTAGCATCAAGTAACCTTAATGGAGGCCACAAAGGTGACTTGACAAGCACTTGACAAGTTTTTCCAGATAAGCACCCACTTTGCTTCATAAAAGTTGTACAAATGTTACATATTAACTTCAGAATTGAATTTTTCATTTGTTATGGGAAGACAAATTACAATCTAGGCTTGTTTTATAGCTGTCCAAGTACGAGAATTCCACAAAGGGCAAGTCAGTCCCTGCTGCAAAGAACTTCCTATCTAAGGTCTTGATTCCTGCCTTTGACTAGAAGTCAGTAGGAACTAAATGGGTGGAAGTGATTTTAGAGGGGGGATCTACAGGTCAGGTATTATGCCACATGGCAGGTCAGAGGGGTCATATGAGGGAAGTATGTCATTAAAATTGCATACAGGCACAGCAAAGTTTTGATGTTCAGTTGGGGGTCAGGGTTATTTTGAACAAAAATGGAATAAAATGTAACAGAAGTCATTTCATTGCTCACAGTAAAGATAATGGAAAAGTGCTCACATTTTGCACATTGCATTTGTAGTTTTACTACAGTTAGTATTTATTAATCATGTCAATAAAGATTTTGCTGAAACCATGCATGCATACATCTTTCCTGCTCTAAATGGTGCCCTTATTAGTATTTGTTACAATTAAGTGGAGGAAAGAAACTGTGACATTTTTAGAACTGTTGCTCTCTTACTAATAGTAGTATCAGCAGAACTCCCAAAGCTGAAATAGGTCATGGTAAATAACAAATACTGCCTTGATCAAATAGACTATAAAGAACACATTATAGCTCTTGTCAGGTTAGTACTGATATGCCTATATGCTAATACTGGATTCTTTACTTGTAATTATCAGAACTCCTATTAAAATACTACATGCAGTATAGCTGAAAAATTTGTCACAAAGCTATGTTTAAATTATGGTTTGGAGAATTGTTTTTGAAGTGTGGATTTTTAGTCAAAAACCTAGCAAAACCAATTGTACAGATATCAATTAATATAAATTATTAATTTGTTGGCCATTATTTATGTATTGTTAATGTATTTTGTTACTTTCACTACAGAATTTGACAAATGTTGGTGCCATACATGCCATGTTGTGAATTTTTTGTGGTTTATCTTCTAACTGCTTAACATACATTTTTCTGTACTTGTTTAAAACACTGTGTGAAACACACATTTATTTCAATCCTGCAGATGCACTTGAGAGTCTAGATGTGTTTAAAGTGCAGACTACCTGCCTGTATAAAATACAGCACTGAGTACTTTAAAACAACTTACATGTGAAGAATTCTCTGCATTTGTAAAGGTGGTGGTTGTTTCAATAAGTAAAAGACAATTGAATTTCTCATCTTAGAATTTATTGTTCCATTTCAAAACAAAGACACAACTGTGGTTTAGAAGTGTTACTTGCAAGATTGTGGTCTCATTAAAGATATGTTGTGTTATCGACAGTGAAGCTAGTTATTAACTGAAAGTATGAAAACCATTCCACATCTATTTGTTATACATTATAACTGGTGGACTTTGCTCAGTGATAATAGTGTATGATACCAGAAGTTAGTTCAAAAGTCTCCATTGTTTTCAGTTCTTGAGTTCCTGAGGAGCTGTGTTTCTCGAGTTAAGGACGGGAAAAAGTAAGAAAAAGTTTGGATTGTTTTGGGGAGAAGTGGAGGGCGCGGGAAGATTACCAATTTCTGAATATGCTTTTTGAAAAATACCTAAGACTCCAAAACTGTATGTTTAAGGCAGAACATTGGCAGTGGTTTGGGTATTTGTTTAAGTTTGTTTTTTTGTTTTTTGAATGTTAGAAGTATTTCTACTTTCTATTTGATTGTAGTTATGCTGAACTTACCATAATTTTACATCTTACATATAGATATTATGGATAGCCTTCACTTGAGCGTCATAGCTGTGCTCCTTTACTTTAACCTTCCTGGATCGACGGAAACCAAGTCACACCAGATTCTTTCCAATATTTCTCATCATTCAGACTGCTGGTGGGATGGGAAGTTCTTAGTGAATTGTTCATTTACTGGAATATCTGCTATTCCAGAAGATATATCACAAACAGTGATAACAGCCGATTTAAGTTACAACAACATTAAAACATTCCTGTGCACCGATGGCAGAAATAAAAAATGGATGCTGAAACACCTGAATCTCAGTAACAACATGATTTCTGAACTCTCCTTTACTACTTTTAGAAATTTACCAGTTTTAGAAACTCTAAACCTCAATGGTAATGCCATCAACACCCTCACACTGGACATACCTACACCTGCACACACGTCCGAAAAGTACAGAGAAGCCTATCATCTCTTGCCTGCTTTGAAAGTATTATCAGTTGAAAGAAACAATCTTAATACAATTCCTAGAGGTAAGTATTTCAAAACCTTTAAGCACATCACCCAAGAGATAAGTTAATTTTAGATATAATTTCATACATCTTACTGATTTCAGAATACAACCATCTCATTTAGTTATATTTAAGGTAAGGGAAAGTTTTACCTGAGTGCAAATACAGAGACTAGAGCAAATGGTTCTTTGCAGTTGGTTTGGTTTTTTTATACAGTCTTTGTAATTATAATGCCTTAGTGCCAGTCAAACATTACCAAATTTATCCTCTGAGAGGCAAAGGAGTATTTTTTTCTTCTTTTATAGAAAGGGAAGTAAAAATGTTTGGAATTAAAACACCAGGTTCCAAGTCCCTACTGTGAAACTGAACATCAAGAAAACGACGGATAAGGGATTTCATACTACTGTTCAAAAGAAAGTCAATACTCTTAAAAACTTGCTCCCATTTCAGTATTTCACAAATGCAGGAAAACATTTTGTCCAATTCAAAACAATTACTGCCATCTCTTTGTTAATATTTTCAAAAGAGAACACCCAAAGTGACACCTTCTATTAACAAGCTGGAATTAAGTCTTCAGTAAACTTTTAGGAAGTATTTGCTAGCCACTGAAGTATGCCAGCATACCCTTTATGACAGCCTGTGCCCTCAGAAACAGACAATTCACATTGCTCAAAAAGTGCTTAAATGAAGCAAAAGCTATAGTATGAGCAGCCCAACCCTATATATTCGTTTGTTGAATTTTACTGATCTCTGATATCAATCATATTCATTAGCCTTGAACTTCATAAATACCAGAGGAAAAAAAAAAAAGGCATATCTCAAAAGGTTATTAAAGAGAATAATCCTGAAATTGCACAGGGCTCTAGAAGGTCTATCATTCTCCTTTTTTGATACCAAATAATTCTCTGGCATGCAGTAAACTGTTTTGCTTCATTATGTTGCTAAGTGTATATGTAAGTATCTATAAGGTTTCCTTGTGCAAAGTACAGAAACAGCTTACATTATAAAATATATTGATGAGAATTTGATTGTTTTGCTATATAAATATAACAATGTATTATTATACATACCAGGTCAGAAAGATTACACTTTTACTGTAAGAAATTCCAATTGCTAGATGTTAAGAACAAAAATCAAATTGCTACACATCATGCTACGATACTCCCAAGTTGCATTTAAATTTCATATTCATTTAAATACGTGTTCATAACTTTATTTTCATTCTCCAAAATACTTCATTAGCCTTCTGTTTTTTAAGCGCTGGTACGGGAGACGTCGTAAGAAACTCAAGCTTAAATTCTGAGTAGGGGGGTTGACTATAAAGAAACCCTTCTCTCAACACTCGAGAGATCCGGCTGCAAACCATCAGTGCCATACCAGTATACATTTTTGGCACAAATGTAGCTTCAATCAGGCAACCTGCAAATCTTCATAAAGGTGCAAGGAAGAATGGATGGAACTGCCAGAATTTCTGAATGCCTTTCATACTACCTACCTCTACATTTACAGTAGGAATGAATTATTCTGTCAGCCTTTTGCAGTAAGCCCAGAGATAGTTACTCAGCAAGCAGAAAGAGCAAACTGAAATTCAAGATTTCCTGTAAACTTGATGACACCAAGGACAAAATTTTTAAGGAGAACTAGTAGCTTCTAAACAATGCCCTACAATCAAAAAAATCACTCATGAGTGACATATAGATGTTACAAAACTGCGGTGATGCTGAACATTGAGGTGCCAGCCTTCCAACTGGAATTTGCAGGCTGGAGTTATAAAGGCTGCCTGCACAGTGTCTTAGAAAAATGAGGTATCCCTAGCTTTCAAAACAGCCACGTATGCAAAACAGATGCTATCATAACCAGGAAACGCTGGAGAATAAGCTGATACGCTTAGTATTTCACAGGCACGCTGCCATAATCAACACAAACAAGTTTTAGTTTTCAGTCAACTTTACATCCTACGAATATGGTTCAAGTAATTCCACACATGAAAAACGTGCACGAACTTGAAGACAGCAATGAATAGGAGAAGCTTTATCACTTTTTACATCTCTCCCTTTCATTTACTATTAGCATATTATGATTTAAAAAACAGGGTATATTCTGCCCCTTTTCACACTCCTCCTTTCCCATCTCTAATTCTCCAAAGAAGTGTGCTCGAAGTACAGACATGGTCATGTTACTGCTTTTATGGATGTCTGAATTTCAAAAAGCATGCATTGATTTGTGAATATATTAAAGTGCCTGCTGTTGATGCTATACAACTTTATAAATGGGATAACACCATTGAACAGAAAAGACATGATAAATCAAAGCCTGCAGCCACTGGCTGCAGTGGACAGTAATTGAAGGAAAGTTGTTGCAAAGAATTTTTAAAAAGTTGCTTGATGCAATTAGAAAATTAGAATATAAAACGTAAAACATTTTTGTTTTTCTTAGGACTAGGAATGCTGCAGTCTTTACAAACTGTCCATTTGTCATCCAATGACATATTACAGATTTATCTGAATGATTTTCAAAACTGTTCACAACTGAAGAACATCTACTTACAAGACAACAAGATAACGAAAATTCATCCAGAGGCCTTCAAGGATCTCAACAAATTACAGGTTAGAAACAGTTGTAATATTAGTTTACATGTTTTTGTATTAACCCTTGTTCAAGATACTAATTATCAACTATTCACCAAAGATGATATTAGCAAACAATTATAAAAATTAAAGCTAATGGTGAAAATAACCATTATTTGTATTATAACATATATTTGTTTTTAATATATAGACATACCACTCTTTTTAACTATCCAAAATACATTCTGAAAATAAAACCATTTATCTATGGCACAAACTTCAATCATAACTGGAGAACAGTAAAATATGTGATTTATTTTTCTTGTAGATATTTTAAAGCAGTCTGATTTTTAAAGGCATCCTTTTAGCATCATCTCTCTGACTCACAATACTGTTTTATGTTCATTTAAACTTATCAGGGCACATGCAGTCTGTCTGATATGAAAAGCTTGTAAACAGATTTTACAGATTATATAAACAGATTTATATAAAAAGCAGGGACAGCTTTAAATGGCAAAAGTCAGAATATGGCCAGATATCAACAGATACGAAGTAGCAAGCATGCTATGCCATATACACTAATACACTGTACTTTAGGCCAATGTGTTGAAGCAAGGTAGGACCTAGTTAACTTAAAACTTGGATTATTCATCTGCAGGGGGAGGGGGAAAACCAATGGTCACTGGCTATGGATCCACTACAGGATGGAATTTAATTTTATCAATAACTTTACCTTCTGCAGGACACCTGTTTTAACAAAGGTCCTGACATTCATTCATTTATCCATCCACCCATCTTAATGACCAAACAACACATTTTCTACAATTTAATACATGCACATCAGTTTTACTTTTCCTGCTAGGTTTTGTGAACAAAGACGCATCTACCCTGCAGACTGCTTTCTGGCAAGACAGATAAACTCCAAAAGGTGCTGCTGGTGCTACAGTAGCCAAACTATTATTGTTACTCAACTGCCTCCATATCTCTATACTACACTGCACTGTGCAGTGCAGACCTGTTAATCTCTTCAGTGTGGAAAGAAAAATAGGACACACACAGAAATACGTGAAAGTCAATACGGAAGTTATCCTGGGTAGGCTATTAGCCTTCTGCAGGTTGAAAGAGGGACTCGAGCAGAAAAGCATTACATTTAGGAATACATTTAAGTACTCTTAATCAAGTACACACTAGATTTTAGTTAGATCTTTCATACTTAATCCAAGCATAAATTGCTCATTAGTTGATTCAGTGTATGTACATGTATATGTAAATATTATATATACACACATACACACACAAACATATATGTATCATCTCATTTTGCCCCAAAGTATTAAAGCATTATCTTCCTCTGATGCCTACTGAAGGGGTAAAATACTAATAAGATTGTTTGTTCTGATTTTGCAATTTTTTTTTAATTATTTTTGTGTGAACAGATAAGCATTATCACATCCCTACACCACACAAACAGATTAAATCAAAATCTCAGTGGTCTTCTAACAGCAAGTAGGGCTTTGAAAAAGAAAGTGCTATCAAGGCAGTATTATAGATAGGTAACTAGCTGCAGGGAGGTTCACAAGGGGAAAGGACCATACTCTCTGTGGCATTCCCCTTTCCTACACACATGCACATCCTTTTTGTCCTCCATTCCTTCTGCATATGCACATACATACACATACATCCCTCTTCCATTCCCTCCAGGAAACCCCAAACCCTAAAATGATACCACAGATCCTTATCAACTTCAGCATAGTCAAGTTGAGGAAGAATTCCAGACGAGTTTCAGAGGAAATGTGGCTACAGAGGCCATTTCTAAGGAGACCAGAGAGCCATGAAAAAACATAAGGTGTTTTCATGACTGAAAATCTTTTGCATCATTTCATTAAGAGAAACCTCTTCTGCATCTAAGGGCATAATTTAATAGACATTCCATGATGAGAACCATGTGATATTCCCAGTCATACAGATAAAAGTATTCTACAATGAAAGAGCGCTAAATATAGTGCAATCCTTTCTTCATCTAAATCAAAAAGCTTAGAATAATATACTTGAAATTCTAAACAGTTTTTCCCATTTCCTTAGAAATGTTCGCTATACTAAAAAAAAGTTATTGTTGACAATATACCAATTCAGATTCCATTCTAAGACTTGATAAACTAATTTTGAATGAATGAATTTTGAATGAATTATTTCCAAATAGGTCGTGGATCTCCGTGGAAATGCTCTGAYAACCCTTCTACCACAGATACTAATCAATTTGAACATATTTCAACTTGGAGTGAATTCATCAAATAATCCCCGGATATGTAACTGCAGACTAAATGCTTTCAAACATTTAATTCGTTTTGACTCAATAAGGAAAAAATGGAATATTTCATACAATAAATCTGCCAACATCTCACGAAAGCCTCTCCTGCCTCTTTCAAGTTTCCATTTAAACTGCAATGACAGTGTTTCAATTAAAACAACTGTAATCCCAACAGGAAAGACGTCTGTGCTAAACTGTGACTTGGATAACACAAGGGGTATGTAAAACAGACTCTATCGATACACTGCTAAAATCCAAATGCATGCAGAATGATAAAAGAAATTGGTTCAAAAAGAACTGAAAAACAAGCTAACAGGCAAATTATTTGCTTAGAAAGTATTACATCAATTAGAATATTGGAAAGTCAGTTTCCCACCAAAAATCTTAAATTTAATCTCGTATCTTGCATCCAACTAGTAAGTGATGCTAGTATATACTTAAACTTCTTTGTGTATAATTATGTTATAAATTAATTAATGCTTGGATATAGGAGACAATTAGGCTTTTTTCTTAATATTGTGATTAATAGCTATGGGGCAGTCCTATTGGGGCACATAGAAAAATGAGAAGGGATGCAATAGTGTTTCTAGTACTCAGTTACAGCAAAATGAGATGAAAAATTATTTGCATGTAAAAGGGAAAGGAATTATATTTCTTCTACAGAAGTACAGCCACCGAAGACTGCAGCACAGTTCACTCAGTAAACAAGTTCTGCATACGCAATTAATAGGGAGCACTTGAAGTGCAAATGACAAATTCTACAGAGTTAAGACTTTCTCTATGCGGAAGAAAAATGAAGACAGAACTTAAAAAAGGAGGTGTATTTGTCACGTGTCATAAGCCGAAACAGTTTAACTCCAACAGACTAACAGCACTTAGAGGTGATAAGCCTTTCCATTTGGAATGCTTTATCCCCAAATGAAAATACTTAGGGTCGATCGAATATGCCACCTGCTTTATCTATTTTCAAGGAAAGTCACAGAGAAAAATATGATCATGGGATTAAAAGCAACATACTGGATTGCACTGAAAATGAACCGTAAACCCAAGCAGATCCAAAAGCAAACATGTACACACAATCTTGAAATGTACTCCCAAAAGCCAACAAGCAGCTATCTCCTGCAGTAGCTGAAGTTTGGAATAATCAATAGGTAGATACAAATAGCCTTGGTTTTCAAACATTTTTGCTCCAGTCAAAGCAGTAACCACACGAAAAAATCACAGTAGCTGAAACCCTGATAGTTAACTATGGAATAGGTTTTTACCTAGTAGCTACATGTAGCCACCATGCCATGCTGAAGAAGGGCTGGCTGTGAACATGGATCTTGCATGAAGTAGATTAGCATGTGTTTCTGGTAAGACCCAGAACATGCTTACGTAATTCCAGCGATTTCCCCTCCTACCCACACTATTTTTCTTGTAAAGATTGGTAGTAAGACACAGTATGTGCTGCATTTTAAGTGTGGAGGAAAACATGAGATGATTTAACAGACATCTGGCCCAATATCTAGTGATTATGGAGGGATAAAAATAAAACATTTCATAAGAATAAATAATGTTAGATTTATCAAAGATGGTCATAGAATGTCTTTATAGAAATAAATTGACCTCTCAGTCTTAGTATTTTCTACTTTTAAAGCAGATTTAATTCATGTTTTCTTTTATTTCAGGTAATGGGGTCTCTTGGTGGACACCTACTGGCAGAATTTCAAAAGATATTAGTCTTCCTCGCATGACACTGGATAAAATGAATAATTTAGTAATATACAATGCTGATAGAACTGTTGAAGGATTTTATATATGTATTTTTAATGCAACAAGGAAGAAATATCTCATCTACAATATAGAGGTAAAGGAAAAGCTTTCAACTTCTTTGGTCAGAAAAATCCGGGATACTAACACTGTTTTTAGACAAGGAAAAACCGAGCAAGACCTTGCATTGGCAGTCTGCCTCTCAGTGTTCATTACATTTGTTTGTGCTTTTTGTCTGGGTGCCTTTGCTAGACCCTACCTTGAAAACTTATGGAGACTCATGCGTAGAAACCAAAATTCAGCTTCAGAACACATTTATTCTAATCAAGCTTTTTCAAATGAAACTCTGGGCAGAGAGTGTTCTGCAAGCATACCAACAAATACACAGAATAATTTGTTCATTTGTGATGAAAATTCTTTAAAAAACACATGTATTCTTCCTACAGAAACTTCTAGGTCATATGAAAGTGTCATTTATAGCAATGTACACGCACCAAATACTGAGGAAAAGTACCAGAAGCAAAGCAGTAATGAGATCAAAGCAAAGCAAAAATCAGTGTTTTCAAACAGCAAAGCAACTAGTATCAGCAATGAAAATTATACAGATGCTGATCACAATGGACAATCTTCTATAAGAATGGATTGCAAAAACAGCAATGAAATAACACCAAGAAAATTAACAAACAATGACATTTCATTACGTAAAGATTCAAATTATGCAAATAATGAAGACTCAGAGAAGAGCAGTTTCCCTCCCATACCCAGCAGATTGAATGCCAATTCTTACTCAATTCACACTGAATCTTCAGATTTAGATTTACCCTTCACAGGAGAGACTGGCTTTCCATTTTCTGGAACACAAACACATACAAATGCACAAGACTCTGGGAACAGTGAGATAACTAACAAATCCGATCTGCTGCAGTCTGAAATTACGGAGGCTACACCAGATTCTCCTGAACGGAAAGAAATGATCCCACATAATGAGCCCCTAAGTGCTATGGTATTTGTGCCCAGAACACAAAACTGCGATGAAGAGCTTGGTGTAAATGGTAAAATAAATAAAATCAGTGATGCAGGAGATTTTATTTTACCAAACAGCTGCCAGAAAGGTATAAATAATGAGAATTTAAGTGCCTACCTAACAAGAGAAAATTCTCTTATAGAATATTATAAACCAGAAGGCAGTAATGAAAAAGATGATTTAGCAGATATATTTGGTGATAGTTCTTCAGATGAAGGGACTGTATTTACAATGAGTGACTGTAGTTCTTTAGCAGATTTTGAACTGGGACAACCTAGCAACAATCTCCCAGGCTGTCAGTCGTCAGTAGAAAAAGCTGGTACAAACAATGAAACTGGTAAGTTCTCAACAGTGCCAGAGTCTCCAAGCCTCGCTGCTGAACTTCAGCATATTAGAAAAGATGAAAACATGAACAATGCCTATTTTGAAACCACTGTTAGTTACGGATCAGATACTATCATGTCTGAAACAGAATCACCTTACACTAACAAATGTAGTGATCATCTAACTGTGTCAGATTCTGACACAATCACTTTTTCTAGTCAAAAAGTTCCTGATATGTTTAAGTGTTTTACCAATCCAGAGTCAACAATTCAAAACTCTATTTCTGATTCTCTCTGCAAACAAAATACAAGTTATAATGATACGATGTTAGTTTCATCAAAACATTCTCCCACATATGCCTCGCATACAGAGAATACTCCTTCTGCAGAGGCAGGCTTGTGGCTGTACCAGCTTTCCATTCAACCCCAGCACTGTCAGAGATTCAGTCCCCCTGAACAAAAAGAAAACGCAGCAGAGATCAGTGCAGAAGAGCACAGAGAGAGGAGTTCCTCTGAAGAGAATCACAGGGAAGGGGATATTACATTAAGAAGAAACATGAATACATCTGAGAACAATCATTTTACATTTACTCCCACTGATTTTGGTTTGAATCAAATCGTTAGAAAAACATCGCTACTGTGTTCCAACACAGCCATCAATGAATCATCTCTTCAATCTCAGCCTCAAAGCACAACTGAAAGATGTGTTATGGTTACTGCTGAGAAAGAAGACTCATTACCACAGGGGAAGCAAGTGAAAACGCCTAAGACTTGTGCAGAGAAAATGCAAAAAGGCTTTAATAAAAGAGAATGTGATGAGTATACAGAAACACAGGATAGCACCAGTTGTTGCCTGCCTGAAGAAAGGCAGTCTTGCAATGTTATGGCAGATTTGCATCATCTTAACTGTTCTGGGCAAACACAGTCAGTCTTCAACACAGAAAATTATTCCCAGTTGGATCAGAGTGAAGAAAATGCATATTCCTCACCACCCCGACAAGGCTTCTTTAATGAAAGCGTACAATACAGTTTATGGTCATTCCCACAAAAGACTAGAGGAAATACAATCTCCAGAAAGACCGATTCCAGTGAGATGGAGGATGATACTACTTTGACAGAATTGGAAAACAATTCTACAATAGCTGTCAATCTCCAAAATTCAAGTGAAAAACTCGATCAAAAAAATAAGACCAGTGTAGCTCAGGGTCACTTTTTTGTTAAGAAGAAAAGAGCATTTGATGGATTTGCTAATGTTTTGCAAAGCAGGAGAACAACAAACTGCAATAAATGAGGTATAAAATGTAAAACCACAACACCTAGGACTCCCACAATGATGATGTCATATAGCAGGTGCAAAAATAACTGTGTCTTCAAGTGAAGTTCTATGGCTCCGGGTAACTGCTAAATACTGATTTTATACCCTCTCCCCTCCCCCCCCCCAGTAAAATAAGCTGCTTTTAGCTTCAGAAAAGCAAGTTAAGGAACAAGGCTAAACAATCAGATGAATGTAGCTGCATGCTATGCTCTGAAGTCTGGATTCATCTAATTTAGGCATCCAATTTAGAAACACATAGGTACCATAAAGCCAAAGGGTAATTCAGGCCTACACAAACATTTGTGTACACATAAGCCAAAAGCCATGGATTTGTATTTAGAATGGTACTTGTTTAAAAAAAAAAAAAAAAAAAAAACCACTGTAGGATACTCAAAAGGAGTAAACTACCTATAATTGTAATAAACCTTGCATTAAGTTATAATAATTTTCTATGTTTACTTTGGTGTTGGTACTGAGATTAGTTTCCTTTGGAAATTGTCTCTGATATACACTGTTTTATTTCTCTTTGTCTAAAATAAATTTAATACTGCTAAATTTTTATTACATTATCACTATTATCTTGTTCTTCCTATGGGAATCACTCCTATACAGTCAAACAGTATGTATGACTATCTTCTGCTTTTTGAACCAGATTTGTGGATTAGAAGTTTCCGAATCGCCACAGTTTTGTGAAGATAGGTAAACAAGAGAAAATCTGCAAGAGTTTTAAGGGCAGAGCGTGACAGAGCAGGAAAGAATAAGAAAAATATTACAAATGCTGTAATTCTCCAGACCTCCTACTTGCTTTGATCCCAAAGTCAATCACAAAAATCGCAGGAAAGCTGGCTTCACTGGTACCAGTCCTGATGCCCCTTTTTGAAAGAAGTTACAAAATTTAAAACACACTGATTGTGACTGAACTATGTTAGTTTCTATCTGGACCCATTTGCAAACCCCATTCTGTTTTGTGAAGCACAAAACAATACTGTAAAGTCCACACTGAGCTTTTGTACCAAAAACAGTGAGGAGAGACTGCTGCACCTAACAGATGGCTGACAACAGAGAACAATCTGAAGTTATCAAGCGCTCATCTTCCACTCAAAAGGAGCAGAGTCCAACAGCGAGCAGGCTGCAGTCTCCCAGCAGATGGAACAACAATCTTGTGGAAACAGTTCAGCTTCGCATTAACTGACAGTGTCCCTCATCCTCAGAGAAATCTGTTACCTACTGGACAAGCTAAGTGGTCTAAAATGCAAAATAAGTCTGAGCAGTATTCAGTTGCAGTATTCTTAAAAGTCTCTAGCATTTAAGGCTTTGAACCCATTACAGAAAGCAGGACCAGTATGTAGAGTAAGAGGGGCAGAGTAGGTGCATGCATGCATGCATGCATGTAACAAAATAGAGAAAAAGGCTGCCAACTGTTTTTTGTGCCCTAAGTAATAATGTTTAGTTCGGGAGTTTTGTGCAGATCAAAGCAATATACACAGACTTGCTCAGATGAATGCCTCCTACCGCTGCCCCTTTTTCACATACCTACTTCCCTCCTTCTTTGCTTTTGCTTTTCCTGTTACTTCAGAGCTGATGCAACCTAGGAGCCCTCCTCAGACACAGCCCAAGTCAGAGCATGCCAATTAATGAAAAGAAAGGAAAAAAAGAAAAGAAAAAGGAAGCCAGTTATCAAAATCCCGCTTATACACCAGAACTGTAAAAACTAAATATGAAAAAATTCTTTCCTCCGTCTTTTTGCTGTAGCAATCTCAAGCTTTACTAGGGACAACTGCAAACAAAGCGTAACTTCAAACCAACTGAATTTTCAACATTGACCTTTTTCATGCCTTATCTTCTTGACAGCTTTAATCATCTTAAAAGGTTACTCTATTGTCCATGCAGGTTGAGGATTAACCAATAGCTGTAAAACATTTAAAGATTACTAGATAAAATGTACTATATAAGAAGAAAGCACTTGGCTGCTTTCTTCAAGAAAAACTTCAAACTGTTAACAAAAAAGATATTTGGAACAGTTCAGGTATAGAGAACTATTTACAACATTCTAAAAACAATGATCACAGAAGGCAGGTTTGAAATAAGCACACTCCTACCTACGAAACAGCAGATCCAGATTATGTGCGTCATATGATAAGAAGCTGGCTAACTAAAATACCGAGACACTATTTCCGAAGCATCACTGAACCCTGAAGGACTGTAAAAAAAAAAAAAAAAAGTTTTAACTTGGCAAAAGACATATGCAGTGGTGAAATTTGCTCTACTAATGAAACCCTCCTAAAAATAACAGAATAGAACTCAAACCTTGCAGAAAACTTATACAGATCTAGTTACTGACATGAGACTATAAATTAAAAACAGTATATTACCTGAGTGTGCAGGTGTGAGGATATAGGAAGGGATTTTAAAAAAAAAGCAAACCCACTGTTATTAAGTTTTAATTCTCTATAAAAAGGGATCCTATATTCCCTTTAGAATTTCACAGAGAGGAGTAAATCATGAACAGTTGAAAGCTGCTGAATTAAAATATCAATAGCTCAATACACAGTAACTTCTTTAAGCAAAAACATAACAATGTATTGAAATATTCAGAGAAAATTTTATTTGAAGGTTTTTTGTTTTTTTTTTTTTTTAAAGATCCTTTAAACATGCACATCTCATTGACAGAGTCCATGAAGGGGAATGTCATTATAAAAGGGAAGAGGTCCAGGTTCAGCTACTCAGGAAATGTTTCCAACTGCACAGGGCTGTCCTGCCACTCAGGGAGAGCCTTTTTAGGAAAACACAGTGAATTTACTAAAAAAACTCTTTAATAGAAGGGACACATTTTACCTCTACCAGAAGAGGAGCAGGTCTAATGGCTCAATACATTTTTGAAAGTATTTTTAAAGAGAAAGCACGGAAAGAACAGAAGGATGCTGACAGAACCTAACAATTTTTGTTAGTGTCACAGACTGGGAATTAAAAAAAAAAAAAAAAAAAAGTACTGCAATAAAATTACGATGCAAGTAAAAGTAGCTCAAGGAGACCAGTGCTGATAATATTTCTATTTTTTGAAAATTATTTTCTTTAGCCCCTCAAGTTTCTTTTAAATAATTTATTTCACATAACTAACATGGCAATTATTATCAGTTATACATTTCCAGAGGCAGGTAGTCACCTATGCTTTTTTTATATGTGTGTGTGTATGTACACACACATGCACACATGTGCATACACACACACACACGTACATTTATATATAAAATATATACTTTTAATTAACCTGGCTGATTTTCTCAACAGAGTCTCTAACATAACTCAAAAGTAAATTACATGGCAGTTTCAGGTAAGTGCTACATGGATTTGATTTAGGTCACTATAGTATTTGCAAATAACTGAAATCAGTAACATCTGTAACTCAATTACAAGCAATGAATCTGCTGGCATCCGCACAAATCATCTCGCTTTCCCATTAGTCCTTGGAAGATTTGTGTTCTTTTTGCTCCAGTACTCAGTGGTACATGAGCTGATAACTAAGAAGTTGTCAGAAGCACAGGCACTGGCTTCCTTCCTTCTTTAGGAGTCCTTAGTTCAGGAAACAAGAATGAAATCATCTTTTGAGGAAACTGATAATTTGTCAAATTATTCAAGAGTTTAGAGGTGTGATTTTGATTTCTGTTTTTCAAACACAAGAAAGTTTTATACTAACAACTGTCCAGGATTCTTCATACAGACTGAGTAGACAAGAACTAGAAGACAAAACACTCAAATCTGCAAAATCATAGTATTCCCAGAAATATTAAATTAAAAAGACAGCAACTCTGAAATAAAAACATCTTTCCCCAACACAACTCATTCCTTGTTTATATGTACCTGTAAATGGTGTACCCCTTTCCACTGTAATTTCTCTCTCCTAATCCCCACATAGCCTCAATATCTATATAATACCTTACCTTCTGCTGAATGCTAAGGCTGCTACTCTGTATATTACAAAGCGCTTGTTTTTGTATAAAAACAACCATACTATTTAGAGGCAGTCTAGAAGCAGAGAATCGGGCACAAGTTTCAGGCTAATTCCTCACAAGAACAGCTACATAACTGCTAAGAGCAGAAAACGGAACAGTATTTCCCCACCACCACCACCACTGTTCTTAGCATCCATAATCAGCTTTCAGTAAAGCTCACTGCACACAAGTTAACTGTGGCCAAAGCAACTTTAAAAAGGCAATGCATCAAAACAATTCAGACTTATTCTTTATGGTATGCATGAGTTTTCAGACACTGCTTTGGCAGACCTCTCCAAGTTAATCTTTTGGCTGCACTGGCTGCTAAGAAGTTAAAAAATCTGAATACATAAGTTAATTCCATGGATGATGGAAAAAACAATGTATTTGAGTAACTGTGCCGACTAATATACAGCAATGTTTTGTCATCTGCTTCTGCTACAGTTCAGTATACTTTTAATATAACAATATTGAAAAACTATTTTCTCACCTTTTTTCTGACCACCATCATGCTGCAGTGGAGATATGTACAGTACATAGCTTCTGAGATGCAGTGAGTTGTATGAGCCTTTTATGCCAAAGAGTTATACAAAAAATTGTGTGCTTTCCTTATCATATCCAAAGAGACAGCAATTTGCTCCTTCATTATGGATTTTTTTAGCATGTGACAAAGTATTTCACCCTACTGTCAGAATACTATTGATGTTCTGTCTGAAACTTACTTTCACATACCTTGCACTTTTCTTTTGCCACTGATCACTGCAAACACTCTTATTATTTTATGTTCATTCAAATCCAAATAGCCAGTTGTTTCTTCTTCATATTCACTCCTCACGTCATTAGCAACTGTTCTTAGAAATAATACAAAACCTTTTATATTTTCTGTCACTCCCAACCAACAGTCATCACACAGGGAGCTTTAAAGATTCTGGTCCTCTCTGATCATCTTAGTTCTCCAAGTCCTGCAGTACCCAATAGCTACACAGTCCCCCTGCTCACTGAATCTCTTTCAGATTCTATCCATGGTCATTTTTCTTCACATTTCAGCTGATACCAATCAGCTGTATTTTGGTTGTACTGAAAATTACTCATTTAGCTGATTTGGTTACAGAGAATTTTCAAAAATACCTACACTGTTCAAAAACAGTTGCAATCATACTAGAACAAATGAACATTATAAAGACACACACACACACACACACACACACACACACACACACACACACACAATATAGTAGTTATACTTGCAGAGAGGTACAACTGCATCTGCTCTAGGGAAGCTGAACTTCAGCTTCATCAGTAACTTCAGGCAGCAAAACTCATGTTCAGATAAGGCTTAAGTTACTATCACAGATGACAGTGGATAAACAGATTATGTCACAGAACAAGCTTCATTTAAAAAAAAGTAGGCTAAGCGAGCATATGCTGTATTGAATTCTTCAGTGAAGATCAAAGGTGTAGCTGACAGGATGTTGGTAATAGTCTTGACATACTCTTCTTACAGGACAACAAAATGCTGAGCTGAAGGCTGGAAACAACATAGTTTCCCTGATACACTGAATCAGTTTAGGAAAAAAACCCTAAAATCTTAAGAGCAGATTGAGAACTTCAGATACAGTAATGAGAGTATAACAAAGCTCATATTTTCAATCACATATTTATGATATTTTGATAATTATCAGGTTGTTTGTTGTAGGCACAAAGCATTTCAGTCTTTCCAAAGTATGCTGACAATTGGGCTGGCAAATAACCCTTGAACATGAAGTAAAGACATTCACATTTAATCTACACACAACTAACATCATAATCCATCTGGGGAATAATACGAAGGTTCCTGTGGTATAGAAGACTGTGACTCACCACCTCTGACTAACACAAGCAACACCTACTTTCTGAGAACTGGTGAAGACAATCCCAGACTCCAACACCAGCTAAAACACACTGAAGGCCTGCTTCTCTGGAACAGGCAGTACCTCAGAATGTAACACCCTGAGTGGAAAGCCTTAGGACTAGTTGCTCAAACAGTGGAAGGAAAAAAAACCAACTAAATAAAATCAAAGAACAATTGCTTAAACTTGTTCTTTACACTCTTTGCAATGTTTTAGGTCTGTTTTCTACTCAAAAAAAAAATCTGCACCTCTGAAAATAATATTAAGTAGCAAGATCAACTAATTGCTCCCTTAAAGTTGTGAATATATTACGGACATTAAAGCTGCAATTTTCATGTCATACTGCTAGCGGCTTTTCTACTGCTCTGCTTAGATACAATTACTTTTGCTTCATAAAGATCAACCAAACAGCCCATTACAAGTCAAAGAATTGAAAGAAATTCTGTTAAAAGGTAAGAAAAATAGAAGGATTTGAAGTCACAAACAGCCCAAAGCAAAATATCACATGAAATACTACCAGTATTTAATACTACCAGACCACCTGTCTTCTCTTCCAACATTGCATTTAAAAAACTTACAGAATCTTCTTTATGTATGCTTTAAGAGATGAACGGGTTATGAAGATGCTTGCTGTAAAATTCCATCTGAAGATACATTCCTGGTGAAGTTGACTCTGCATGAAAAAAGCTTTCGTATTACAACAGTGTTTCTCACACACACGCACACACACGCACACACACGCACACCCTGTATTTGAAACGCACCCATTTCCAACAAAGTTTCAAATACTGATTTGCCTTAGTATTAGGAATGTAAGAATCAGAAGATTGTATATTTTCTCTTTTAACAAAACTTTGCAGCACAAGAAAGTTCTCTGCTACTAAGTGAAAAAGGTAGACTAAACATTAAAATCCAACACATTTTAAAAACACAAAAATCTGCATTATACAGGTGTTTCTTAAATATGCATTTTAGACAAAAATTCAAACTAGCTAGCTTATACAGCAATTCTCACGTGTTGTGAGGTGTATTCAGGTGAGAGAATTTCTAAAGCATGAACCACAGAAAAATCTAAAGTCAGTTTCAGAAACCATCACAAATACTGTTTATTTGTGTGATACCATTTTACATCAACACCAGCAAAAATCCTAAAAATGAACTCATGATGAATTCATGTTTGCTGGCATAACAGCATTTTAGTCAGGCTGAGTCACAGGAGTTTAGTGCACCTTATGTATATAATATGCAAATAACTAAAACACAGCATTCACAGTTACAGGTTAACTGCTGTTCCTACAACAGCAGTGTCAGTAGAAACTATTTTGTGACAACACAAAAAAGCAAAACAAAAAACACCCCAAAACACCCCACATTTTGGTCTCAATTACAGACAACCAATTACTTAGTTGATGGATGGATTCTATACACTTTTATAACAATATGAAAGGATAAAATATAAGGCCTATAGAGGTATTTTAGCAGTTATAATTAAAACCAGGGCACAAGCTAACCTCTAAAGCTGTCTGTATGAATTCCAAAAGTATTTAACAATTTGTTAGACTTGTGACCAGGGGTCAACAGAAATCTGGAAAAACCTTAACAAAACTGAATTCTGTTTCTTGCCCTCCAAAAAAATGTAACTGGTGAATGTGAAGCAAGTAGCGATGAGCTAAAGCTCATTTCAATTGTGCAAGCATATTTGTGATGAAATAAAATGTCCGTATTTGCGATAAAATGGGAGATGCCTCCAGTCCCCTGCGAATGTTAGAAAAGCCCACACAAAGGTGACCCAAACATTTATTGTAGTTTAAAGATAACCTTAATGTAGGAATGTAGGTTCTTACTGAAAACTCAAGAAGTACATAAAGCATTCCAATAAATTCCATCTTCCTCAAATAGCCTTCCTTGGGGGGAAAAATGGGGGGGGAGAAAAAAATAGTAACACAGAACTAAATTAGTATTTTACATTATTTTATACTATTTTGCAGCAAAGGGAAATATATACAAACTTAATTTGTGGAATGTTTCTGTAGTTAATATTCCCTATTACTATTCTATTAATAAAGAGTTCTGAATGTCTGTCATTTATCAATTTAAAGTATCCACTACTATAGTATCTGAATGCTATTTTCCTTTCACTAACTGTCTTTGCACCTTAGAATCTCCTAAACATCAAGCATGAATTACACATAGGCCACTAAGTTTCTGCTATAAGGACAGTTATTTTACCCCTGAAAAATTAACATAAACTCATGATACTTCTGCCACAATGACCTTTCAGTGTCCTGTTCAAGAAGTCAGGATATTCTGTACACCACTTTTGAAAAGAAAAAAAAAAATACAGCAACTATTTGATGGCATAGCAAACAAACAAAAAAGCAAACAGCAAACTTGTATTAAATACAAGGTAAATTAAGTAGCTTTGTTAAATATCTACAATGTAAAAAGGAGAGGGAATTTCTCCAAAATACAAGAGTTGGCAATGTTAAGGTCTCTCTGCTTGTCAGCAGATATAGCACAAACAAAAGGACAGATAATGTATGGAAGCTTATTAAGCTGCAAGGGTCAGCTTTAGTTCATTTTGATCTCTGTAAATTTCAGCAAAGATATCAATTAGCTGTAATTGCATTTGTGATTCATTTTATGAAAATCCATGTGTTAAACCCACTGAAGAGCACAGATTCTTCCTGCTTACAACTGGAAGAGAACATCTGCAGTATCTGTCTGATCCATGTTCAAACACATTATTCCTTGCCCTCATTCCCAATTGTACACAAAGAAAAACTGAAGGGTATGTTAATCTATACAGTATGACTATTTTCATTTTTTTCTTGTTTTCAATTAAATTTTGTATTCTGCTAAACGTTAACAAAAACTGGGAAAAGAATACTTGTTTGAACTGAACAGATTTCTGTTGACCCTGTTACATGAAAGTTATACTGATAACAGTAATAGATTAAAAGTGTCTTTGGCTCTTGCTTCCATTATTGGAAGCCAAATTATTTGTCACATACAAAACTTCTTACGTAACCAGCCTTGTATTTTAGCAGTATTCAGGCCAATTTGTGCTAAACCATTTTCTAGAGTTAATAACTAACTTAACATTTAAGAACACTTGAAGTATTTCACTTAGGATTTTAGCAACCACAATTCAGCTTAATGTTACAAGTTATATTGCTTCTAAGTTCATTTTTTTAAGAACTAAACCAGCAGCTCCCTGTTTTTTTCCTTACGGTTATACTATAGTAATATACACATTTACATCAGAAGTCTTAATAAAACGTGTGTTTTAGTAAACACTACTTGTAAACATTAAATATCACACTCCACTGAATTAATATATTGTGCAAACTGGCTTCAAATATGGAATTAATGTTATGTGATTTAGTACATGAAAAAGCAATGATTATGTATGTTTTACCACTATTAAAGAATGCTACTTATTTAGTGTCATAGAAATTCAAACATGACTCTTTCATGGGGAAAGGTAGTATTTTCTTAACATCATGGAACTTTAGATTTTGTATATACATACATATGGTATATTTAAGTAAATACAGATACACACAAACACACACAACTTTTTCTTTGGCAGCTAAATTTGGAGGGGGGAGGAGGGAGAGGAGGAAAAAAAAAAAAGAGAGAGAAAGATGTGAACATAAATTGACCACCAGTAGCAAAGGAACTACAACCTCCTGGTCCAGGGCAGCAAGCTACTGTGCTTTTGATAAAGCAGGCTTAATCCTGAAAGTAGTCAAGTCAATGACAGTTGCTCCTGACTTCAGGGATGGCAGAACAGGACCTTCAATGCAGCTGAAAATTTCACATTCAACCTAAAATGCTTTTCCCCCCCCCGGATTGCATTCTAAAGAAATACCAAAACTGCCAATACCTTTTAAAATAGTTCTACAGAAAAGTAATGTTATTCTTTATTCCAAAATATCCACTGGTCCCTTTTTGTTAAATGTTCCATGAAATAATATGGAACCTCAGGGATCAAAGTTTAATAGCACCGGATACTTCAAGAACCTAAAAAAATCAACAGTAATATTATTTAATAAAGACGGGTAAGGCAAAGCCAATGTGACAAAAATATAGAACTTAAACACCTTTCCATTCACTCATTTTTCCCAAATAATCACTAAAACTGTCCTAAACAGATAAAGAAATATGTGAAACAGGAAGTGGTCCCTATTAAAAAGTATTGTCATTTAATGCTGGTGTTCAATGTGCCCATTGCCTGCAATGGACATTCTGCTAGGAAATTCCAATCCCCAGCATGAAAGTAATGCTTTGACTACTTGATATAATATTTTTAATTACTCAGAACCAAAGTTATAGACCATGGGAAAGATTAATATTACAAAGAAAGATCCAAACCTATATTAACTATAGATTGGGGCTGAGCAGACTTTATTCCCCCAACCACTGATTTTTAGATAAAACTTAATTTCACTAGATCACAACATAATCCAAACACTTAGTACACCAAAGTTTAAAAGAAATATGCCAAAGGGAATTTACGAAAGTCTAAAATCCATTTTTAAAAGGTACTTTAATTTGTTCATTTGTACCTGTAATGAAACTACTGCAGTTTTAACATTAAAAAGTCAGTACTTTCTTCTTCAAATAGAAATAATCTGTGGCATGTACAACTATTACAGTGTTTTTATATATGTGTGTGTGTGTGTGTGTGTGTGTGTGTATATCTTTTTTCTTTTAAGACACTGATGTTTCATTCCTATCAAGCAAAAGGTCATGTTTGGTGAATTCCCCTGAAGAAAGTCACAGCATATCTTCTCCCCTCAGAAATTGGCATCTCAAACAGTAACATTAAAACTGACAACAGTTCTTCATGGTAACTACGTCCAAGCAGTCTGTCCATTTCATTTTCTGAAATGCTACATTTGAGACCAAAAGAAAAACAAAATAACTAAAGTTTCAATGAACATATAAGTGATTAGAAATATGCCACAAAATTATTTTTTACAATACATTTCTGCAGAAATAATCCCTAGGTGAAGGTTTTTTTATACACATATACAAAATTTAGACAGCAATATACGCAATCACAGTGAAGACGCTGGCAAGTTCACTATTTTGTAGTGTAAATACAGAATGCAAAGCAGCCTTCAAAGAGAACAATGCTACACAGCAAGCATAGCTGGCTTGTCAAATAGCAAACACCAAAAGTTCCCTGCAAGAGGGACACAGTGCAAGAAAAGCAGCATGCACTTTGATACAAACAGCAGTTTATGGCTAATGGTTGACATTAACTGTGGTAACAGTGACTCTTGAGTGGTTGTGCATAGTTAAACTCCTATGTCATCTGTTTTCCTTTATACCATTCCACAAACTCATCCAACAACACTGGCCCTGTAGAGAGATCAAATAACTATATTTTACAAAATTTTGTAAGAGGACACGGAATGATTAAACTCAGAAATAAATTATTTTAAAACACCAATGTATAGCGGTACTTACAGGCTCCATCTTCATCATAATTACTGAGGTCAAGGTTAATTGTTCTGCTGAATTCAAGCACGTTACACCATTGATCCTTATTGATAACTTTATATTTTGATTGCTGCTTAAGGCAAGAAACATAAATTACTAAAACATATTTTCAACTCTCTCAGATTTACAGACATTCTTACAGAAAATTTAAGGTTTGCGATGAATTATGATTTTAATCTCTGTCACCTAAAATCAAACAGGGATAAACAAACCACTAAGTCAAATTAGTGTTGAGTAATTTCTGTTTCTAGTTAAGACTTCTTCTAGTGGACAAGTGTATAGCAATTAAATGACAGTCTATAAGCAAATCCAAGACACACTCTATAATTTGTCCTGTATTAAATAAACATTAACTACAGAGGGATTTGGTGAACAGGAAGAAAGGAAAGATATCAGTTACAAGTGCAGTTTTGGGGGTCAGTATAATCTAAATCGGGATAAAAATTTGATATAAACACCCATTCTTAGTTGTTTACTGCACATTTCATTACAATAAAACATCAGAGAAGACAGACAAAAAAAATGTAATTCCGTTTCAAACTTCATACCTCTAGAAACTGGTGAAATACTGGAAAAAGAGACCATGTTTTTCCTAAAAGAAGCCCCAACATGCACTTGGCAGTATTGATATCTAGGCTGCGCTGGTCCTTTTCCTGTATGAAGAGAAAAAAAGGTCAAAAAGAGGGGAAAAAAACCACAATCTCAGTGTTTTTTGTTTCCCCCAATACCCAGACCACAGTTCATTCATTCATAAAACACATTAATAAATAACAGTATCTAATACTGTTTTTTATTAAAACACAACTTCCTAGTAAAACATTACACTTTTCCTCACAGCTAATGACTTACTACAGAGAGGGGTTGCTTTCCATAGTAAAGACAGTTCTTTGAGAAAACCTACTGTGGATGAAGCATCTACTTCTACTTGTGACTTCTGCACTTTCTGGAAAGTCATGGCCACTGGACCAATATCCATGTTTGTACATATGCTTTTGCATAGCTGTAGGTCTCTTAAAATAGTATTACTACAGATATTTCCTGAGGTACAGATACTACTACCTCAACTGTCAGTAGGTGATAAGTAGCTATCAAGTAACACTGACTATGTGAGCGTCACCCAGGAGCTTCTTTGTGCTATCATTCTATTGATTATATAAAGTTTAGATTAAATGAATCATCAAACTAGCAGAGGGAGCATAAGACAGTAAGAGCTAGCACAGGAAGACTCCTCTCAGAACTGTTCCAGTTTGAGTTCAGCATAGCAGTGACATGTTAAGGCTTAGATGTGTTGTTTCTTTTTCTTTAAAAAAAAAGAAAAGTGTCATTTGTACCTAGCAAATTCATTATATCTAACCTGTGGAAAAGTTAATGTATTTGATCGTACAATTTCTGCACATCTCAAAAGTAATCAGTGTATAAATAAGACTCCATTTTGATATTTTAAATAGTTTAAATTTTTGTGAGAGATGGGACGTAAAACCCTACCCTTTTATGTCTTGAGTATAGTATTAAGCTACAAATTCAGAAATGGACGAATCACAAAAAATAAAAGTGTTTGGCCACCATTGGCCCTAATATTCCCCCCCTCCTTCCCTCTCCCCATGACTGCAGACTGCAAAATCTAAATTACTTCAGTGAACCAGAAAAAACACGAATGTAGGAAGCACCTAATAGAACTGTACAAGACAAGGACAACTGAGCCCAATGCCTCACCTGTGCAAGTGCAGTTGTATTATAGAATACACATCTTCATAAAAAAAAGAGAGAGAGAGAGAAAAAAAGAAAAGAAAAGAAAAAAGGCATGCTGAAAACATAACTACATTGTCTTGTGTGACGTAGGAAGGATGTGGTAGAACTAGAAAGAAATCCCAGTTCTCTAACAACTGACTGTCTTAACCACAACATTATTCCCTATTCTTGAAACTCATTTCATTCAAAATACACCTCACTTCTGAAATTGCGTAGACAGCATTTAGTGCACATTTTTTTTGTAAGGAAAGTGGGAAGGCCTGCAACTCTGAAAACAACACAAGCTGTTTTATATTCTGATCACAAAATGCAAAAGAGACTTCACCCAACTCAGCCTAGAGGAATAAAGTAAATTCCAGGATGAAAAAAGGGTTTTTTTAGATTAGTAACAATGCTGGAGTAACATACATAGGAGATGCAAAGAACTCATCACTCACCTGAAACCTGCAGACACTTTTGCATTCATATAACTGTTTCACTTATTTCCAGCATCAAATAGTTACAAAACTAATCCCCTTTCCAATGACTATTTACACCTTAGTGCTGTCACAAACGTCTTAAGCAGAACTCACACTGCTCTGTGAGCATATATCTTATTTTCAATACTGTTTATACTCTGAATTCTTACCACACATTCAAGTGTTAATGAAGCTAGGCTCTGCTGCCTTTACTTCAGCTGCGCTGTTCTTTGCATGCCTGACATTGTTAAGTGTCTGCATTCCCCCTCTCTAACTACTGCTCAGAACAATTTGTTCAGGTGAGTCCTTTATACACAACTCCAGCTGCCTAATGGCACATCTGCCATGACAGATGCTTTGGTTTCATTTTTATCATACATCCTGGATATCTGCATTCTCTTTCTTGGATATGGCAGAAACATTGAAGAAGAAGTCTGACACATTTCAGCATTTGTTTTTCATTCATGATAGACAGTCTGAGATATTTTTAATATTTCAGATAGAAGTCCTATTTAAGCCATAAAATACCTGCCTCTGTACATTCTCAAACTCAGCAATGACCATGGCAAACAAGAGGCAAAGAATCTATTTATGCTTAATACCAACATAGGGTGTTTTAAATGACTTCCTTAAGTCCATGCTGATTTAAATTGTGCATGCTGCATAAAATCTAGATGACACTTGTTTTTATTGACAAACTAACTCTAAAATACCAAATCACAACAGACACTCTCAAATTATCTCTCAAAACTTAGGAAGTTTAGGACAAGTGTTTTTTGTCATTGAATGCTTCCCTGAAATGATTATCCATAGGGTGGAAATTACACAATCTTCTGAATCAAAACCAAAGATGTTCCTGTCAGCTTTTTTCTATCATTCACTTCCATTATTCTGTTTAACATGATGTACAATTTCTTCTGCCATATCTAGATAGTTATATCAATGTTTGTTAGCATTCATTCCCACTTGTACAGTATGCCATTCTCCTATAGACTCACCCTGGCCCCACAGTATAAATTCAATAATTCTATTAATCTGGTAGAATTTCAGCATTTCCCCAGCTGGTATGACCTTGACTTGCAGTTCTGAAGTTTCTTTTTTTTTTTCCCTCCTCCTTCAAGAGATGTCACATCTCTCAATGTTCAGTTTCTTTCTCAACAGCATGGTATGTCACATCTATTTGTTTAGTACCTCTTGAAAACACTCCACCCACCTGCCTTAAGTCTCTTCATTTCTCTTTGACAGGCCCTCTCTGCTGGCACAATTTGCTACTAGTAAAAAGGATTTTTTTTTAATCAATTCAAAATATTTCATCAGTATCTTCAACTTCTTTGGCAATGTTTGTTATTTCTTGTATCTGCATTTTGCTTCCAGAAAAATTAGCAGAATAAATCTTCATACAGCAAAGGAGGAATTAAGGAATTGATATGGGTTTGTTTCTCTCACACTAGTTCCATGCATGCTGTCATATCCAGACTGTAGGTTTCCTTGGTTAGAAGGGAACTACTGTGAATCTCTGCATGCTGACAGGCAGAAAGCACTCATGTATCACAAATCTGAATTTCTTATGACAGACTAAACTGTCAGTATAGCTAGCAGTTCAATCTATTATTGTTATTTTTCTTATGTTACCTTTTTGCTGTCAGTTTTCTTGGTGCTTTTGGTTCTCCTGCATCAAAACTGGATCTTCAGTTTTGCCAAACAAACTGTGATCATTTTTATATGAAATCCTCTGTGATCCATCATGCAGGGAAGGTGAATGTCCAAATTTCTTGTCAATATACATGCTTAATTCAGGAAACTCAATTTTTTTTATGGCTCCCTTTAAGCAGGAGTAGTCTTATGCATATTACAGTTTCTAATATCAGGTACAAATCTAGCAATTCATATTTTATAGCAGGAAGACTGATAACAGGATATTATTTAACAAATACTGAGAACATTATTACTGACTTTCTTACAGTTTTCTAAACCAGTATTTACAGGATATCCAGCTTTTATCATGTTAATTAATTAATTTTTACTACCTGCAGAACTGTCTGAAATATCTTCCAGTTTTAAATATGTTTGTGCTCACAAGATCCAAACAGTAAGAAAAAAAAGCAGAATAACTGTAAAGCCAAAGAAAGTAAATGGTAAAGCTCCAATATGCAACAGAATAGGGCCCAAATGATTTACTCAAAATCATAAAATAGCATGAAGCAAAGAGGCAATAAAACACGTCTTCTGCACAAAATCTAAAACACTAACTCACTGACCATCAAGCATCCCATACATTTTTCTGATATTTTGCATACACTTATTTAAGACAAACTTTTTCATGTGTTAGAAGCAATCATGAGTGGTATCTTAGGAAAAGAAATAGTATATGGTCTCTTTATTATTTATGAAAGTAAAGTTTTAATTTCAGATGCTAGCCTTCCACATACTCACCCGTGCAAAGTCAAATGCGTATCTATAAATAAGTTTAAAATTGGTAGGCTCATTTAACAAAGATCTCAAGTAATCCAAAGAATTTCTCAATTTTTCTGTGGTATCACATCTACAAGAAAAACATAAAGAAGAGAATTTATAGTCTACATTCTTATATTGGTGTCTGATGTTTTTAGAAAAAGAATCTCTAACATATTTGTGTTCCCATTGCTCTGTACAAAATGCAAGACACATTTATGAGTCTGTCTGTGTAAGATGTCTTGATTTAACCCAGGGTGTGAAATGAATTTAGATAAGCTAGCAAAAGCTTATGCTTGTATACTGATAAAAATTTGTTTGGATTCATAGAAAACACATTCCCCAGCAGATTAAACTAAGAGCTTTTCCACACAAGGCAAACAGCCAGCAGAGCGCAGAAGCGAAACTGTATTTCTTTAGTTTCACTGACAGAGTTTCCTACACAGTTGTAATGATTCTGCTTTGGAAGATAAGTTAAAACACAGTTCTTCCCCAGCTCTCTGTCAAACATGTAATTATATAACTACACTTATATTAATTATCCCATGATGGTAAGATCTCAACCGAAGAAAGCAATTCTTCAAAAGAACACAAAAATGTGTGGTCACTAAAAGGGGATGTATTATATAGGATTTTAAACTGCACATACTCTAATAACATTCCAATATTTAACATTTACGCAATAACTCTGAAGCTTAGGAAGTTAAATAAATAGGTCCGATCCAGTAACAAAGATAGATGTCCCATTCTCCTTGGGGATAAACAGTATCAAACCTCATGACATTTGTTTTTTCAAGACTGCAGACATTTTAAGCCAACTGTATTTAACATGCAGCTGTCAGGTTTAAAGTTGTCCCTAAGTGAGCCATACCTCTGTAAATAGGAGCAAAAACATATAGCTACTACTCCAAAGCAGAGCTCTCTGCTTCAGGTTTTATGTTTCAAAAAATTAAGTTAAAATAAATAAATAAATAACTATACGAGACTTGGAGGTTTTTCCAAAGCACTTACTGTAGTGATGTCATTCCTTTTAACCATTCCTGTAACGTAAAGTAACCCATGTTTTGTGCGTCCAACTTCCATGCTAATACAAGCATAACTACCTAAGAGAGGAAAAAACCCATCAAGACTGAATAGAATTAAAAATATATATATATATACACACACACACATTTTTTAAATAGTTACTATTTAGTAGGCTACAAATACCTTACTTGCATAATCAGGATGTTCAGATTTTTGCTACTGGAAAAGCTAAATCATCTAAATATGACTATACAACTTGTCTATACATAAATATTTATGCCCATCACCTCTGCACCTCTCTTCTATATTGCTGTCTCTCCAGTCTATCACATGCAGGTACAGTTGGGTCAAGCAGCAACAGTTAAGACCCTTTTAGAGAAAGAGACTATCTTACTATTTCCTTATAATATTTACCATCATGGACTCTGCTGTAGTATCAATACTTTTAATTTTGTGAAAAGACACTAACTTTTAACTCAGCTTTTAAGCAACTTAAAAGGGTATCTTCACATAGATGTATGTTCAGATTTATAGCATACAGTCCTTCATAAAGTGAAATCACAGTCAGTAACGGTTCAAGACAGCAATGCTATATCCAAAACACTGGAATACTTCAGTAACCTTCACACCCATTTGAAGCTATACAATATAGAACACCAGCACAATCTTAACTGCTTCAATTCTCATACCTAATCCAATGAAAAGAAAGTAACAGTGCAAAGATACAGAGCCAACATACATCCAAGTTACCAGTAGCCACCTTCTCTTCTTCAAAGGAACATGCACAGAATGTCATTGTGGTAATCCAGTGAGCAGCACAACCATGAGGAAGATGGGTTGGTGAATTTAACATAAGAAAAGCTAAGGAAAAGGTTTCCCAAACCGGTTACAAAATCTAAGTACCAATCTAAGAACAAGTTACTTTTGACATTTGTCAAATTCCTACCTTGATTAGCACCAGTACAACCCAAGAGATTGGTGAAATCTAATTGCTCTAAAGTTGATGATGATCCCATCCGAACTCAGCTACTCCTGGGTACTGTCATCCTATCTAATCTTAGAAGTCTGAACATGCAGTATAATTCAGGTAGATACCAAGTGGATGAACTAACAATATCAAAATATCCAAGACATCAAAACAAAGTCTAATTCATAAATACTTCTACCCAAAAAGAAAAGTTTTACCCAAAAAGAAATGTCGGTATCATTTTCACAGCTCACATACAGAGCTGAGGCAAGAAACTATTTGGAAAAGTGATATTAGAGATTAGTATCATATTCATGAATTCAAGATATCACTTTTGATATATGTATGGAAAAAATTGCAGGACAACTTTCCCTGCAGACTAGGAGGAAAAGAAAAAATAATGTCATTTAAATTTGCAAACCAGCCATTTACCTAGCTCATTCTAATGCAGCTATAAACAGTTTTTAATGGCAAAATCAGAATACCTGCTTAATATTTCCAAAAGGTCTGCATCAACCGCAAAGGTTTATTACACTAATGAACTTCAAAATTAGCAAATTCCATCTTATATTTCCAATAAATCTTTGAAAAATATAATTTTCATTTTACCTAAATGGATGATGCTCTACATACAAATCCTACAAAAGATGGGACTTGCATAAGCACACATTATGCTTTAGGAAAAAGCCTGCAAGAGGCACAACAAATCATGATCCATTTGGATTTTGAAATGGCATGATGGGAGTGCTAATATTGTTCACAATATTCTGCTACTTGAAATCCCTTTCTCCCCTAGAGAATGCAGATAGAACATTAGTTTGTTGTTGTTATAGAAAACTTCCAATAAGGCCTCAGAAAAGATCCTCACAGGAGTTGGGAGGCAGGAAGGGAGGAAGTGGCAAAGGAAAGTTTGAGATTTTACAAGTTAACAGTTTTTTGTTTAAAATGAAGGCAATTTCTTTCCAAGCATTCATATAAACATCTCTGCTTTACACTCCTTTATTTTAAATTACTTCTTCAAATTTTCCATTTACAAAATTCTAATTCTTGATGGAAAAGTAAGAGATATAAAACTGGCTCACCAACATCGTAACAGACTAGGAAGATTTTGAATGAAGCTTGAACTTACATTTTCTGGTTCAACTCCAATGTCCTCACAAAATTTCTCCATACCTTCTGGCCCTACAATGTCATCAGTACCTGCAAACAAAATGCATTTTACCTATCTGTTCAAATTCAGAGAGTGAGACCTTTACAGCATAAAAGAACTGTAATCACATAGTACAGCCTGAATTTCCACACAGTTTAGCTTCCTTTGTTTTGACATGTGATAACTATTTCCCTCCTTATTATCAGGCTTTGATGCATTCCCAGAACACCCTTCATCATTGTCTCATTTATAAAATATCTTTACAAAATGTCATTTACAAAAAAAGCCGAAAATAAAAATGCTCATTTATTCATATTGCAATAATACCATGGCCACATATTACATGAATTTTAGCAACTGCAGGGGGAAGGAAGATATGAATTATACATAGCTATTTCTTTGCTGACTTAGAAGGAAGAAAAGTTTCAAAAGCTAAAACAGATGCTATTAAATCAAGATATTCATAATGTCTGCAATACTCCATTCAAAAATTATACAGGCATCATGAAAGTAGTATATTGTGCAAGATATATWTWTTTTTTTTTTGAAGTACGTTATAACTATTTAGACTATTTTGTTCAATTTATTTTATGCACATTAAAAAGGGCCTGTTTTGGAAAAAGCAGCACAGGAGGCTGAAACGCCTACTTTCAACCAATATAAAGACCAAATGTGGAAGAAAAAGAAGTTTTATAAAAGGAAAACCAACCTATGTTTTATTATTAGGTGACCTACTATTCTAGATATAACAAGGTTTAATTATATCTTTTCCCATCTTCCCATCACTTCCTCCCACCAACACTTCTCTGAACGTACACAACAGCCTTTAAAAAGACTTACTCTGTAATGCAAAGACACTGGGGAAAGAAACAAATGCAGCACCAACTGGCTGCATAAATACAAGAGAAGACTTAAGAAAGCACACAGAAGAGATTATCCTTTGAAAATCCATTTTTGAGAATATTATTTGCTACTGTGAACAAAGTCATACTCTCCACTTTCCTCTGGTTTATCTTGGCATATGTAGCCAACAGAAAACGAAAAGTTCTTTCTCATATTGACCTGCTTTTGTCTTTTCTTTCCACTGAACTCATGACAGGAATGAGTTATCCCTGTTGCTACAGTGAAAAGAAAAGAAGAAGAAAAAAAAAAAAATCACACTGTTCCACAGAATCTAAGAGGTTAGATTTGCCTTGTCTGACTGAATAGACTGCCACAGACAAGAGATCTCAGACTGGTTTGATTTATGTAATGCTTTAGAAGAAAATTTTATTATAACAAATTAAGTCACTCTTCATTATATGTAGAAAGCAGACTAAAGGGAATGAGCTGAGAGCAATGTTATCCAAGACAGTATCAGAAAACTGCCAGATGACCTTATTTCCTTCATCAACCACCTATTTCATTTCCTTGTGGTCTTCTTTAGAGTCACAAGATCATTTTTCCCCATATTTCAAATTCCTCCCTTCAGAAAAGCACGTGTAAAATTATGAAAACAAACAACAACCAGTGACTTCACTATTCGAGGATCATCTGTTGTGACCCCAGATCATAAGGGGTAATTTTAGAACTAATGCCTGAAGAAAGTTTTCACATACAAGAAAAGGAATAAATAATTTAGTCTACCTTTGCTATATTGCAGGATGGAAAACTACTAAAAGACAAGACTATTCAGGGATACATGAATTGATTCACTGTTATGCTTGAAATTAGAACCAACAGATTTCGCAGGAACGAAATAAACTACCTTTCACTTAAAAAAGACCCTCCCTGACAGCATAAGTCTGTACTACTCAGTGCTAACAAGGCAGGTGAGAAGACCTCTAAGCAAGAGAGAGAACATTTTGGACAGAAATACAGCTTTAACTATAGATCTGAGTAGTAAAGTATACACATTTTAAAATATTTTAAAATACACATCTTCTCTATTCTTTTTATTCAACAAGACAAACTGTACCTTGAATTCTTCAACTTCATGCTACACAGAACATAAGAAAAGTTTCCGTCTTTAAACCTGTTTTACCAAAATGCCTCTATATTCAGTTCTGAAAAGCTCAGTTAACGCAATTTTTACTTTCCAGTGTATATTAAGCTGTTGTCAGAAGGAAATTTGTATGTCACCCTTACCTGCATATTCATAGAACCATTCTAAGCATCTCTTACTTGAAAAGACTTCTTCCTCTGCTTTTATTCTAGTCGAATCGTATTTTCTATACATACTTAAAAAGAGAGAGAAACAAATAATTCATTCATCAAATTTTTAAAAGCAACCTTTTAGTCAATAGCCATTTTAAACAGCTACACATTTTCTTTCATTAACCAGTTTACTCAACATCTTGTCCTCATACCCAGCCATCTGGGGAACCACTTAACAGACTAAGAGTCACTGAACCTAAATATGTTTTCTCAACAGTCCATCACACTTCAACTGATCTGTAATTGTCCACATACATGAACTTGCTGTACAATAAATACAGAATAGTTCAAGTTCAACCCCAAAATGCCTTGCACTGGTGGAAGGTAAGATTTTCACATACAGACAGCTAGTTACCAAAATCAACTGATGGGCTGCAACTTGGCTGTGGGTCTAAACGCACAGTAATTCCATATCACAGTGAACATAGCTCCTACTTGCAGGTGTACACATGCTTCACGCACTTTGGACTATTTATTAGCCACAGAGAGCTGCACATAATCCTTTTGCCTCCTTGAAATCCTATAAAAGGCACAAAGGCCAAAATAGCCATGACCCACAATTATATTCTTCTAAAGCCAGTAAGTTGAAAACGCAAAAAAAAAAAAAAATAAAAWAAAATAAAAAAAAACCACAAACAAACCACACCTCACAGAGAACAGGTTACAGGTCCTAATTGACAATAACTCAAACCCCATTCGTCATGGGGTAAATAGTTATTTGAAAGCTAGATCAGTAGTGACCCCACCATCACCAGAGATGGTTGGCAGAGTAACGCTCTCCTTGTACAAGGAGCTTAGGGACTTTCAACTGCATTCAGGCAATGACACTGAAGTACTCGTCTTCTGAATTTAGCATTTGAAACGTGGAAGGCATAACAGGAGTTGATGGGTTACTCTGTGCTGTTTAGACTTTTCTGAAACAGAGCCAATACCATTTGTGCCAGCTTGTTAGGGGGAATAGACTCAGCACTCCAAGTGGTTGTTCACTGCTGCATACACGCTCCCTGATCCATTTCCGTACCTGCTGCCGTAGCTTGGGCTCGCATGGCTGAAAAGAGCCGAGTGAAAAACGGGCTTAGCCCAGAGGAGGTAGCCGAGAAAGGCTCTGGAAATGTTCCAAGCATGCAGCCCCTCTGCTTATGGTGTCAAATCCTGCTGTGGGAGGACACCAGAGTGACTAATTGCTTGAAGAAGAATTCTGAAATGACTTGATGAAATTAATTTGGGGTTGATTTCATCACCATTTTGTCCTTCTAGAAAGACACATAAAAGAAGCTTATGCGTAAGAGCTTGGAGTACACAGATCCCACTTCTTCCAACTAGCTCACATATCAGCCACAAGGAGCTGTATCTGGACATTAACAGTACATGGATCATTCTGGCAGTAATTCAAAGAGTTATTTCATAGTTATTGTCATTGTTCTTTTAAAGCAACTAAGCACTAGAATAGTAGTACTGGCCACAGCAAAATGATAAATTGCTAACTGGAAGACAAATACAAATTAAGCTTTCAAGAAATTTCAAGATGGAAAGAAAAATTAACACTGTACTGAAAAACACTGATCTGCAACAAAGTGAAAAACTGCAGACAAATGCCAGCCATACCTGTATCAAATGTCATATTACTCAAGATTCTTGGTATCACAGACTGAGTAAAGTTACTTTTTCATTTGGAAGACTTGTTTTTCTATTTGAATTACCTCTCTCTCTCTTTTTTTTTTTTTTTAATAAGTTTTACTGCAGTTGTAGAACCACTAAGCCAGAAGGTACAAAGCCAGAGTTGGAGCTTCCCCCCCCTGCCCAGTAGGTCTGATAACTTAACTTAATCCTCATACTTGCAGAACCAACTGTGATTAGGAAAGACCTGCACAACATGACTTTAAATATTCTGAATTCAGAAGAACCAAAAAAGTCTTTTCTGTCTGCCAAAGACAGGAGGCATGCCAATCATGCTGCAATTTTGGCAAAAGTTTAATTATTCCATATCACCATTTTATAGCAAACAAACATGACAAAACACCAGCTGGAATACCTAGTTTAAAACTGATTGTAACAGGAACTATTCAACATTTTTGTCCAAGAAGTCTACAAGAGCACTGCTAGGACCTGGAACATGCAAAGTCAGCGTGTTTCCCAAAGACAGACATTCACCACAAGACAATGTTTGTTCTTCTGCAAGCGCCTCCTTGGTCATTCATATAATTCAATAACGCATTAGCTGTCAGGGATTTGGGAAGGAACCCTTAAGAAATAAATTGAGTGACAGAGCTGTAGGCCATCCAGTTATTTCAGGAAAAGATTCCTGCATCTACAAATGGTAGAGTTAACATTGCAGCCTGAACCAAGGCACCAACGATAACAGTAAGTATAAGGGGAATGGAAAATGAAAACAAAGAAAGGCACCCCTTTTTGTATATCCACTGTATCTAAGTAGAGTAAATTTTCAGATGATTGACATGAGACTGCAACTCTGTTTGCTCTGCTTAAGTCTGAAGGCAGTGTTTAACAACTGCGGGAAACAATAATATTCACAAAGGAGAGCAGATGTGCCCAACATATGGCCAAGTAATTTCGAGCAAAATACTCTGGCCTCAAACTTATCATTGTTCAAAAAGGTCAGTATCTGACCACTGGAGTTTGGTTTCTGAGAAACTAAAGTGATTAAAGATCTTCAACTCATGATGGTAAGAGCAATTACTTCACAAATTCAGAAAATAAAATTGAAAAGTATAGTCTCAGGCTATCCTGGTCTCTGCTACAAGCTGATTAGCCAGACACTGATTAAAAATGCAAGTGACATCGTATCACACAAGAAGAATATGCAGGGTCAGAAGCATAAAACCATACAACAGTAATGGCTGGGTGAATCTCAGATACTACTCTCTCAACCTAAAGGAGTCAATATGAGACCATCTACTCTGCAAGATAAGAATCACTTGAAAAGGAACGCAACTGAGGCGAGTAACACCAATGCAAACCTCTCTTTGTAGGCTCTCATGGATAGAGAAGAAGCCTGTTCTCTCCCTGCTTATTCCGAATACCAAAGAAGCTGTCCCCCCAGCAATCTAGACAAACTTCTAGACTCAGCCAGTTCTATCGGCAAGAGACTCCTAATCCCTGAAGTGCTTGGTGAAGTGAGATGAGCAGGGAGAATTAAACAAATACCTGAGATTACAGCTCAGGACAACTCTGCTCAGTATCATAACAAGCCCAGCCTGACAGTGCAGGGTAAAGGAAGTTCCAAAGACAGTGTTCTCTGAACTATGAGGGATACAGATTTAACTGTCTCAAGAAATGTTACGTGCAGAGGGAAGAGCACAAATGGACACAAAAGCCATCTGGCATCTGCCTTGTATCTTAGTATCTTCTCCTATTCTTTGTGCATACTGCATGATGATGTGCCTTGCCCTTGTGCTGAGGACACTGGCTCTTGCAACACAGATGGATGCAAACTGGCAGAGTGCACAGGGTAAATCTGGACACTCTGTGAGCACAGAACATCTACTGAACAATCTGAGTTTTATAGGGCAAGTCCTCAATGGCCCATACTTTTCTCAGGATGCCCAACACTAGAACCTTCAAACAGATGCACAGTAATTACACTGACCACATTACAGTATGGTAACTCGCTTGTGCATTGATGGTCCATAAGAGAAACCTGTACCGTTTCAGTCACATGACACAAGTGAAAGAATATATTGCTCAGAGTCTGAAAAATAACCTTCCATAAAGAAAGGGCCAATGAGTATATCTGGTACTTTTGGTACCACAATCTGTACTGCTTCAGAGAATACTGAAGGTCAAACAGGAACACTAGGGTTTGCTTTCTCCATCCTCAGAGCTAAAAAGATACATGCAGAACTTCATCCTCAGAGCTAAAAAGGTACAGGCAGAATTTTTTCCCAGAGCATATGCTGTGCATATGCCTACCGGACAACAGCAAACTGAATTTCTGCCTTCACATTTAAAATTACCCTATCCATTTCTCAACCCTAGTGTGCTTCTCATCAGATACAGCAAGGAAACAAATTGCCTAGGGAGAAAAAGTATGCATTTGTCTCTTACATGTGACACATATGCAGTTACAGTGGTTCAGAATAACCTTCACTTGAAGAATATTCATCTTTATTAGTTTGACACTGAGAGTTTGAATGTCAGAACAGTGACAGCTGACTTCACTAAATGTTTCCCTATATTATAAACTAATATTCCCTTAAGGAGCTTCTGGCTTTTTCTTTTTTATTATGGCTTTTTACAGCCATTTTACTAACTAGAGAGAGGAAAGAATCTGGGACAAGGCAGGGGAAAAGCAATGCTAGATTAACCTTCCTGAAAAGAAAACCAAGAAAACCTCTCAATACTAAAGGTGCTGAAAATTTCCAAGATTATTACACTCCCATTCCCATTCTACTTTCCAGTATTAATAATATTGTGTTGACTGTGTTTTCAAAACATGCATTTTTCCACTGCAAAGCACAGAGCTCAATAAAGTTAATCTACTTTTTCATACAAATATGCTCTTATGTGGTCCATACACACATCCAAAATGAGTTAGACCTCTAGATCTAATTGCCTGAAAACACGACTTTCAGGGAAGCATTCATTCTTCATCATTCTAAGGTCCAGATATCCATCGTTATAAGACTTCTCCCCTAAGCATGATACTGGAATAAGGAGTAGAATAATTTTTTTAAATGGGACTATCAGAAAGGGGGAAAGAAAAGAAAAAAAAAAAGACATATGTTACACAGTTCATTTTTCCCTCAGGAAAAATTCTGCAAAATTCTGTATTTGGCTAGAGGCGGCAAACTAATACACAGAATTAGATAACTACACAGTGAGGACTATACTCTTTCCCAGCAACTACTTTTACATGAAACTTGCTTTACCTTCCCTGTGACTCTTTGTACTTCTACCTGTCATTAAAGAGCAATGTACAGAAGGTGACTGTTTTGCTTAACAATACAGAATCCACACAGGCTAATGTCCCTTAAAGACTTATCCCAATTTAACAGCATGCAACTTCTAGGAACTCTGTCTCTAAAATGTCAGCAGTGGTAAAGAATAGGGCACAGGTCCCTTATTCCATATATTGGCACTGGCACAACTCTTACGGTTTCTATCATTCTCTGTCCACAATGTAAGAGGAAATGTCATCGGAAATAACTAGCTCTGTCACAGTACACTGCTATAGTCGTTCCTGTTTTCAGATTCATTTCGGCTTGACACACTGAGAAGCCTGACCTCCCAAAACCAAACACAACAGGCTTGAGCTCTGTCCAACAAACAAGCATGGAAGTAGGAGATAGCATGCTCTTTGCCCAACTTGTTCATGGAACATTATAGAGGCATAAGCCAGATCTTAAGAAATCCTTCCTGGAAGGAAAACATAGCTCTAAGACTGAGCTAAAAGTTCAGCAGATTAATTCATATTGCTAGTCATGCTGAAATAATAATTGATAATTTTCTTGAAGGTAAAACAAAAGAAATGAAACTTATACACAGAAAAGCTGGGGAAGACCCCAAATCTTTGGAAGCTAAGAAGGAAGACTGACAAAAACTGGAACCACATTACAGAGAAGGATATTACCCTGCTGCTCATGACCAGCAGGTCTGGTTTTACCTCTACTTCTAAAAGCAGGCTGAAGGGTCTCTTAAGAAAGCCTTAGATGACAGCAGAACGAAGACTAAGTCTATTAGTAATAAGCTGAAAGGCAGATATAACAAAAGTCTTTAAATTATGCTTTCAAAAAGTTGAAAATGTGTGTACGTACTACTGATACTGCTTAGAGTAAGAAATTAGCTTCTCATCATTTACTTATTACTTGGATTAAACAAATCTGTATCTCTTGCTTACAAATAGCCTTACACTCTTGGGGTTTTTTTGTTTGTTCTGTCCTCCTGTCTGCATCTCAGCAAAAGGAGAGTTAAACTATGTGAACATCTCTACTCCAATGATATAAACATTTTTTTCTTGTTTCACTTCCACACTGTATGCCTATCTTTGAATAAGCTGTAGTGTCTCTCCTCTGTCAACTAGTTAGCTCTTGTATTTTATTACTTCTGAAAAGCAGCAAAAAGTATTAAGATGATGTACTGCTTTTTTTCTTGCTAGCACTGCATATGCAAAGCAATGAAAGGGAGAGTCGAAATCTTTCTTCTTCTGCATCAACAGGTCATTTAATAAATGCTAGTGCAGTTACAGTTGTGCAAACCTATTTAACACAGTGGAGTTATAGAGGCATAACCAGAGGCTTAATTTGGCTACCAGCATTTTTCTTACTTGTGCTAGTGAATAAAAAGGAAAGCACCCAGCCTAAGTCTGATATTACAATCAGATTTCAGGCTGAGAGTTAGGAAAAAAATACATCTTTTTACCTTTTTGAAGATRCTTGTTATGGAAGCATGTGTTTTCTAAGTCACCTGTGATACATGAATGTAATAGAGCTCAAATTCTACTGGGTGACAAAGTGGCAAACAAGCTTCCTGGTTGTACATGTCACTGCCTTTCAATGTCAGGACAGTTGCATACTATAGCCCTTCTACTAACATATGATGGCACCTACTGTGTAGGAGTTTGCCATCCTGTACTCCCAAGAAGCTCTGAATTTAGTGCATAAGTAATGAGTGTCCTGCACACAAGGAGTATACTGAATGATTGAGGCCGACTGAGCATACACAGGAAGTCCAACATTTCCAGAAGTGCCAGCTATGCAGCACCTATGCCAAAACTATACACTGCTCATATGCACAGTTATTGCCCACTTGTGTTTGTGTTGTCTAGAGGAAAGAGGGAAGCTGAGTAGTACCACCTCAATGACCACTCCACCAGTGGCTATCACTTTGCCTGGACAATCCTCACCCTTCCATTACACAATCGGTATAAAACCACAACAAGACAGGGAGAGGCTAGGACTCCAGGTAAGACAGTGGCTCAGAGTGAGCTAAAACCACATTCCCTTTTCTGACAGGCTGTAGACTGAGCACGCCAAATCTAGATGTTATGTGTATATATATATATATATACACACACACACACACACACAATATCGTCATGGGAAGATATTAATTATACTCATCGAAAGCTCATTTTGAACAAACAAGTACGTCTATTTTTACAGCTGGGGAACTAAAGCAAGGCAAAGTTCCCTACAAGCTTTTTGTATGACTAGGAAAAGGTGAAATACAAATTGAACTTAGATGTGCTTATTCGTATCCAGTAGTTCAACCACAGGCCATGGCTCCACACTGAGAATCCAATCAAATCTGAATACCATTTCTATTAGTATTTGAACACACAATCGTATCAGCTAATCATCTTTAGATATTCCATCAGTCTTAGCTCATGGTAAGATGACATACCCATCATGTCTACTTTTCTTAGCAGATAAATCATCTCCTGCTGCAGGTCTCCTCTTTTTCCTTGGAGGCATCACTTTACTAAAGCAGTCTGATGAACTGCAAGACCGAAGACTTCCTACAGAGGGAATTAAAAACACCAGTACAAGTAATGAAACTGTTGCAGACCAGTTAAACTGTGGCCACTAATAGGCATATTACAAAGGGAAGGGGAGGGAGGAAGTTAACAGATTCAAAAATTACAGAAGAAATGGTCTCCTTTCAAGAGAAAAACCTATCTTACTTTTATACGATTTTCTATGATCAGATTTAAGTTAAAGGCTAGTGCTACTTCACTCTAACAAAAGGGAAGAACTAAGAATATACCAAAGAAGTACTTCAATCCTCAGAGAGACATCCTAATTTTCAGTCATTTATTCAAATCAGAAGTTATAAGATTTGTTCATTACTTTTTGAAACACAGATCTGTCCCAAAAACTAGAGCACCATACCTCCAGAAAACAGAATCTTTTTATTTTTAAGCTCAAAGTTTTTTGTGATATAGAGAGCAAGGGGTAGGGAGGGTTTTGGTTGGATTGGGGTGTGGGGGGGGAAGAAGGTGAGACACTCAGCAACTGCTAGGAAAAAAATAAGTAGCTGCATCATTTGGATTGGATTCACTCAAAAGGTGAAGTTCCACAAGTAGGAAACAGCAAATTTAAGACACTGATGCAATCAAAAGGCAGTTTTTTCCCTCCCCCTTTCTCAGCTGCATGCTCCTGCTTCTCCCTTGTCAGCTCTGGTGACTCTTCACTGTGCCAATCCTGCTCACCAAACCTGTTAATTAAACACAGCCAAAAAATAGCAACTTTCTGTGTATTAGCACAAGAAAGAGCACAGAACCAGCCCTTTTGATCGCAGCAAGTTGTTTAACGGGCTTTGCTGTCCCATAAAAGCAATAGGCTGACACTCAAGGCAAAATTTTTCCTACTTTCATATACTGAGGACCACATGGACACCTGAAAAAGGTGTAAGAGGAGTGCAAAGAGCTATCAGATCAAAGCTCTAAGTGTTATGCAGAGAATTTAGAAAGGAAAGGAAGAGAAAGGTGAGGTATAAAATCCAGACACAAAGCAATGCCAAAGAAACTTGCAAGAAAATATGAAAAACTCCAGCATGCCTAATCTACCCTCTCTTAGCTTCAGCAGCATCCAGGTATAGCTGTGTTTTATTGTTTATTAAGATGCCTCAAAAATCTTTTTTTTTTTTTTTTTTGTTTTTAATCACAGCGAAAGAGGCAAACAATAAAACTTCATCCACTTTTGACATTAAGGCCAAAGACTGAAGTTAGAGGCCCAATTCCCAACAAAAACTGATGGCTTACCTAAAAACTGATATGCTTACCTATTCTTCGTATCTTTGAAAGTCTCTCTCCTGTTATAGGAGAAACAGATGTAAGGAACCTTACAGCCCCACAGGCTTTGCTACATGTATTTTTTTAAAACATGCACTGAAGCTATTATGCATACACAGTATGCATATGAAAATATGTATTTTTCCAATATTAGGCAAGATGTTCAAATTATTTTTCATATTAAGATGAACTAATTTGGTTTCAACTAATAAAGCTTGCCCACTTAGCATGTCTTCTTTGGTCTTACCTTTATCGTTTATTAAGAATAAATCTCTCTCGTTCAAGAAATATTCTCTCCAATTCAAAAATTCTTCCTACATATTCCTTTTTTTTTTTTTTTTTTCCTCCTTCAAGCACTGCCTCCCCACCACCACCACCACCACCCCTGGCCCGCCCCACATCCTCCCAGGAAAGCATGGCCACACCTACACTAAGACTATCTTTTAGAAAGAAAGCTTTAAGCATACTGTACGTTCAAATTATAATTTAACTGGTTAGCAAAAAACCTCCAAGCATTATATCCCATAAACTCCTATCGCAGAGTGATGCAAGACATGAAAACATCAGAATGGCTGTTTCAGAAAAATGCATTTCTAGAAGCACTGTCCAGAACATATTACAAAATGAAATTAACAGTAATGGCATTCATCATCTTCTCAACGATATCAGAAATAGTTGAAACAGGTAAAACAGACACTGTCTAAAACAAAACAAAAAAAATTACTAACCCAGACTAAAGAAACTAAGGGAACCTAACCTGCTGAATGTCATTTGTTCCATCTTGTCATGCCTGCAAATTAATACTGCAAAACTGTATTCCTGCAAGTTACCAAAAGTGTGATCCTTTATTGCTCTTTAAATCAAGTTTCTGAAGACTCTGCCAGTAAGCATTTATCTGAAAACCTACACAAACTAAAAACACTTAAGATGACAGTAGAACTTAACAGATGGTCAGAGACTGCCAACAGATTCAGACCTATGAACAAAGTAAGACACACACTAAATTTAATAAATGAAAAATGCATGTTAATGAACACCTAGTGTTGGAAAATATATATGAGCCTGAGTACTTGAATACAACCCGTAGCTATCTCCTTTCCTTTGAGAGCAATTTGATTCAATTGTTTGTATTCATACTTTTTTTTTTTTTTAATAAAAAAGACATTTAAAAACATGTGGCCATATGCATTGGATACTGGTAAAATGTAACACCACTACCACCCAAAAACCAGAAAAACCCAGCTTGTCTAGTTTAGTCCTCCTAGTGCTTTGTAATTTTATTGGATAAAGAAATATGCAAGGTCTCAGTAAGAAGAGAAGCAGCAAAAGACGGTTAAAAAAAAGTTCTAGAATGGAAGAATCATTTTGTTAGATCTGCAGCCCCAGATACCTAAGAAATCCCGCATGAAGTCCTTTTCTCATTAAATGATAGGGCATTTTTAGGAAGACCTCCAAATTTGATTTAAAGGCTTAAACTGGCAGTAGAATTCATCATACCCCAATTACTCCAATGACTCTCACGAAAAACCTGTGCCCTTTCTTGGTTTGAATGTATCTAGTTGTAGCTCTCAAACTGACAGGAAAGGGAAGAAAAGAGATAGCTCAGAAATTTTTAAGTAGCTATTAAATGCACATGCACCCACAAGGACACAAAAAGACACCAGGTGAACAAACATATTGCATATGCTCTTAAGGATTTAAGATTTTAGTAACTGAGTTTTAGAACAAGTCTTCACTGTGATTTAATTGCTGAATGATCTACATACTACTAAAAATCATAGTATAAGGACATTACTTTAAAAATATTTACTTTTGTCATTAGAATCAGTTTGAAGAGCAGTTATTACTTCCCTGTAACAGATTTTGAAAGTTAAACAGGCAGGATATTTCTATCTTTTACTTCTATCTGAGGATTAAAAACTACAACAGTTTGGGGGGGTTTTTTGTTCCAGGCAAGTTCTTATTTGACAGATTAATATTAATCTTTTTTTTACACAATTCTTTCTAATTTGAAGTGTAATCTCTAGGTCTGGCTTTTCATAACTAACCTCTGTTGCCACACGCCTGATCATCTGTAAACACAGCTCCCTCTGACTTCATGTGAAGTTTGACAGAAACTTTACTTACCAAGAGCAGCTTCTCTGATGTGATTTTCTTCATAGTTTCTTACTGCTGGGTCTCAACTCAAGAATGGCAGAACCCTCCTAGTTCTCACTGTTTTTTTGACACTTGAAGCTAGCATTTGCAAGGTAGAGCCTCCGAATGGCTGCTGAATAGGCCACCATCAACCAAAAGCCTGCTGAGTATAAATGCTGTATGCCAAATGTTCTATTCAATACTTCCAAATTTGCAGAAGACAAAGTTACCAAAGAGAAATATGAACTCCAGAGCTAAAATTCATCCACGAAATTTAAAACAATATGCAAGATACGCACCACAAGGGAAGGACACTCCTAAACAACAAAAAAAACAGACCAAAAAAAGTGGTCAATAAATAAGAATCCTACAAACTGCGTCCTTAGAGAAGTGATTTACAGACATATAATTTTCACCTTCTCTCAAGATAATGCCTGTGAATAATCCTGCTCTTCTGACGCTTAAGTAGCTTGAGGGATGTTTCAAAAGAAAACTAATTAGAAACTGTGAATGCTGAAGCAATTGGAAAGGCATAGCTGCTCACTTAATGATATAACAAGACCACCATGAACAGGGTTAATCATGATTTTTCAAAAACAAGATGAGAAAACCAAGATACTCATCAAAACATCAAACACAACTTGCAATCTTGTTGTAAAAGCCTGTATACTGAGAAAAATGTTATCTCCTCCATCTTGAATTCCACACTACTGAATTGTTTCAGACTCAAGAGTGTTTTCTTCTCTAAAAGGAAAAAAATAAAATAAAATAAAGAGTAAAGGCAAAAGGTTCCACAAGCTCTACTCCAAGGACAGCAGTGAAGCTTTGTTTTGTTGAAGACATTATCTCCTTATTTTAAAACAGCCAGCTGACAACAGGAAATTTTTACCTTAAAAGACATTTTAGTCAGGATAGCTGAACAAGTCACAGCTTAATAATCAAATAATAACTTTAACTATTAACAAGTTGCTAGTTCTGCAGTCCTGACAGAAAAGCAACTATTTCAAATTCTAGCGAGACAGAATCTTCCAAGTTAATGCATATAGATAGTAGAAAAAAAGAAGTTGTTTTCACAACATGACTGTGATTCTTACTGCTAGATGAGGCCAATAAGGCAAAGGTCCATACCACATTTACTATCTATCTTATTTTTCAAATGCTAATGTTTTATGAGACTGCAGTCATAACTGTGACTGATATCTTGAAGTGAGGACTGTGTTTGCTCCCAAATCATTGAAGGTTTTCGGAAAACACTATCTTGGGCTCCGAGAGATTTAGGTTCTGGAAGAAGATCTGGATAATACTTACAAAAGATATAATTTGTTTAAAGTAATTTAGATATTCAGTAAATTTATTGTTAGCTCTGAAACAACTGCTTTGAAATAAATTTATGATCCCATTAAAAGCTCATTATAAATGTTGACCTAAAGTTGAAATATTCCGTTTTTCTAAATAGCTTCTAGAGGTCTCAACCAGATTTAAACATATGTATTTCTGATCTCCAAAATAGGACCAATACTGTATTAATATTAACAAGGACACTTATGTCAGGAAAAAAAAAAAAATCTTTAAGGATCAGACTTGCTCCAAAAGATTCAGAGTATAAACAAACATCTCTGAGACAAAAAGTCATCTTTATATGAGTTTGGCAACACTGAAGGAATATTTTGTGACAGATTATTAACATGACTTTCAAATGCATTATTGGCATAGAACCTCAAATAATCTACAGCACCTATGCAGCTCTATAAATTACATAACAAAATTAATAGGATCTGACACTCCTCAGCATGATTTGCAATCCATAACACTGGAAAATATAAGTTATAAACTTTAAGCATGTAGGGATTAAACAATTTGCAAAAGTAGTTTTCTTTAGATTTACATAGGGCTCTCCATCAAGATGTTCCAAAAGTGTCAAGTCTCACATGAACTGGACACTCAAGACCACAAATAAAGTGACTATTCTGCACTATATACACAGAAAGCCAGAATAACTCCTTGCATGAATACTTGTCCTCTTATGAGGAAAACCAAGCACACACTGACTGAATTCAAGGCTTGAAGTTATGCAAGCAGTGTGGCTTCATCTTTTTTCTACAAAGAGATAAAAAACAGGACAAAAGCATAGGAAACACTGAAATGAAATCAGAAGATGAGGAGCCAAGTCAGTAGCAACCCCTACTTTCAGTTCTCATTTCATACTTCTTCCTGGTTTGAAGGATTATAATCTTCTGCAACTATTATAAAAATAACATTCTTTACCGGGATTTTGTGCCCAAGCTCATTTAATGGACATGTTTAAGCTCTTGAAACAGCTTAATCGAAACAACACATGTAGGCAATAGGATAACCATGAACATTGGAATAAAGCAGTTCATTAAAATCAACATGCTCAAACATCTTCCAAGCAAGAGAATGAGAGCTCTGAGGTCAATTTCTTATATTGACCTTTAGGACCAAAGTGCCAGGCAAGACATGAGACAAATTCCAAACACCTGAAGCATTCCTACTCATTCTGATCAGTGACAGAAGGGAACTACATCAAAACATTGGTTTTCATGCTTCACAACAGATTTTTGTAATCAAAAGTAAACAAAGATTACAGAACATCTGTACCGAACATCTTTTCATACATGAAATCATTACATCTCTGGCTTTGTACTGAGCATCTAGACCGTTACAGAGAAAATTCTGAGACCTTCATCCGGAGATGCAAGAGGACGTGAGCTCTAATGTGAGCTCTAACATATGGACAATAAAAACTTCAAGACTCTTGAAACTACATGCCTCAACCCTCTTGTGCAGAGGTTTTTATTTACAAATCACTAAGCACACCAAGGGAAAGTATTTGATAGAACCCTTTCAGAGTAGGGCAAGATGGTTCAACTATCAAACAAAATCACCTTTCAACATAGGGAGGATGGTGTACAAGTCTGAAGTGAGCCCTGTCAGATCCCAGACAATTCAGGCTGTGCATCTCTTCTCACTGCCCTAGGCCAAGAGTGTGCTAGATTTATAAACGTGTCCCAGCAGTATAGAGGAAGAGTTGACATCACTCTACACTCTTCTCTAGCGCTCAGGGTAACATCTGCAAACACAGCTAGCACGTCAGGATAGAGAAAATATTAGACAGATGGTAAGACAGATACAGTCAGTTTTAAAGAACTGTTCTGCTGAATGATCAGGGCTTTAAGCCAGTAAGTCATTTTCCTTTCCCCATAGGTATCATGCCTGAAACAAAGATAAAGGAATTCAAGGAATACGCCAGCTCATAAGTAACAAGCACAAAGGAGGTAACAAAAGTTGCAAGGCATCAAGTCACAAAGCACAAATGCTGGTGAATCAAGAATAGCAGCAAGCTAGTACCAAGCACCTGAGATGGAGGCCTCAAAACCTACAACAGTTTACTAACTAGAAAACAGATTTGGAATCAAGAAATAACCCTCCAACATTTCTTGAAAATCTGCACAAGAAACAGGAACAAGTTTCTGAATCAAAACTACTCAAGGAAATATTTGGGTTGTTTGGAGCACAGCATTTAAACCTGGTCACAGGCAACACAATAACTAAAAGAGGTCTTGCTTCTGCTCTGTTCTCACTAATGCTCTTTCAAGAGTCAAAACACTGTAAGAACATGGATAATATCCTACTAGTCTAATGGGTTGAGTTCAAGGAGTGAGAGAAGTTATCCATAAGGTGTTCTAAAGAACTTATACTAAGAAATAGCAAAATGACAGATATCACTGAAACCTATGGGAGCTCTTCACAAATGGAGAAATTAAAAGCATGAAAATTCATTTTGAAGACATATTTGAAGACATAACTTAAAAAAAATCCTGACAGTTGGTCTCTAAAATTCCTTTAGCTTTCTAAAATATTAGTTTCAATAATTTTAGTGAGACTTCTTTTATGAAGCATCTTTAAATATATTTCTTCTATGTCCCTATTAAATACCTGTCTGGTGATCGTCTTGAGCAACGTCCTCTGTCAGATTCTGCAAGAGAAAAGGAATGATACAGTTAAACGACATAGTAATCTTCACTTCTCAGTAATGTTTTTAACTTTTAGTTGATATATTAATGAATTCATCTTCATTACTTGAAAAGTATCTAGCTAAGACTGTAGAACACTTGTGTTTTCAGTTCATATTCATCTAAAAAGTTACCCTTGCAAATGTAAAAAGTTCAAGGATGACCTGTTAAGTAATTTTAAAAAATATTTTTGAACATGTTTGATCAAAAATATAATCAAACTAGGTTTGAAGAGTAGAAATAATTATCCATTGGGTGGAGAATTTTGCAGTGCTGTTTTAAGCAATTCCATTAATAAATGTCAGCAATAGAAAGTTTAACTTTACTATAAAAATGACTGTGTTTAAAAATGAACACAAAGTGTTCTCAAGAAAACTCATTGAAAACTGACTGAAATCTCAGAAACCAGTTACCCTCTTTTTTGGACAGCATCTTTCCCACTAAATTTGCAGTGTACAGCCAGAAACTATATACGAATTTCCAGCTACGGCTGCAATAAAAATAAAATGTAAACGCACAGCCAACAAGCAGGGACGGTTTTCAAAAATTCTTGCTTCATTCTGCATAAGAGGACAGTTCATTCATTCAATACATTTCCACAAGAATTGTAAGGAATTGTATAGTGATGATTATTATAATTACCTGATATATCTGGGAAACCTTACACAGAAACAACATCTATTAAATCCGATATTGCAGTGAAGGCTCCACTCTGACCCTTGGAGTATAATTGTTCAGTTTTTATTACTGCTACTTATCTTTTAATTCACTAGTTTCAAAACCCACAGCCATCCCTTTACTCATTCTCCTCCTATACAAAAAGACAGTAACAGTGTTTAAAAATGTATTCACTTAATGAGTTCAACCACAAATATATTCTGGACTAAAGCCCCAGCTACTCTGTTGAAAGAAAATGGCAAGTCCTTACCAGCTTATTGAGGGTGTGGTAAATCTTGTGAATATTTGCCAGTGTTGATAGGTGAGAGTTCAGTTGAAAATCTAGAGTGGGGAAAAATAAAATGTTATTTTTTCTGATTTCTGGCTCCAGCAACTGAAATTTCCATACATTCTGTCCATTTAATAAAATCATCAGAAGACTATAAAATAAAAGCTGAACCAACTCTTTCAACATCAACATTTTCAACACACAACAAAAACCAGTAAATGAAATCTGCAAAAGAAATCTTATATATGCTTTTTTTCTTAAGATATGGATTATCCCCACCGAAATAAAATTATAACCAATTAAAAATTATGTTAAAAATGAAACATTAAGTATTTACAACATTTTTATATTCTTTTAAAATGAGAATCATTATTACAGATCTTTCATACTACCCAGTCCTTCTCTTCCATCTATTCCAAAAACAGTTTAATTGCCCTGTCACATTTAAAATCATTACTAAAGACACTGTTTTAAGTTAGTTTGTTAATATATATGTACCTGTGTTTATACTAATTTCCTTGCAAAACTAAGTGACTGGAATACATTTACAAGTCTGAAACATGACTTTGTATAATGAGCCAAAAGTCACAATACAGCAATTGCTAAGATCAAAACCAGCTAAATTCAAAATAAAAAAGTTCTGACACCTCCTGTAAGAAGCCTTAACGTTACTTGCATGCACAGAGATAGAACACTTGAGTTTGCTTCAGTTGCAAAAGCGACAGTCTAATTTTTCCCCTACGTTTAAATTCCATACTTTTGCTAGAAATATGTTAGGAACAAAACTAGAAAAATGGTGATTTCCAAAAAGATCAAATGTGATCCAGCAACAGAGCATGCAAGCCAACAAGAAGCTGGACACAGACCATCTGAGAAGATCAAAACCAGCTAACTACTATAAAACATTTATATTTAAATTAAATCTAATTAGCTACCACACTAGAACTTGTGCACAAAAATGCTTTCATTAAATAGCTAGAGACATACACTATCTAACAAGCATAGTATTGCAAGCAAAATTCATCTATACACAAAGAGCTATATATGCCTAGTGTCACTGCTATCAGTTACCACATGAAAGCATTTCTACCTGGCGACATCTAATCTGGCTTTCCCATTTGCTGATACATGACATAAGTAATGTCAAAAAAGTAATTCTCACATTTCCATCCTTAGCATTACCAAAGAATGCTCTCAAAATGCACTGAAGATGACCCAGAATCTGAGGACAAACAATAGTTAACATTAAATATCAGATCCCCAGGACAGTGGACAACACTGCTATACAATTAAGAGGTGTACTGGCAGGAACTGCCTGCTGTAAGGCGTACTTGTTACACATATTGATAAGGAACTCTCTCACCACAGCGGCTAAAAAAAATTTCAAACGATACATTTAGGAATCACAGGTTTCATTTCACTATGTCAGCTAGAGAGAGGTCATCTCACTAATGTCACTGTCTATTTCTTAACATACTTTCACAGTTCATCACCATAGCAATAAAATACATAGAAATCAGAAGTACCAAAGACAGAATTCCCAGCTTCAGATATACTCATCTTTATTAATTCAAAGACAATCCATATCTTGTTATCAAGATACGGTAAGATGATCTTGAACAGGGTGCTAGATTTTTCTTCCATATTAAATGCTCAATTAAGTTCCACTTTTGCTAGTCAAACAATACTAAGCAGAACCATGCTGCAAAAAACAAAGCTGAGTTACTTGGCCAACTATTCAATTTGACATGACAACAAGAACCAATAAATAAATAAATAAAAATAAAAAGGACAAGAGCCATTCCTAGAAGATTAAGATTAAAATATGATTTTTATGATTTTTTTAACTGCCAGATCAGGTGAAGCTTTTCAGAATATGAACTAAAAGATTTTCCCAGTTGCCCTAAGATCCACAAAGAACATGAGTCTTCAGAGAAACCAGTTATATTTCGAGTTAACAAGCTGAGAATAATGAGCAATTATTCTATTCTAAATTAATATTAAACAGTAATTTTGGATAGTACATTTAAAAGTAATACACAAAATATTTTAAAACTAAGACTACGTGTAAGGTATTGCCCTTAAAATAAAAGTCCTAGGGACTTTCAAACACATCATTCATAGTAGTTTGTTTCACATATCCACTGGGAATATCCTTACAATTTTAAGCCGTTACTTAAAAAGCAGTTTATATAATCATAAAGGATTTAGAGGGATTACACAAATATATTTTACAGTTCTTATCTAACAGCCATCACATCTTAGTTCCACAAAAATGGTTTATTCACATGAATACTGAGGTTATTGTAAAAGAAAATAATTTTAATTCTAGAATGAAATGACAGTCCAAATTTTTCTCTTTTCTACAGGGTAAGCTTGCAAAGTAGGGATACTACTCAAACCTGAAAACGGGATTCTTTATTTTGGTTACTGTTATGAAAGCAAAGTTGAGCAGTAGCCAGTACATTAGGAAGTTAAATTACAGCTCAAGTCACCTTCTGAACTGCTCACAGTGGTAGGCATACCCATAGTGCGAGCAATATGCAGCAAGTATCCTATGCCATTTGAAACGGCGTATTTTGGAAAACGTTGTTGAAGAACCACAATCTGGAAAAGAATATCTCCCATTCTGGCATCACCTTGCAAATTAGCAAAGGGACAATCGCACAGTCTACAGGACAGGACAAGTGAGCTGATTTAACAGCTGGCTGCAGCTGGAAGGCTCAGAAACACTCTCTCCCCCAACTCCAACTTCCAAATTTGCTTATGCAGCCTCTCAGCTGGGCTTCCCTCTAGTGCCTGCCTGACCCCCTTGGTCAGCCCAGCACGCTCTCAGGAATCTTATTCCCCTGCAAAATCCTGCCAGTTCAGTGGTCTGAACCAGATCACCAGGGACGAATAAGCAGAGTTAGAGCGAGACAGGAAAGGACATCACAGATGGGTGCAAAACTGTCTCTTTTGTCAGCAGCAATCTGTTAAAGCAAAACAGCTGTCCATTCAAGCCCCACTATGAGTAGACATACCACATGAAACTACCTACTCAACAGCAGGTTGCATGAGTTTTCACGTAAGGAAAGCCATCATGTGCGAAGATATTTTTCACCTGAATGGAAGAGCTTCAAAACACGTGAACTGGTCAGAAACTACTCTGTTTTTCCTGCAGAAAAGGGAAAATATTTTGTAGCAAAATACCATGCAGTTTAATGAGCTGGGACCAAAAGGAGGAAAGCTACTTGCTTTGTGAATGTTGAAAAAAGATATGGTGAAATGTTTCCTAAGGTACGGATTTTAACAGGAGTGGTGTATGTCAAACAAATATATCTATTTTTGTTGATTAACTTCTATTTTTCAGGTAGATGTTAACTTACTTTTAACAAGAATCAAGCAACTAAAATTCCAAATGCCATTAAATATTTTGTAACAGTTTAGAATGTAACAGTCAAATTAAAAAGTATTGGTAAAAAAAATTGCAAATCCAGTATCACACAAAATGGGAAAGAAAAGAAATGCCAGAATCAATCCAAAAGCATGGGATTTAAGCCTTGTCTGCAGTTTAGCATACAGAGCAAGTGTTAAAGTCTAGGTTAGTCAATTAGTCATGATCATACAATATAAATGTAAAAAGCAAACAGCTTAAAAATAACTTTTTAAAAAAGTGTTAGCATTAAGATTTACACTAAGAATCTAGCAGTTATGGAGAGGCAAAAGAATGCACAGCTCTTTGGGCTTGTTTCCGTAACAAACTGGAAGATAAAAAAATCATTCTATACTCCCCTCAACAAAACAAACTTAAGAAATGTAATGAACAAGCAAACAAAAGCAATTAAAATATTTAAGATAAGTGAATAGTATAGGTGAGTGAAACTTGAGCACTCAAGTTTCCTCTCCAAAATGTACAATCTTAAAAGGTTAGGTCAGATTTTTTGAAAAAACTGATTGTGCTGTAATTCTGATGGGTGGCAATCATGTGTTGTAAAACTATTCAAATGAAACCACAACTGAACACCTAAAGTAGAGTATTTTCCACCTATGTGCCTACATGCACATAGACAAGTACATGTCTGAGCTAAAACTTAAACTTAGTTCCTGCTGTCAAAATTATCATCTTAAAGCTTGGACAAGATAGAAAATTTAAAGAATAGAAGGAATTCATGTGATAAGATTCTAACTGAAAAACAGTAAGAGTTGGAACAAACCACAGCTACTGGTTGCATTACAATCTACTACAAAATTAGCAATAGTATTAAATCAGACTCAGTCGTAGACTCCAAGTTTCCATTAAAAGCTTCTGGTGTATTTATTTGAGCAAATGGAAAATCCATACAAACTCTTGCAGTAAACATATTTCTGAAAGTATTATACTAGACTGATATGTCATTAATGCTACAGATACAACTCTGCATTAAAAAATTAAGTATGCAAGTAGCTGTCGTAGTTTTTGTGACTGATAAAATAAATCTGACTGTTTTTAACTCAGTACAAATATCTTGGGTAATTTGTCATCAGTTTCTCAGAAAATAACGAAAGAGAAAACATGTACTAGACAGACTCACTGCTGAAAAATAAAATGTAGTGTTTATGCTTTTACTTTTATTTAGTATAATCCTTTTTCAAATAATAGAACTGGAGTAAACTTGTAGTGATAGGGGAAATAATGGTTCAAAATACTGTCTCCTTAAACAGTTTTAAGCAAGGTTTGCTTATCCAGAGAAATAATCATTTGCTCCACAGTCTACTTACAGAATTATCCTAACAATAAGATAATCTAAAGATTAAGGAATTTAGAAGGACGCATTTGAAATCTAGAATTGGTAAAAGCCTTCCATAGCTATGTTAATGAAGGAGAATTTCTATATTCATTATTGAAAGGAGAAAACATGAGAAAGATGCGAATCAGAAGGTTTATTTTCACTTGCACAGAAACACAACAATGCACCCAAAACCAGAGATTCCCAAAGGGCAATACACAGCAGCCAGGAGCTGACTCTGCATTCCTGTCAGAGAATAAGGACTCATTTCCAATTTCTGTAGCCGAATCTGCCAGGGCTGCAGCAGCCTCCACTCAGGGCCACTGGAGCCTCAGAAGGCACAGCTCTCCCCGTCTATGCTACAAGAGCAGACCTGGGGTAAGAGGCGGCAAACTAGAAAGGGCTAGAAAAGCGGGCTCTCCCCTGATTTAGTAGGGTTTAGCATAAGGCTTGATACAGAAAATAAGAAAGAAAATAGAAGTAAATCCCAGTCTGGACAGTGAGGGCATCCAATTAAAGGGAAAGACAAGTGGGACAATCCATCCTAGCCTGAGGAGCAACACAGGGGCAGTGCTGCAGGCACATTTCCTCCCACACATGTGCACACCAACCATCACCAAGTTCGGAACTACTGCTGATGCCAACGGTATCCTAACCCATACTTGCAAATTTGGGTACATTACTACACACTAGAAATATTCTGAAGCAAAAATAAAGAGTGATTTAAACTATTAAACACCACAACTTGTGTACTGACTAAATATATTCGATAAGCATTCCTAATGGAGATTCTTGCCAGAATAAAACAAAGCTGGAATGACTGGCCACAGTTGGATAAGAATGACTAAAAGCAGTGGATAATTAGAACTAATTTTAATCCATTTCTAAAGCATACATTACCAAACCAAATAGCATTTCAGTGATTCATGTTACTCAAGCTGTGAACTGACCCTCTTTCAGTCTACAATTCAAGAACACAGTAAGTCTACCTACAAGGTTTTTAATACAGAATCAAGATTTTACAGCCATTTGATGCAAACTGTTGATCTGTCTAAATCTCACTCTGTCATCAAATTCATTCAAAAAAGGTCAACAAGTTAATTTTGTAACAGCAGGTGCTGCAGCCATAGAGTAGTTTGTCCACAGTACTCTAACTTCATGCCAGATTAGATGTCATCTGTCATCCTACAATGGGCATAAAGCCAATAAAAACTTTGTATCTTGTGCTCTAGCTAATTCAGCAGAAATGCAACCCTGTCCAGATCAAGTACGCACTACCAGGGTATCCAGCACTATACGGATCTGTTATACATCACTATGGAGCTTCAACAGCCTACAAACAGTTATGCCAGTCAAAGATATTACTGCCCCAGCTGTTGGTTTCTTCCTCCCTGCCAAAGGTTACAGTTCTCACAGCTCTGCCAGCTGCACCCGTCATGGGAGCACTCTCTAATCCACTTCAGGCAAAAATCAACCATGTTAGTTTAGACAATTTAAAAAAGTGGCAAGAGCTAACTCAGATAAATTTGACTGAGTGGATTAGAGAGCGCTCCTGCAAACCACTTTACCAGTAGAGCATGGAAGCAGTAGTCTTCAGCTAATGGGCAGTAATGAGCAGCTGCAGTAGACAGTCCCAAACTAAATAGGGTCTGTGCAGCCACACTTCTGCATCAAGTGAYGCAAAAGCATGTGTCACACCAGCTGGTTCCCGAGGGCAGACTAAAGCCTTGTAGCTCCGACCATAACAATATACATTAAAAAAAGAGTAAGAAGATAGTAACTTTTGATCTCTTTATGAGCCCAAAAGAGAAATTCTGTTAAAACTCAGGCCTATGATTTCAAGTAAAACTTCTTAATGGATAGTATAAGAAAAATGCTTCCCTTAAATGTGCACGCTTCTAAACCTCAAAAAGGGTTTCTGCTTTAAGTCCTTGCTAGTCTTTCTTACTGCAGAGGAATATCACATCACCCCTACATGCTCAAATATTTAAACTGGATACAAGAGTTGTGCATTTTCATGGGATGTATGGTACTTCCTAATACAGTGCTTTTTGGAAAGCACAGGACAGACAAATCTACGCAAGTCTTCCTCTTGTGCTTGAAGATGCACACAAAACTAGGAAATGATGTTTTTTTAAAAAAAACAAGTCTTTTTTTCCAATATCCCCAAAGTGAGGGAAAAATGTAAAGAGAATGTATAGAGAATTAATAATTCATTTAAAAGTTAGCACAAGAAGTTACTCAAAGACAAAAATAAATTTATATCAAGTGCCAAAATAACACAAATAGAATCTCATCCTGCCACAAAAGACTGAAGAGAAGCAATAAGAGGAAATCTGTTTACTTGCCTAACTGAACTCATTGTATGGCCTTGCACATAGCAGACATTTCTGACTATACTTACTGGACTTGCAAGAAACTTTTAAGCAAAAGTCTGCATTAAGGGAAAAGGAAAATCGATGCTTCTCACATTATGTGAGAAAATATATATTCAGGTTCAGAAAGAAAAATTGAGACAGGGCAAAAAAGGATTAACAGAGTTTCTATAGCAAGAACAGAGAAGAATTTAAGAAGGGCTAAAAAGAAGGTTCAAAAAAAAAAAAAATCCAGAAACAGTGATAAGCCAGCTTCCATATTTGTAAAGATGTGCTACAAACACTTCTTGTTTCAAACATCTCTACTACTGAGAAAAAAAGAAAAAAGCTAGTTACAGCTAATGAAGTAAGTTAATTTAGGAAAACATTTCTATTTAAAATACCACATACACAAGGCCATGAACTGCCAAAAAAAATGGCCTAAGGTCAAAAATCCAATTATTTCAAAGGACATTCTGAAAGGGAAGTCTGTAACAGGTGAGGGATGAGAAACACTACTCTTCTCATTTTCTGCAGAGAAATTAGGAAAAAAAAAAAAGATACAAATGATCACCCTATAGTCTTCAACACCCTACATGAGAGAGCGTGGGAGTATCTGTAACTGCAGCTTACACATGCATAATAAAGGCCTACACCTTTTTTTTGGATAGTGCATATTCTAAAGAGCCTGAACAGAAGGCATGTTCTAGAATAATTATCCTTCCATTTCCAACATGAGGGAGTTATTTGTGCTTTCATAGCAACCTCAACCACCAACATATAACGATCTCTAAACATAAAAGTAAAATAAATCAGAACTACTAAAGAAATTATATAGCCTTATGAGTTGAGCTTTTAGCAGCCTGTCCCTGTCCAGTTTCTCATTTTGAGAAACACAAGAGGATTCAAGAAAATCCAGGCCTTATGCAGCATTTCTTCCCATAACTACTTTGAGGACTTTATCCAAAAGTCAGAACATCAGTCATTAATGTATGATCAAAGCTTCAATTTTCATTATCTTTTCCATAAGGTAAGTTCTGCAGTAATTAAGTGTCTCCGAGCTGCAGCTCCTTGCACAGTGAGGACATCTTCCTGCGAGATCCCACAGAAATCAAGACCGTCATTCTGCTGAGACAGCCCTGCGCTCAGGATGAGGGCTCATCTCTAGCAGAGGGGGACAGAGCCTGTTCCTCACCCACCCTACACCTAGGCGGGGATGCAATCCCCACCCTCACCTGGCAACCTGTTCATGAAACACGGTCCTGCCCGCTCTGACAACAGAGCCAGAAACCATGCGTCAGAGACAAAGCCCTCCCTACGCTCCCCCGAAACAGGCACACGAGCTTCGCTCAGGGCCGCCTGCGCCCCGCTCCCACCCCGCAGCCAAGCGCCTTCGCCCCCGGCCGCGCCCGCGGCCCAGCGCTCCCGCGGGGGCCGCGCCCCCGGCTCCGCTCCGCTCCGCGCCGCCCGCGGGGCAGCGGGCTCCGCCCCCGCCCCCCTTCGCCGCCGTGCACGCCGGGAGTTGTAGTCCCCAGCATCCCCGCCCCAGCACCGCCGCGCGGGGCGGCAGCAGAATAGACTCCACCTCCCACAATGCAGCGCGGTCCCCAGTCCCCTTCACAGCCCGTTTCTTCTGCACCGGCCCGGTGGAATCCGTTAAATTAACCGTCCCCCTCTCCCCCACTTCTCACCGAACGAGGCCGCCGGGCAGCCCCGCAGCCCGCACCCCTCTCTCCCCTCAGCGCCCCCGTCTCCCTCTCAGGCCAGCCGCGAGGGCCCACCAAGGCCTCACCAGCTCGCTGCGTTTGCAAGCTGGGTCGGTGAAACTGCGTCACAGCCGCTCAGCGCCCCCAGCCCCCACCGGCCCCGGCTCCCTCACCAGCCCCCGCCATCTCACAACCTCCCCCCGCTCCCCCTCGACCCCTCTCGCCCTGCGGGGGAGCCCACCGAGGGCCACGGGGCGCCCAGCTTCCCCATGGGGCTACTACCTCCACAGACGCCCACCCCGTCGGCGGCTCCGTGCCCACCCCAACGCCCTCCCCCGAGGCCGGGAGCCCCGTCCGCGCACTCGGCGGAGCCTCCCTGGCGGGCTGCAGGAGAAGCCGCCCCCACGCGGGTGGCRGCGACCGCCGGCGGAGAGGCTGGGCCAGTGCCCCAGGGTGCTCGCCACGGGGCGGGAGAGAGAGCATGGGCCGGAGCCCGGCCGCGCCGCTACTCACTGACAGCGGCGGCATCCGAGTGCATTTTCGTGCAGCGCACACTGCCCTGCCCGGCCCGGCTCCCTCTGTCCCTCTCTCCCAATCACAGAGCCCAAGCACGGACACCTCCCGCCCCGCCCATCGGCACCACCCATTGGCTCGAGCTGCCCTGCGAGAGCGCAAGTTCTGCTCTTCTATTGGATCAGGCACCTGCCATTTTCCTCCTACCGGCCCCGCACCTCCTTCCCCACCTGCTCTCGCCTTCCTATTGGGCAAAAAGCTGAAGCACTCCCGCCTCCCTTCACTCTGACTGGACTTTGCCGGTGCCAGTTTTTCCTGGCCTTGAAAGCGCGTGCAAAGAACACCACTTTGTGTCACCCGTGGCTCTGATTGGCTCCGAAGGGTGAGGACCACGCCCACGGCTTGATGCGTTTGGGTAAATGGAGACGGAGGGCGGGGCCACGGGACCACCGCAAGACCTTGCCGGGGCTGTGCCGCGTCGACCCGCCCCGCAGGGCACCTCCGCCGGCGGCCGCGGCAGCCTTGCTCGAGCGAGGAACCGCCCCCTCCGCGTCTGGAGCCCGTTTAACGGACGGCGGGCTCCGGCCCGAGCGGGGCACGCGCCGTTTAACGGGCTCCTGGGCCCCGAGAGCAGCGGGCCCGCCCGCGGAGCGATGGGCGGAGGCCGGTTTCCGACCGGTTTCCCCTCCGGACTGAACCGGGAACCGTCGCGGTGGCGCTTCACCGGGGCCCTGCGCGCCGCGGACTGGCCCGTGCCGTCCCGGCAGTGCTGCGGTAGGCGTACGTGCATACACGCCGCCGTGCAGCGGGGCGCCGCGCGGGCACGGCTGCAGCAGGTACTTGCAGCTGGGCCGGGAAGACAATTTTGGGGCGAGAGAAACGCCCTGCTTTTGTCTCGTGAAATGACACTTCAGTGTAGCCAAATTACAAACTATTTTTAAAAGAATTCACGGTTTCTGTCATCTCCCTCCTGCTTCTAAGGAGAAAAATGGCAGCCTGCCAAAGCAAGCTGAATGCACAGAAGTGTCAGGTCAACCTTAAAGCAGCAGCAGGCTCTATAGTGGGGACACGCAGGGGCCAGCAGCTGCTGCATGCAGGTAGGAAAGATCTAGGTGAGACTAGCTCATTCCCCCTATTGTTCCCTCTCCTAAAAGACCAGCACATGAACCCACCCCTCTTTTTCCTCCTTGCAGCATACAGGGAAGGAGCTCCCCATCTCTGAGGCAGAGGAGGAAAAAGACGTCTAGCAGGTCATTGCTGCTTAGCATGTGAGCTCGTTATCTCAGTCTTTCAGGGATAACAGCCTTCCCTTGCTCTACTCGCGGCTGAAACGCAAATGAAAAAAGATTGCTACAGCACTGCATGTGTAATTGAAGATAATTGAAATTACCTATAAAAAAGAAAGTAAATTACTTCCGAGAGGCTAAGTTAAAAGAAAATCAAGGACTCAGAAGTAAATGCCAGATTTAAAGTAATTCTGCTATTTGAAGAAATGCATTAGGATAGTCTTGCATGAACTGATCACACTTGTTTTCTTAGATGACCTTTACCATATTCAGTGAACCAGTCAAAATGTACAAGTGCAGCTAATTTACATTGCAATAAAATATGCATGTTGCTAACTCCTGTTTTACAGAGAAGAAAATGGAGTCAGTAAGAAAATGAATTATCTCCTCAAAAGTCATGTATTAAGAATGTATCAGAATAGGACAAGACCTCATTATTTGGGATTCTTCTCTAGAGTTGTTCACTCTCTGTCCTTGAAATTATTTCTCCAGAACTTCCTGCCTTTTCATCTCTGACACTTTTCCTATTTCCAACATTTTATCTTTATCTTAGCAATTGTCAGATATTTTACATTACCACCTTGGTTCAAAAATCTGTGTGATAAAATAAAGCAGTACAAGCAAGTTTTAGTTTCTCATGTGGTTCAAACATCCTACATCTGTGCTTGTCACCCCAAGCTCTTAAACTCAGTGGGGGCACCACTGAGTTGCAAGTCATCTGATCTGTTTTAATTTTGGATTGAGAGGAACAATGCCTTTAGAGGTGCCTGTTTGTCTGCATTGACCGTAAAAAGTGTGTAAAACACTAGTTCATAATGAAAATGTCTTCACAAAAATATCTCATTGGGTCAGGCGAAATCTTCTCTCTTGTCCTCTGTAGCGGTAAACTGATACGCATCTAAAGAAAGGCAGGACAAAACCACTCGCTGTCTGGTTGTATCTGAAGCCATTTGGACCTAAATAAAGGTTTATGTGTTTTTTTCTGACTCTGTTACTCAGAAATCAAAGATATTACTTTGCTTTACAAATCCTTCCATAGACTGTAACTTCCATAAGTGTAAAGGAAATAATACTGTAAGCTTGACAAGGTTTGAATGTTTTTGCATAGTTGAAAGCACAACTAGAATCTCTGACCCTTAAAATTAGATCTGCAAAGAAATCTATAGGGAAACACAAAAGAGACTTTGTTTTCTGCTTCTACCTGCTAAACAATGGAGTGTATGCTTCGGCCAAAAGAGACTGCCCCACACGAAGAATGCCCATTATAACAGTGTGCACCTTAGTTCCAGCCCCAAGAAGGTACAAATATCCCCTTTGTTAACACTAGCTGTAAACTACTATACAAGTCTCCAGATGTTATGTAATCAAGTCCACATTTTATTTCTGAAGACTGAGTTTACAAAATGCAAAAATGCTTCATTTTCCATAAAGCACATCAATTTGGAAGGGAATGGTTCATCAAGCATCGTCTCAGGGATGAAGACAGTGTAAGCAGCTCCAGCATTAGCCCCTTAATCCTAGCCTTCCTGCCATCCTTTCTTTTGTGCTAGTACAAGCATTTGGGCAGCAAGACAGCAAATTAGATCAAAGAACTACACTGGCTTAATTTTTTTTTATTGTTGTTTTTATTTTTCAGCCAGATCAATTTCCTGATCTGGCTCACCACACATGCAAATGCTCCCGCCAACACACAGGAGAGGAACAATTAACCAGAACTGGTGAGGGGTGGGAAATGCATCAACCAGCTTAACTACTGTTAGACCAAAATTAAAAACCGCAGTCATTTTCAATGGCCTTGACAAATCAAAAGGGCATTTTTTCTAAGCAGGACTGTCCTTTTTTTCCATTTTTATGTTCATGTTGCCTTTTTTTTTAATTGATGGTTAAAATATCAAGCACATAAGAACACTGTAGACTGTGAAAAGTACTGGCTAATTTGTAGAGAGGGAGGAGCCATATACAGGCATACCTCATTTCATTGCGCTTCGCTTTATTGCGCTTCACAGATACTGCATTTTTTACAAATTGAAAGTCCGTGGCAACCCTGCGTTGAGCAAGTCTATCGGCGCCATTTTTCCAACAGCATGTGCTCGCTTCGTGTCACTTCGTGTCTCTGTGTCACATTTTGGTAATTCTTGCAATATTTCAAACTTTTTCATTATTATTATATCTGTTATGGTGATCTGTGGTCAGTGATCTTTGATGTTACTATTGTAATTGTTTTGGGGCACCACAAACTGTGCCCATATAAGACGGCAAACTTAATCGATAAATGTTGTGTGTGTCCTGACTGCTCCACTGACCAGCCGTTCCCCATCTCTCCCTCTCCTTGGGCCTCCCTATTCCCTGAGACACAATGATGTTGAAATTAGGGCAATTAATAACCCTACAATAGCCTCTAAGTGTTCAAGTGAAAGGAAGAGTCGCACATCTTTCACTTTAAATCAAAAGCTAGAAATGATGAAGCTTAGCGAGGAAGGCATGTCGAAAGTTGAGATAGGCTGAAAGCTGGGCCTCTTGCGCCAAGCAGGTAGCCAAGTTGTGAATGCAAAGGAAAAGTTCTTGAGGGAAATTAAAAGTGCTACTCCAGTGAACACACCAATGATAAGAAAGCAAAATAGCCTTAGTGTTGATATGGAGAAAGTTTTAGTGGCCTGGATAGAAGATCAAACCAGGCACGACATGCCCTTAAGTCAAAGCCTAATCCAGAGCAAGGCCTGAACTCTCTTCAATTCTATGAAGGCTGAAAGAGGTGAGGAAGCTGCAGAAGAAAAGTTTGAAGCTGGCAGAGGTTGCTTCATGAGGTTTAAGGAAAGAAGCCGTCTCCATAACATGAAAGTGCAAGGTGAAGCAGCAAGTAAGTGCTGATGTAGGAGCTGCAGCAAGTTATCCAGAAGATCTAGCTAAGAGAACTGATGAAGGTGGCTACACCAAACAACAGATTTTCAATGTAGATGAAACAGCCTTATATTGGAAGATGACGCCATCTGGAACTTTCATAGCTAGAGAGAAGTCAACGCCTGGCTTCAAAGGACAGGCTGACTCTCTTGTTAGGGGCTAATACAGCTGGTGACTTTAAGTTGAAGCCAATGCTCATTTACCAGCCCGAAAATCCTAGGGCCCTTAAGAATTATGCTAAATCTACTCTGCCTGTGCTCTATAAATGGAACAACAAAGCCTGGATGACAGCACATCTGTTTACAACATGGTTTACTGAACATTTTAAGCCCACTGTTGAGATCTACTGCTCAGAAAAAAAAAGATGCCTTTCAGAATATTACTGCTCATTGACAATGCACCTGGTCACCCAAGAGCTCTGATGGAGATGTACAACGAGATTAATGTTGTTTTCATGCCTGCTAACACAACATTCATTCTGCAGCCCATGGATCAAGGAGTAATTTTGACTTTCAAATCTTCTTATTTAAGAAATACATTTCGTAAGGCTATAGCTGCCATAGATAGTGATTCCTCTGATGGATCGGGGCAAAATAAATTGAAAACCTTCTGGAAAGGGTTCACCGTTCTAAATGCCATTAAGAACATTCGCGATTCACAGTAGGAGGTGAAAATACCAACATTAACAGGAGTTTGGAAGAAGTTGATTCCAACCCTCATGGATGACTTTGAGGGGTTCAAGACTTCAGTGGAGGAAGTAACTGCAGATGTGGTGGAAATAGCAAGAGAACTAGAATTAGAAGTGGAGCCTGAAGATGTGACTGAATTGCTGCAATCTCATGATAAAACTTTAACGGATGAGGAGTTGCTTCTTATGGATGAGCAAAGAAAGTGGCTTCTTGAGATGGAATCTACTCCTGGGGAAGATGCTGGGAACACTGTTGAAATGACAACAAAGGATTTAGAATATTACATAAACTTAGTTGATAAAGCAGTGGCAGAGTTTGAGAGGATTGACTCCAATTTTGACAGAAGTTCTCTTGTGGGTAAAATGCTATCAAACAGCATCACACGCTACAAAGAAATCCTTTGTGAAAGGAAGAGTCAATCGATGCGGCAAACTTCATTGCTGTCTTATTTTAAGAAATTGCCACAACCACCCCAACCTTCGGCAACCACCACCCTGGTCAGTCAAGCAGCCATCAACATCGATTGAGGCAAGACCCTCCATCAGCAAAAAGATTACAACTCGCTGAAGGCTCAGATGATGGTTAGCATTTTTTAGCAATAAGTATTTTTTTATTTAAGGTATGTAAATTTTTTTTAGACATAATGCTATTGCACACTTAATAGACTACAGTATAGTATAAATATAATTTTTATATGCACTGGGAAACAAAAAAAATTGTGTGACTCACTTTATTGCGATATTCGCTTTATTGCGGTGGTCTGGAACCAAACCCGCAATATCTCCGAGGTATGCCTATAGTTACTTTTATCTTCTTCACTATCAGAAACATAGTGTAGAAAGGTCTTTGAGGAAGACCGGAACCTCTCTGATTCTAAAGGTTATCAGACTACAAATTGCTAAAGCCTTTGCCTCTCTCTAATACCTTTTTTCATCACACTTAAAACAGGCTTGAAAGTTAATTTTAGGCACAAAACCCACACTCCATTAGGCATTTTAAAAGTCAGAAGGAAAAGAAAATTGTATTGAAAATACAATTAACAAAGCAGATTTTGCTTAACATTAACAAAGCAGATAAAGCATCAACAAAGCACAGTATAGGACATTGTAAGAAAAGAGATAAATTGGGTTTTTAGTAGGCAGCAATCACAGTTCTCAATCATATGCAGATTTCAGAAAGTAACTGAAACCTAAGCCAATACAAACAGCTTTATGTAATGTTTCTGAAAGATTTTTCACCTTTGGATTTGTAATGAAACATCTCAACTGTTATTCTTGTGCGTTATCAGTAGTGTATTACTGATCAGGGATAAAAGAGGACCTCAGGTGGCAGAAAGGAGCAGCTGCACTTTCCAGTCACTCCTCTTCTAAGTAATTTAGTTCATTTTAATCACCCTGTCCCATGGACTCATACTATATGCTGCTTCTTTACAGATAAAGGTTTGTTACACTTGCTGCACAACTGTATGACTTTGGCTCTGAGTGCCCTGCAAAAAATGTAATATTTTATGTACATGAAAAAAAAAAATTTTAAGGCTATTGGCAGTTCATATTTATATCTCCTTAGATTTAGATTTTTAGTTTTTGTGAGCTTGATATTCCAGATTCTTTAAATTCTGCATCACTCATAATTAGGAACACTTTAAGCAGCTAAGCCTCAGAGAGCAGTTCAAAATGTCTGCCTGAACCCTGGAGGTGCCTCAAATCAGCCGGCACCTTTAGGGCCACAGAGCTCCTTACCTACATAAGGAGAGGATCCTGTATATTTTAAATCCTGTTTTAATGAAACGGGGGAGCTGGTCACCTGGACATCTAAACACACCTAACTCACTTCAGTACCATCAACTCCAGTGCAAAACATAAACGGAGGATGGCGTGCACAACTTGTTTAATAAGCTTTTAGCCACAGCACCCCTCCTGGAAATGGGAAATAAAAGTTTCAGACTCCTCTTAGCCGAAAAGGTTTGAACCACAGCTCCCAGATCTCAGATGAGTGCCCTATAACAACATCCTGAGCCATTGCTCCCGAAGCTGAGCTTACTATACACATAGAATTGAAGAGTCAAAGTCTGAAAGAGGGAATATATGCAAGAGGGGTCCTAAGTCTCCACCCTGCTGAAGAATCCAGAACAATTTATCTCAGAAGTAGCACTCTCAGACATTACATAGAGTAAGAGTGGTTCTTTCTTATTCTGAGATATGCGCTATTTGGCTCTTGGGATGTAATGTGTCTCTCCCTATGTATTTTCCTAGAGACTTTAACTAACCTGCCCAGAACGTCAGGGAGGATGGAATTAAGACGACAACAAAGAATACGTATTATTTAGAAATCAGATACATAATCTAGATCTCTTACGGGCAGGAAAAGTTCAAACCTTTAGAAAACAAAACATGTATATTTTCATGCCACCTCTGAATGTAAAAAGATTTCCACAAACTTTTCACTTCATACCTTCTTATGATACTGTCTTATGAAAGCCGAGATGAAAGAGTATGATTAGGAAACAGCAAGATTAGTCACATGCCCCTGCAGCAAGACCTGTTCTAGCACATTTCTTTCATAGTTTGAAACATCGTGATGGCCACTGAGAGATGTGCTGCACATTTTTCTGAACCAATCAAATATTGGGGATTAATGTGCAGATTCAAGGACAAATAAAGTGTAGCTTCCCAATTCTAACCACAGCAGTAGTAGTAGCAGTATACAAAGAGTCCATAGTCATATTTTTTCTTGGGCATCCTGAGAAAATAATGCAAATGTCAACACATACTTGCTACTCATTACAATTACATTTGCATACAGTGTTTTCTAATAGTTAGGCATTATAAGGTACGGCTCTATGAACATTAAGTTGTACAGGCTACTCAGAGGAGCAGAATATTTAAACTTTAGGCTTTGTGAAAGTCTAGGCAAACACTTCTAACAGGGCAAATGCATCCAATAATTTTTCATGTGCTGCAAAGAACAAAACTGAGAATCCATCCAAATTGTATCGCAGACTTTGAAAACTACACACAAAGATGACATATAATCTGATCTATTACCATCAATCATATTTTGGAGTCTGACTTCATAAAAAATATTCTGATTTCATATTTAATTGTTAAAAAATAAGGGGTTTTCAAGCTTTTTATGTTTATGAGTATCATTTCCTGCATCTCACATGAATAAACTGCTCACATTATGAGGTATTTGCAGAATCAGCCTGTGGAGAATGTTAAGTAATGTGGCAAGTTAATGCTATGCTTTGTTCAGGCTGTGGAAAGGCAAATCCATGGCTGGACATGAGTCAGAGCTAGCATCAGAGTATGCCGTGAAGGAGCAAGAATGCTTGGAGCCACCATGCAATGTTTGTGCCAGTGCCAGCAGCTGACGCAGGCTGCAGAAGAGAGACAGGGCTATGGGCATTCACGGAAGAAAACTGCTGAAAGTATCAGAAAGTCACTCCCATGATTCTGAAGGCTAGTTTATCCTGGCCTGCTGGAGGTCACTTGGAGGAAAAAGTTCAGAGGATTTCAAATCTCTCCTAAAGGGAAATCTAACCTGGAATGCTTAATTAGGCTTCCTTGGACTGGTAAAGACAAACACGGCATCTCTAGGTGAAGAATAAATTAGTCAACAATGACTGGTTAATTGTAGCTAATGAAGTCATGGCTTCCTAATACAATCTGAGATGAAGTTGTGGTGACTATGTATTCTTCAAGTGACCTTCAGATATCACTTGCTCCCCCTCCCCCCCCCCAAAAAAAAATCAATGAAGTGTTTCTCAGAGATGCAGTCCTAAAATAAAGGGAACAAAACGATGGGTGACCAAGATAAAGTGACAAGCTTGGTGATGGCAGCAGTTACCAGATGCCAGGGAACAAGAAACTGGGTAATCACACAGCCTGTAATTTCTTACATAGGGAAACAATAAAACTGAGTGTGCTCAAACTATTCTCAAATGCACATGGCAGATAATGAGTGGGGCAAAAAAAACCCTTTCTTGCAACTTGACCCATTCCTTTCAGTTATAGTATTTTCAGGTAATATTGGAAAGACAGACAGTACTAAATATCAACACCACAAATGAGAATTCCAAGTTGAGACAATCATTTAAAGAAACCACGTTACACATTTCTCACTATCATGAAACTTCCACTGGCCAACACCAAAGATGTTCAAGGGAAGCTCTGCACATGCATGGGAGGATCAGGAGTTAAACATAGAAGACTTTGCCAACAGATTCTAAAAAAACACTTACAATGACATGATAGATAATTCACTGCCAGACCAAAAAAATCCTACTTGCATTACCTAAAATGTATAAACACCTTATTCCTGAGCACACTAAAAAGATGTAATGCCAGCAAAAAAAAATGCTTTTTTGTTTAATTATAGTTCATTTTGAATAAAAATTTCAATCAACTTTTTTTTGCCTTCTCAGAAACCTTGTCATCAGTGTGATTTTTTTCTATTCTTCTGCAGTGTCCACTAAGTGTCATATAACAATAGCAATCCAGAAGTCCTTTACTCTTCCCTTTGTAAAAACATCGCAGTGTCTAATACCTTGTTAAACGAGTATGTAAATAATGATTTGTTTTTAAAAAAAGTCATAGCCTTTTCTCCAATACTAGGAATATTAATCATTTGTAAATTGTTTTAATAAAATACATTTCTTTAAGAATAAAGCATGGAATAGCAGCAGATGTTGGCACATGGTTTCAGTAAGTCAAAAATGCACAGACTACACTTCTTTAAACACATCATATAGTTACTCCATATCTCCGGGGGGGGACACAACACTCTAGTACCTTTCCTTTTTTGAAAAAAAAACTTAGGCCAAGCTATATATGTGTTATTGCAATAGTAACCAGACTACTAAGTGCATCATCCGAGCACGTAACCTACACTATCACATTCTTTTGCTTTGCCCGAGTCTTTAAAAAAAAAAAAAAAAAAAAAAGGCATGGAAGCTGGCTCCAACTCCTTGCTCATGATTATTCCACTGAGCTCCTAGAACAGCAAAGCGGTCGTATCTAGACCCTAAAGAAAAGATGAATAGATATTTTCAACTTTGAAACAGTACAATATAGGTAGTTTCAATTAAATTGAAGAAGCTATGGCCAAAGCAAGTTCCCACTCTCCCCTTGCTGAATACAAAGCAGATATCTGTCCCAGGTAGATACCAGTTTATCAATATGCATCTTTTCTCTCTCACAGTGATGACAACTCACTAAAGAGAGTAACCAACTATTACATAGACATTCACAGTGTTATACAGCATGGGAGTTCCTCATCCTTAAACAATGTAATCTTTTTGGCTGGCAATTCAGTTTCAAGCAACAAACCTTTCTTGTTGGTCCCAGTGATACCTTATCTTCTCATTCTAATTTGTCTGTTTAAAATATTTAGGAGTGCTCATATGAAAGTGATGAATATGCTCATAATTGTGTCCATCTTTATAAGATCCAAACCTAACCAAAAATATTCAAGAAAGCAAAATCATTACGATATGAATTAACCTATGCAATTAAATCATGCACTTTTATAGTATAATCAACATTTCATATGAATGCTCTAGATAGTTCATTTCAGAAGGAGGCCACAACTCTATTTACATATAAATCATAATCTGTGGAAATGATCTACCTAAAGGTCTTTGAGTTTAACAGAGACATTTAATTACACTGATTGGATTAATGCTATGGACAGTCTATAAATGGAACTCCAGCTGACAAAGGCAAGAGGTGCTTTTATCCAGTAAAATCCTATACTCTAATTTTTTTCCATTGACTTTAGTGGAGACAGTTTCACCCCTGCAGTATCCAAATACTCAATCCTATTGTTAATACTGCACATTTTTCTTTTGAAAATTATGGTGAAAATTTTAAATTTGAGGTCTATTAAGATGTACACTTTGAATGCCATGTTTAAACCTGAAAGCTTTGACTACTGACTATTATGGTAGATGAATTCGCACAGGAAAATGTAGTACTTATTTAGAATGTTAGTGCCAACTAAACATTCTAAAGTAGTGACACTGTACTTCAAAAGAAGTCTAGTTAATGCAAAAAAGTTAAACTTATTCCTAATCAGTATCATTTTTTCTGCTTATAGGCAGACATAAAAGAAATCAGGATGAGAGAGTCATTCCACACTGAAATCCACTGAGAAAAATCTGAACTTGTAATGCTGACTTTAGGCAAGCTTCATCATGTGGAAAGGACTGGGCAAATCCCTGCTTAGTCAAGAAGCCAGTGACTGAGTGGTAAATAAAAAGTGAGTAAGCTTAGCTGTTAGGCGTATATAAGAAATTAATATATTCTCTATTGTGCAAGTCAGAAGTAGCAAGTTTCATGTACTTGTGTTTGCCCTTATCTGCATTGCTGGAAATTGTCCATCTGTGGCAACATCTATCTCAAACTTCATGACTCTTCCACTGATATTTAATTTAAAATAAAAATCTGTCTCCATATTTCTCTTATTTACTCAATGTCAGTAGAAAAATGACAGCATTCAAGAAATAACTTGTTGTGTTAAAGCCTCATTTTTTTTTCCTGACATACGTAACAATCTGCATCAGGCATTTTCCTTAACTTTTGCTCCAGTTACATATTACATTTTAAAAAGCTTATGCAAAGACTGTTTAACATATATATTGTATTTTGTGTTCTAAATACTAGTATACTAAGGCCCTGATCCTCAGATGTGCTGAGAAACATGGGAGATATTTCATCAACTATAAAATGAGTCACCAGCACTTCGCAAATCTCCATAACAAACAATCTCAGAAATTAATCATCTGGGTGAAACAGACATTACCTTCAATTTATGCTACAGTACAGCAGACTGATTTTCCCAAGGCACTTGCCAAGTCCATGGAAAAAACGGAATTACAAATCAGAAGTTTTTGCCTCCTGATCTTCTGCTCAGCCTGGTACTCCACAGTGCCTCCCACTTCAGTAAGCAATTTTTTTTCCTAAAATTCTTTCTTATAAAACATCATGTACATCATCCCTGTAATTACTTTTGAGATATACTGACCTGGGATTAAAATGGATGTCCTCAGGAACTTGGTTGGGATCAATGACAATTCTGTCATTATCAACATAGTTATTCAAGTCATCTGGGATCCTAAATTTGGCCATCTGGACTTCTGAATCACTTAGACCAGCATGAGATATGCGGGCATAGCCCAACCTACCAGGTACAAGGAAGGTTAGTTTGAATAAATAACCCAAGGCAATTTCACCTCATTCTTAATCCCTGACTTTTTTTTTTCCTGAGAGTTATTATTTAACCTGCCAACATAACTTTCTATTTCTATGAACATCACCTTCAAAAATCCTAAAGCGCTTCATAAACGTAAGCACTATAACACAATGTCACAAGAAGAAAAACTGAGAAAGCATAAGTGCTTGACAACAAAAATAAGTTCTAGAACCAGAAACTTAATTTTTTTCAACTACTCTTTTAGAATATACATACTGGTATAATTTCATCAACCTTTTCACTGAGAGATTTTGAAATTCAAGAAAAGAACTCAAGTACCAATGGCATGAGTAACCGGAAAAAAATCAGCTTGTAAATGGTATTTTCTTACTTGACACAGTTACTTAAGACAGAGATCTAGATTACTTCTTTTACTCCTGTTAACACTGCAGAATTTGTACAGTTAATTTAGAATAAGCTGAATTCTATTCTAGTACGTATATCACCAGGAGAATGATTTACAAGCAACTTTGCATTACAAGATATGGAGTGCATAGGCCCCAGCAGAGCAAAGTGCTTACATATGGGCTTACACAGTTAAAGATTCCACTAAATCCAGCATAAAGCTTTGGTGGACTGGATCAGCATTCTGCATGAACAAACCCTACAATCATCGTTCATAATTTGTTTCTTCTGTGTCATATACAAATTAGGGCTTAGCCTTCACAATTTTAGGATGAAGTTGCAAAGCCAGAGCTTGGATCTTGGAAAAAAGTATTTTTATTATCAAAGCAGATTAGATCTGAAGGCTTTTGATACAGAAAGCCTTCTAACACTGTTTTTGCAAATGACATTCAGAATTACACCAATTCATCCTGAGGTCCATGTTCATTAGTTCATGGTATACCTAACTGCCTATACATAATTGTTTAGGGATGTAAAACTGCTGTGCAAGTTCCTACAGAAACGTCTAAAATTTATATTCATAAACATATCTAAAGCCAGTGAATAAATGATCCACTTCGGCATACCTGATTACTCCACGGTACATAATATAACTACACCATCTGTCAAGATCTGTACTGTCAATATCCTACAGGTGGAAGAAAAAAAAATGTCAAGCAAATAAGGCAAGCTTTCCTTAAAAGGGTGTTTTAAATCAGTAACAGAACCAACGTGTAAATCTGCTGCAGAAAAGCACTTTGCCTGAGGCGTAGTAACAAAGTAAAAAGGGAAACAGCCTGCTATGCTGTTGCGGACAAACCAGACAACCTTTGACATCTCCTGACAGACAACTGAACTGCAGAACCCTCTTTTAAAACAACAGAATGATACCTAGCATGAGAGAGGTTGGAAGGCAACTCTGGAGGTCACCTCAGTCCCAACCCCCTGCTCAAAGCAGGGTCAACTTCAAGCATGTTGCTCAGGGCTTTGTGCAGCCAAGCTTGGAGAGCAGCCAAGAATGGAGATTTCACAACCTCTCTGGGCACCTGTTCTAATGCTTGACAACCCCCAATGTGAATTTTTTTTGTACTATCAATTGGAACTTCCCTTGTGGCAACTGGTGTCCACTACCTCCTGTCCTTTCCACTGCATACCTCCACCTTCTCTATACCATTTCATAAGGTAGCCCAAGACTATATTTRAAAATCAGCATGTGTTTTCTTGTATGTCCATTTCTGTCTAAGTTATCAATTTGAAATCTTAAACTGAATTTTAAAAATATAGATTATCCTCAGCTGTTGAAAGAAGCAGCAGCTTTATATTACCTGGACATTTCCATTTTCTATTAATTCAGTATAATCTCTGGATCCAGGAGCTGAAGTGATGTATCCCAGAAATACAACTTGCTTAGAGCTAGTCTTCAACAACTTTGCAACAGCTATAGCTTGGAGTTTTCTGTCCAAGTCCTCTCTGAAGGAAATTGAAAGACTTTAATATACATATATTTTAGCTCAGATTCTTTCTGCTATAACACAGTAAACTGCATACAAGTCTGACATCATTCTTTTTAATCGCTCAATATTAGTGTGTGTGAAAGTTTACAGAGACTGATTTGAAATAATCACAATGTTTGATAAAAGCCACATGGTAGACCTAATTAGTGTTCTCTTTCTAACTATTACATGAACAACTTGTTCTATTGTTATTTTGTTTTTAATACCAAGCTCATCACTGGGAAATGTGAATTTCTAAGTGCTTTGGTTATCTGAGACTTTGTGTCTGTCTGCACTTGAAATTTAATTGTGCTAGTACAGACTGTCTGGTGTATAATAACGAGTACACATCCTAACAAAACCCTTTACTTTTATCATGGACACATCATGGTGAGAAGTAGTTTTAAAGTCTGGGTCACATAATTTATGAAATATAATTTAAGAGCCATGTTGTCCCATTAACATCACTTACAACATTTGCCAAGTATTCTGCATCTCTTTTACAAGATTTACAAAACAGTTTCAACATGACTAAAAGTGATAGCATAGATAAAGTCTGGTAAAATACTGTAGTACTGGATCCCCATTTCTATCTCTGGATTTTTCACAATATAATGTAATAATGCTCTCTTTCCATGATTCTTCACGTTAATAAAAGTTGTGCAAAGTACTTTTTTTTTTTTTTTTTTTAAACCAAGACAGCAAGCTGATTTTGGAATCTGTAGTCCCAAAAGAAGATAAGAGCTGAAATGCTACTATGCATTCTAAACAACACTACTTCTGACTGGGGCAAATGCATTATGGAAAAAGGGCAGACAGAGAGAAGGCAAAAAAAAGACCATTTAAACAGAAGCCAGGCCTAGGTATATATAGAGTTGCCTGCTCAGCTAGCTACTCTTTCCAAAACTACTTCTCTCTAGAAGACGAGTTCTCTTAAATGACATGAGCATTGATATACTCCCCCATTTTAAAAAGAGCCTGAAAAAAAAAATCCTAGTTATCCAGTATCCTAGTTTATGTCATCCTAAGCAACAAAAAACAAAGTTTTACATGCTATCTAATTACAAATTAATTCACCTTAAAACACAATTTAATTTGCACTTGTTTCCCATGTGTCGCTTTCATTGCCATCTCTCTGTGAGGGGGACTACATTGCTATTTTATTCTATTTTGACAAACAGTTTCTCAGAAGCAAATCTAATTGTCTACATGAGGCACAAAATGCCTCACTTTTTTTAGTGTTCCAATTGAGAGTAGTTTCTGACAATTACAGATATTTAGTAAAAGGGAACTCTACAAACAATTTGCATGCTTGGAGCACAGCTTTTACACAGGGGACAGAGACAGGGAAGCTCAGTATGGGATGGGATAAAAGGATTCCTACTGTTTTTCAGCTGTTTCTTTGTGTATTATATTCTGTACCCAATTCATAAATTTGCCTCTCGATAAACTACAATAAATATGAAACAAAACAGAAAATATAGCTATATAGAGTTTCAAAAAGCTATGCATTATTAATATTCATTACACAGAAGTAATCAAGACATTGCTTTAAAATAAAGAACTGAAAGATATACTTTAATCTTTCCCATCACATATTTGAGCTACTGGTATAATCTGCCCTCCTTGTGGAATATAATGGATCTCTTCCACATGCAGAGTCAGAAGGATGCTATCCTTAACTCCTATCCTTAAGATACATCTGTAGTCCTGTTAGTTGTTCTGGTTTTGCAGAACAATACCTTTGTAATGTCTCTAGTAACATAAACGTGGTTATTAGGCCTAGCTGAGTTTTGCATGACACATTTTTCCCTTAAAAATGCCTCAAAATTTTTAACCACTAGCTATGTCATAAGTAGTTTCTCCAGAGTGCCTTGCTAGAGCCTATATTACAGTGGAAGACGTTAAAGGCTACAAAGTAATTAAAATAGAAGCTCACTAATGACAATTATGTTTCACTTCCCACAATATACATAACAATAAATAAAATACACACTCTTCGTTTCCAAAGTGAGCGACAACAAAGTCGACCAATTTCCCTGTGAAGTTGACAGTCATGGAGATGGCAGGTGCAATCTCTCCCTCTGGAGATGGGAGGAGGTGATGGGTAGATTTTACAATTGGATACCTTGATAGTGCCATAATTCTACGTGAGAACAGAAGAAAACAGTTACATTTTCTAGTTCTTAAACATCACAAAGGTGTTATAAGCAGACAAAAGTTTGAGCAGAAGACTAACAGTCACAGAACGCAAACCATCAGACCAGACTTAAACCACCTCTAGCCAGTTTTTCTAAATGTTTTTTTTTCTCTGAAATATTGCTTAAGTAAACACATCTAAAATTTATTATCAAAGTCATTCCTTCACTAAATAGATTTGTAACAAAGGCTCTATGAGTAGGTCATAAATAACAGAAAAAAAGAAAAGAAAACCCAGAGATCTTAATAGATGAATTGTGAATGGACAGGAAAGGACTGTTGCTGTGGTGTCTCAGACGAGGCACAAACTTAAGTCCAGAGTTACCAAAAACCCCAAGACATCCATCCATCAGCAAAAGAATGGTGGTCTTTTGATAAGTGTATTTACACGATACACCATGAACTTTCACATGGAACCCTTCAAAATCAGCATCTGCAGGCATAACAGAATTTGTACTACCAGTTATTACAAGGCATTTTATTTAAAGCAGAAAGAGGTAGTAATACTTCTTTAAAGCAGGAGATTTCTCATTCTTTCAATGTCTATTTGGAATCAACCTTAAAACCACTTTGTCTCAGGTTTTTCAAAATATTTGATGAAAAAAATGAAAATCTGASAGAATGACTTCTCTGCCCCATTCTGCATCATTTAAAGACAGGCTCTGGAAGAGGAAGGTTACTAAATTCTTCTCACATAAGGCAGAAATTAAAAAGCAATTCCAACATCACTTGGAAGTTCCATCCGCCAATAAGATCTGCATATCCCCCTAAAAACAACCCACATAAGCCGCTATTTTCCCATCTGCAAAGATATTCAAAGATATCCAACTGGTAGTTGGTCAAGCATTAAAATAAAGTCCTCAAAGCCCAAAACATAATGAAGAGAGAAGCAAGCCAGATACAGTATTTGGAATGTCAGATTTCCAAATCTGTCCAGTATATTAAGGGACAGGATGCCATTTCCTGCATTACCAAAGCCAAAGTAGCAACCGATCCTTTTTAACAGAGAAAGCTTCTTCATCTGTGTTGCACTGTAATGCTAGTGACTCAGAGCATGCTCTCCAAGACAAGCTCCAACAAGTAATTATGATGACTATTCTGATTATTCTTTGTCCATGTTTTAGCGGAGTTAAGAGTTGGGTAGCGTATTTACTTGATAGCTTTTCTTCTATGACTGATGAGAGAAAAACAAAACCATGAAAAATATTTTTTCCTCATTTATTTACTGTCACTCTGTGAGTAAAGATGACTCACCCCCAAGTGTGATCTCTTGTGCTTGGACCAAAATCTGTGTAAAATCCTAGTCTTTCTCCAAGCCACATTGTAGGATCATTGTTCCCAATGAATGGTTTAGAGGCATCGCTCTCCAGAATAGTGATAAAATCTGCACCTAGAGTAGGGGAAAAAAAAAAAATCTTTCTGAATTCATAACCGTGTCAATACGTAATGTAGTTGGGGCCACTCTTATCCTGGCAAAAGTGATGCCCAACCTTTGGGCCACCACAGGCCATGCCAACCTCTGATGGAGACACTCAGTGTATGGATACCATAGCTCTTCCCTGGTGAATAACGAGACGTACATGACACTGGCCTGCATATACCTACTGTGGTGCGTTTCAAAAGCGCCGGACTTTCTGTGCACGCACAGATTAACCATGCAGCAGTGGGTCTGCTTTCAGTTTAATGAGCAAGTGCTACACAGCTCATCCGCACTTACTTTCATCCACTAAATCCCTATTTCTCTCCAAAGGGTTCTGGGTAAGAGGCAGCAGGCTGCTGCTGCCAAAACAACTCATCGGCCCACAGCAACCTGGAGTCAGCCCCCAGACATGGGAACAGAAAGGTTCCCAGCTCCAGGGAACTGTAGATCACACGTGGCCACCACACTTTCTCAGGGGAGTGTGGTCCCTCCCCAGTTACATGGTCCATTTTTGTCACATGGCAGGTACCCCTACATTTTGGCTACAGGGTGGAGGTAGAGCTATCCCACCCCTGAAGGACTAGCAGCTGGGAAAGGCCTGCCCATGCCTGAAGGAAGGTGGGAGGCTGTGAGCAGGCCACAGACTGCTTGAACTGTCCAGGCTCAGCTGGAGCAGCAGGTAGGCACAGCTGCAGTATCAACAAGTGCTCCCCTCTTTGCAGTGATTATGCGCCCTGGAGCGCTCTCCTACTCTAAAAGGCAGACCAAGTTGCCTTCTCATCCAGAGCCCTCATACAAGCAAATAACACCACTACACGCAGCACCACTCTTGCCACGTGAGATTTTGTTTTTGAAGTGTCTTATTTAGCACTGTGAAAGCAATGTTAGCAGGGAAAACGGTAGCTCAAAATACCTGCAAGCGGATTCCCAGATTTTTGCTTCTATACGATTAGCTCAAATGCTGGCCACAGAGACAACGACCGAAACCACTGATTGGGGTTGACATTGGTTCCCTTCAGAGCAGACAGGTGTTTCAATCACAAAGCCACCACTGCATTTTGCACTTTCATTGTTTCAGCAGTTAGAAAAAAGACTAATGAGCACAGGGAATGAACTCCACCATATCTTAAAAGATAGCCCCTTCAAGGCCAAGACTGAACATATTGGCTACACTGAGGAAGTTAGCCACTGTTTTCTCTGTCTCTCTCAAAATCAGCTACTCTTCTTAGGAGAACAAATGAGCAATATTTTTCAGGAACAAAGTCATGTCTGATCATTTGAGAATCTCCTGCTCAACTGTGAATGGATTTATGCATTTCCTAGAAATGTTAAAGTGGTATTTGATATAAAATATACATGTAACATAAAACTCCAGAAGACTGTCTCTAGAGATCAGGAATTAAGATTTATTCCTTTATGCCTATATTCACTGCTTTTTGACTTATCAACTGCTTTATTTAGAAACAACTCTTCACTGGCATAAGGAAATGCTCAATGGACAACCAAATAAATCACTTGCCCTGCTATTCATGAATTTACACCACAGGAACCAGAAATAAATACATTCATTATAGTTCATAAATAAATACAAATAGATTAAATAAATACCCAGACATAAGACATGAACTATCAGTTACATATGTCCAAGAGTGCCTCAAATTTCAATTAATCAAATGTCCCAGTTGTTTTCTCACAACACTAGACTGCCTACAGAGCTCAGGGCAAAAGTTCAGCCCTCTGAACCTGCAGTCCTAGGACACCAGATAGAACGATGTTTGAATCGGCCTCGTCCCTCTTCACTGACAGCAAGGCTTGCACAGCAGCACCTGTGTCAGTGCCTTCCCACTGCTCGGGCCTGTCAAGCCTGGGCTGCTAGGGAAATGCATTCACACAGTAGGAGGAGAGGAGAACAACGAAAGCTGGAATGGCAGCACGGATCCTTCTTAACCCCCCCAAGCCTTTCGGGAGGAACTGCTGAGAAAACACTGCTTTGGRGCCAGCAACCCTTTCAAATACAGACCATGCTTATCTGCTTTGGCCCACTTCACTGGGGAAAGGCAGCTCAAACCAGGCATAAGTAGACATGTTATTTTAAAAGAAAATAACTTCCTTATACCTTAAAGCAGTGGCTCCAAATCTTCCTAATCCCATGAGTGTGGCACAAAGCAAGTAATATCTACAAGCCCCAGTGGCCAGTGCTCTTCCTTTTGATGTACCCTGCAGCAGCACTGATCTTAGGTCCAAATTCTTCATTTTCTATGACTAATTTCCCAACCAAAACCTTGTCCATGTGCACCAAGCTGGAGATCCTGCTTTACAGTAAAATCTATGACAACTCACCCAAGCTACTATCACTATTTTTATTCTATACTTTGTTCTGGCTCAATGAGGAAAACAGATTTGTCTGTTTCTTATCTGTACACTTTGTTTGGGGCATTTTAATTCCAGATCCATTGGGAATTATATAATGCTTCACATTTAAAAAAACACAGAGAAGTTAAACAATATTAAATTTGATTTAAAAGGATATTTATAGTTATTTCATTTGTGCAAAAATTTCTGTACAGACATGTAACATAGAACGTTAAGTAAATAAGGTATTCCTCTAACTAGAAATCTCTTTAAAATTATCTTCCGTGCAAATGGATGTTTAACTGAAGCAACTGTACTGGAACAGCTCACAAGTTCAGGAGAAAGCTACTAGGCGCATGTTCTTGCGTTAATGTAAGAATGGACTCAGTTACCCTGCAGGTGTTCTTGCTTCTGTCCCTTCAGATGAACTCTCAAATATAAATGAAGTGGAAAAAAATTACCTGTCTCATTAAGCAAATTAGCTGATCCTTCCAAATTAGACCATCCTTCATTGTCGTATGCAAATCGAAAAGGCCAGATCATAGCAGAGAAGTCTCTTTTTGGAACCTGAAAAAAAAGAAATATGGAAAAATGTCAAATACAATTTGGCTTTTAGGTATTATATCTTTGCAGTCAATATCAGATATATGGTGCCATAAAAGACACCTCAGAATAGATATTTTAACCAATACATTCTCCTAATAAAGCTGAAAGGATTACAAAAGTCTATAGGTATTGTTAATGGCATAGATTTTTCTCAAAAAGAGGAGAGAAGTCATGGTAGTTAAATCAGAATTTGTATAAGTAACTAAGTAAATGAACATAAAAAAGGCCAAGAATATTTTCATCTTTCTCAGAGAAACTACACACTGTTTTCCTCATCACAAGGTACTATAAACTTGGACGAGTTATAAAAAGAAAACCAACCATGTATATATATGTATGTAGATATAAACATATATTTTTTACTCAGCTTTTATCACCTTTTCCACATCCTTTTCTGTATGTCATCAGTGACTTCTCTAACAAAAATATTTACCAACAGAAATATATGTCAAAGAGCAAGTTTCAAGTGACTATTTCAGGACTATCAGAAAAAAAGAAAACATCTAATTCATAATTGCAACCACTGACATCAGAAATTCAGTTTTGTAACAGTAATCAGTTCAATCATAGAACAGAAGCATGTTAGTTTACATCCAATCAAAACAGTTCTAACTTTGAATTAAAATTACTAAATGCACAAGCAACACTCTCAGACAACTTATAAGTAACCTAAATGCTAAAATTTGCTAGCATTAAGCATCCTTAATTGTCACTATCATTGCAATATCCAATTTTTTTTGCCAGCCAGCTGGAATACTGGAATCTTCCAATTTTTATCCATTTCCTTAACTAATTAGTTGAGAAACATTAATCTAAATCAACTAACTTGTCAGAGCAGTTCCATTCAGCTACATATATAAATACAGAATCATAGAATATCTTAGGGTAGAAAGCACCTCAGGAGGTCATCTGGTCCAACTCCCATGGTGTTAGATCAGGCTGCTCAGGGCCTTGCCAAGTATTGAATACCATTCAGATAAACACTTATAAAAGTAATATTCAATTTGAAAGTATGAAGTAAGAATCTCTCCATTTTTCAAAAATGTTTCTTTCCTTCGTAGTAGCACAATAAAACTCCAAACACCCAGACCAGCCATTTCCCTTCAACATGAATTTGCGAAGTAAATTTTTTGCACATTCAATTATTATTGCTAGATACTGGCGTAAAGAGTTCCTAAACACCAGTGAACACACCTAAGGTATCACATGCACATTTCACAGTGAAGTTACCAGTTCCATTAACACAGTACTCACCCCTTGCCCCAGCTTCTTCTTGTAAGTTTTATAACGTAGACCCAATCCTAGTAAACCAACACCAACAAACAGCCACAACACTTGAAACAGAGAACACAGAAAAGTTGTTTTTAAAGCAGGAGGAAATAATCTTATTATTGTAAAAAAGAATTGGGTATATTGTCATTCCAAGGTGTGCTATTCATAAAGTGGAGAATGCTGGCTGCACACATTTAAATTCCCACATATGCCAGTGATAACACCATTCCAAAGTAGTGTACTTAAGGAAACCTGTATGCATGCAGATACACTTATGTTCTCCAAAACAGAACAGGCTGAGCAGACTGAACATACCAAACCTCCTTGGAATGCCTGTGTAAAAATGATACCTACTGAAGAATTCATCATAGGACAGGAGTAATAGCATCATGTAAACTTTTCCAGTGTTTTTATTCTCTGTGTTCCAGATACACATGTATGCAATTTTTATTTTACTAATACAATGTGTGGAAGAAAATCTAGTTTACTTTACAAGCCTCTAGATTACAAAGAGATATAACCTCTGCCAGATCTCCAGGGCAGTCCTTTGCTAAGTGTACACATTGGCAGATTCTTGCAAAGGTATCGCGGCCTCACAGAATACAAATTCGGGGCTTTCCCATTGCTTCTGGGGCCTTCCAAATAACAGCAGTGGACAGCTAAAGGCTCTCAGGGTTTGACACATTATAATTTCATGATCAAATCCCTCTGTGGTTATTTCATGTATACAGTGGCATATAGAATCCACAATGACTTCAGCTAACTCCGGTTTATTCTTTCATCAGATCTTTAAAAAGGCACGTACTTAGTTTTACAGAATTCTTCTGGAACAACCGTACGTAAAAGTTTACGTCAATTCTACTACGGATGAAAGACACACTAGAAAGGCCATGTTTTCTACACTAGTAAACACTAAGCAACTCCACACTCTAATCTGCAAAGGTGCTTGAAGGGAAAGCTGAGAAACAAAAGAGTCTGGGCACAATGAGGAAGTGAGCACAGGTGTCACTTGTAATGTCACAAAATGAGTCGAGTAGGGGCTGTGCTTTGAAGGTGACGGACAATATTTTGAACTATTTACTCGCTTTTGTGAAGGTTTTTTTTGAGTAGTGATGTTAAAACCACTTGCACCGGTGCTCACATTGCCTCTCACACACAAACAGGTTCTTTGATGTTCTTCTGGCCCCCATGTATATAAAGGAAAGGTCTTCATAAAGCCCTCAGAGACAGCCCTGAGAAGTGGGGAAGCACTATTGTTTCCACTTTCCAAATGAGGTAAAATGAGGCATGCAAGAGATATGTAACTTGATCCAAAGTCACACAGAAAAAACAGATACAGAAACTTGAACCTCCAGGATCTTGATCTTTGTAGGGTTAACATGCCCTAACCACTAGCATTCTTTTTGTCTTTTACCAAACTTTACCATATTGACAAAGCAGACATGCTGCATGTTTCCTTAGAAAAATTAAGCTAACAATGAAAACATTTCAAGATGAAATAATCACAGAGAAATACTTGAAAATATCGTTTGAATGGATCACAGAGATTTAAAAACCAAAAAGCAGTAAAAGAATTCAACCATTTTAGTTACTTTTCAGAATCTAAGAAAAAGTCAGGCCTCATACTTATCATCTGGTGATTTGGGATCCCTAGGTATAGTTCACATGCAGGAGATGACAACGATTTCATGAGGATGGGTCTGGTCTGAACATGCAGCAGGGAGACAGGATTGTGCAGTGGTGTCAGCCACAATAGGCTTTGCAGGACTGCCTCCTCCCACAGGAGGGGACTTGCAATATCCAGCCACCCCTAGGCCAGCAGAGTCCCATTCCATGGCCAGCCAGCTGACACAACCCTATAAAAGGACTCATACTGAAATGCTCAAAATCAGCATACTACATGTCATCATTACACTGGAACTAGGGAAATTTATACCAATTGCAAGTCTGGCTCTAAAACTATTACCAAAAAAAAACCCTTCTAAAACATCTGAGCAAAACACTGCACTGTGTATTCTTTTTCATCAGACAATTTTGCTAGTCATGTAAGAAAGGAAGTACAATTATACTTACGCAGTTTAATATATTTTTTACTCTTTTTGAATAGTGGCTTTTGGTTGCTTTTCACTTCAAAGATAGAGCTAAGATCTTTCTTGGATCCTGTTAGAATGTCCACCCCAACACATAACATGAGAAACCCTGTAAAAATATAAGTCATTAGTTTTTTCATAGAGTTTAACATATTAAACACTGAAACACAATAGCTGGGAATTTTCAAATGTAGTATTTATGGGCTCCAACAGCAAGACAGTGTAGCCAAACCACAAACATATAAATGCCATACCAAATGTAGTAATGCAGGAGAGATATAAGATTTATGGATAGAGAAGATCCTACCTATCATTGTCACAGTATACACTTATGCCTGCAGCACTTCAACAATAATACAATATTTTTATTTACATTGTTCCACTTGTTGACATAAGCATTGCTTGCAAAAAATGAGCTAGTGCCACTAAATATTCCACCAGTGACAAATATTTCAAAACAGGAGTATTACAATAAGAATTTAAAGCTAAAAGAGTATTTAAAACTCCACTGAACACCTGTTTCACACAAAAATAATGAAGAAATGAATTATATTTTTTTTCTTCAATAAGCTGCTTCTAAGACTTAACACACCTGAAGCAGAAGGGTGAACCAACATATAGGACTATAGAGAGAGAGACCATGCATGAGAGAGAGAGAGAGAGAGAGCACGCGCATGTGCGTGCACACATGGTACAGCCCTATTAAGCCTGTTTTGTACCATCTGATGACTGAAGAGCAAACAAAGCTAGTAAAAGCATGTAGCCAAAAACCCCTTGACATCATGAACTCTACCCTGGACTACAGTGAGCTCTGATATACAGCCCACCTTTGTGTCTTTCAGGCTCAGCACAAGGGGAGACTACTGATACAGACCTAACTTAGAGCTGTTGCTCCTTCCTTTCGACCCCAGAGCCAGCAGATCATGGTATCACCAGACAGACAATTTTGTGGTCCCCAGCACCAGACTGCATTGGGTGCCAACTGAGCAGTCCTCAGAACGTGTCTCATTATTCACTATAGAAATGCAGAGGTGTTTTAACTGTACTGAACCTATAGGGTCCCACTACAAAGTATTTTATCAAGTTTATTCTATTACTGAAATATTGCTTTAAAGCCATGTTTTGTCTTCCTCCATTCATGTGCTGATTGGGGGAACAATAAAAACAAACAGAAGAAAGATTTTAATAAAATCCTTTGACCTGGGGGAAAGTAGGGAATCTTTCAGCAGACCCTCCACCTTTGTGCATCCTGACATCAACTTCCACAGAACCCAGGGCACGTTTAGCCGTCACTGTCAAGCAAAGACTGAGCTAATAGCACTTCAGAATCATGGTCTTAGATCATACAGTCTAGCACACAGTGGATAAATTATGCTAAGTGCTTCCAGTCCCTACTGACAGGTACAACTCTCAGATCAGTCCAGTGCTTTCAAAGCTTATTGAATTCATCTGGACAAGAGCAATTAAGTTACACCTACATACTACTGAACCTTAAAATAATACCTTGTTAAAAAAATACATTGTTGATTCTAGATGTCTATTATCTTTGCAAATGCACTGCTCTGTCACCAAGGTACAAGAAATATGTTTTTAGCTGGGAACCACAAGAGCAGTTGCTCAACAGTATGTTCTAAAACAGTGTAAGCAGTCTGCAGCAGCCAAATTTGGAGGCCAGTTTAGCACTGCAGCATATTGTATTCTTTTTCTCCACAGCCAATAAAAGCAGCTCTGCTTTTGAAGAACAGACAAATAAGCACACCTACAGACACATTTTAAAAGCTATTAAGCAGCCTCAGTGCACTAACTGTTGTAATGCACTGTGATGGTACCTTTGCCTTTCAACAAGTAGTTCAGACTAACATTACAAGCACTTAGCCCATCTCTTATGACTTAAAGGATCCAATTACCTGCAAAGAAAATGTGTGAGCATAAAGAATGTGAATAAAAGCTCCACTGGAGAACGTATATGTCCTTAATATCTCTGTGTTGTAGTTAATTAACTATAAGGCACGTTTTATTGCAGAGTTGTTACTGAAGATAAAATAACCATTATTCATCATTTTCTTATTGTCCTTTCCCATTACATTAGTTGTAGTGAAGGTCTGCAAACCAGGAAGCTGGGTCTAGACCAATGAAGAAGAGGGAACACACAAAAAAACCTTTCTCAAAAGGAGACTGATTCAAAGCCATTAAAGCCAATGGAAGAGCAGGTATCTGACCSCTGAGCATTATGTTACATCCCTATGAAGCAGCACATAAGTTTTGAATATAATGATCTTACTTTCATTATCATTTTTCCTGGTGCAGTTCCCTACCCAAGCTGCAGCAAGAGAAAGGCAGGATATTGGACAGGAGGAAAAAGCAAGAAATAGTACTTGCACCTGAAAGAAACCAGAAAACAACAAGAAGTTTGCAAAAAAGCCAAGCTCTAAGGGAGAAAGCACAGTAACAAATACACAGTCTCATGGTATATGAAAAGCTTTTATAAGCAATGAGGTGGCATCAAAGACCCAGAAACTGGATTCTCAGATGGAATAAATTAGCATAGTGCCATCAGCTGAGATGGATTCAGTTCACATAATTTGTTTTGCCACATAAAAGAAAATTAGGGCCATCTCTGCATTACTACCCAATGATCATGCCAGGTTAATCAATCACAAGTATGTATTTCAAAGGAAGTGACAGAGAGGGATTTTACATAACAATTTTTTTTCTGTCAAAGCATTACTCAAGAAAGCATGTTACACTTCTCTACCACATGCTTTCTTCATATAACTTTTAAAAATAAAATTAAATGAACTGAAAAAAACATTTCTACAGACCTCTCAGAGCGCTCTCAGAAAAAAAGAAAACTGCAATAAAACTAATGGAACCCTCCTCAAAACATAAACTGAAACCCTGAATGTGACTATTGTAATATTTGAAACACTGTATATGGAGACTAAGAAACTGGACTGACAGAAAGTGGTTGCAAAGCATATCTGAAATCTTGAAAGCATCATAGCAACAAGTCAAGCACAGTATTCATTATTCATTACATATTTTAAAAACGTCATACACTAGTTCAAGACAATGTTTAGCAATCTTTAAACACAATTAGTGAAATATGCTATTGAAACATGTTAACACCTATTAAAAACACAATCTTGGAGACAAAACCAAAAAGGGTTTCATTTCCACCCCTCCACCTTCACCAAGGAGTCATTTTACTAAAATCTTCCTATTTGCTCATCTCAATTCTTCCTCCGTGGTAAATACCTGACACCTTCTGTTCTTCTCTCATCCCTCTCCTGTTTGTCTGCATGTTTCTGACACTGCAGGCTTATCGACATACCACCAAACATGCTGGTGTGGCCACAAAGCATAAGGCAGTGTCACATGGAAATGCAAGTTCAGGTCTCAGAAGCAGACTGGCTAGAACAGGCAGGAGGCTGCACTCTGCTCTTCAGAGCAGGGCTAAATAATGTGCTGAATTATGTTACTGTTCCAGTAAGGCTTTTCAGTCTTCATAAAACCCTGAGTTTCCAGCAACCACACTGTTATCTGAGGTACCATGCTGCTACCTGAGGCAGCCAGTTTACAGCTGCAGTCACACCCTGGATTACCAAGCAGCAATATTTTTAGTGTGACTGATTAACACACCTCTTCCTCAGTTGTGTACTGGGCCATCAGAGTTTTTTTCCTTTCTTTGTCATTTTCCCTCAGTTGAATTCCATTTTCTGCCTATATTTTAAAATATTTTAACAGTGGAGAAACAATTTTTTTTTTTTCATGTCTCTAATTTTCTCATAGAAACTCTTACCATAGCAAATCAAACAGGAGTTGAGCATTTAGAAAGACTAGCTGTACACTAGATACATTTTAAACATCTGGCTGAGGCTAAAGCAAGCATATTTGTTCATAGTCATAAATGTACCTAAAAGAAGGTGGGAACTTTCTCTAGCATAAATTCCTCCAGGTACAAATTTATAAGCAGTACACCATACACAGAAGAATAATTCAAGAACATAGGCAAACATGGCTGTAGTCATGGCTTTCCCAGGATGCGGACAGCTAATAAACTGTCCAGCCAGTTGAGGCCACACACTCATAGTAAAGACAGCAAGAACGTTGCCTGCAATAGCGGCGCTCCAGGTCTGTAAATAAAGGAGACCAGCCGAAGATGTTATACCTGTGAAGGGATAGAAAAGAATGGAGTGAGTTACAGTCAGCTATATTATCTGCCTTCTTGTTATTCAGTCTCTCCGGAAAAAAAGAGAGTTTGGAAAATGTAAGTGTGCTTTGCAGTCATGAGAACTGCTGCACTGTAAGGATGTTTTTTCCCTATAGCCAAAGAAAGCCTCTCACTTTTCTCAACATCTCATTCTCTTAAAGATTGTTTATTCAGTTGCAGACAGTACAGCAAAAAGACTGCAAAGAAACATCACCAGAAGCAAAATCCAAACAGTTTTAGTTACATAAGGCTGTCCCAGCACAACACGTATTTTTGCCTGTTATGAACCTGCTCTGATAGAATAGGCAAAGAATCAAATGGGTTAGTGTGAAGAGAAAATATTCCTTTCCCTGACCTCCTCTCCCCTTTAGATAACCATATGATGGACAGAAAGATAACTATTCGTCTTTTACCAACTTCAAGATCTTTAATTTGCCACACTCTCTTTGACTGCAAGGGATTTTGCCCCAAGCAGAACACTAATAACCACAAAAAACATTTATAACAAAAGGATTTCATTTTAAAACTTTGTAGCACTTCAGTAAATATTTTATCTACAATAACTTTCATGTTATGATAGCAAGTATGTAGAAACATTTTTAATATTTTACTCTTATGCTTCTAGGTTCTGAGCATATACAATGCTTGATAAAGTTAAAGAATCATTCTGTACTTGTTTTAAATTAGCAATGTGTGTTTGTCAGAAATCAAATGCTCATATTCACATTACAATTAGCACACACATTTCTTAAAACTGACACCTACACCACAAGATAAATTATTAAGACAACTGCTTGTTTAAGCATTGCCAGTTCTTGTGGCTTTATTGCAATCTTCCTGATATATGATATTTTACTTTCACTCCTGAAGACGAGTAATTCTGGGGGAAACTTAGTCTGCATTAAGTTTCTAGTCTTCAAGGTTGTGGAGAATGACTTGAAAGTGTTGGCTCCTAAATGTTCCAAAAGAAAGTTAGAAAAAAAGCAAAACATAACTAATATTTTCTTAGGTCTCCATATTTTGAGGTCCTGATTTATTTTTAAACTTTGCAGGAAGTATTGCCTTGTCTTCTTGAAATTAAAATCTACAAACAATCAGTTAAGGCCAAAAAAGAAGCAGATTTTTTTGACGGTATTTACATCAGTAAGTTTAACTCAGATGGGCCTACAAATTAGACTGAGCTGCATCCAGCCATGCTGAGAAGGTATGGAAAAATTACCTCTGCACAGCTCAAGGGCAGAACAAGTCCCTTCTCTTCCAACTTGCTCTGCAGCTTCCACAGCACAGCTGTATCCCTCCCCGCCACCAAAAATGGATGTCCAGCTCCAGCAGATCCACCATCCCTTTACCCACCACCCTAAACCCACTGTATTCAAAAATACACTGCCCCAGCAGAGCTGCTTTGATGTTCACACTATTTTACTGCCCAGAGATCTTGGCAACCAAGGAGGCAAGAGGTAAGCTTGCCCAAAGTGAATTGCTCATTAAATTACAAGTTATTGTGCCTCCTGCAGGATCCAGAACTTAGTGTGACCTCAACCCCATAACCCTAGACATAGCCTTACACAATGCAGCAGGTGAGAACCGAGATGCTACTCATGGGAACAGAACCTCAACAGGTCTCAATTGCTCTCAAGAGAGCAACGCTCTCTGCATTAGCCTGGAGATCTGGCCTATAAGCCTTAGTCAGCTGGTCAGACATGCATATACTACAGTCAGACACAGAGAAAAAGAAGCGTTGATTAGCAATTGACTATTGGCATGGTGGAATAGACTCCAAGGGCATAAATAAAGGGAGAAGGGAACAGAAACAAAAATTCTGCTCATGATTTGCACCTACCTATAAGAAACCAGGCAAAACTGGTGACAGAAGACCAACTCCAAAATGAAAGCATCAATCCATGAGCCAGTCCCAACAGAACTATACCTCTAATACAAAAAATAAGAAAAAAGAAATCTGGTATTCACAAAAGAACTTTTAGACATACAAGCAAGGATGCTTGGTAATATTTTATAATCCTATTGTTTTAGGCAGCTCTCACTTGAGCACAATGTACCTTTATCTCACACTGCACTGCTTTTTCTCCCCTTCGTAGTGAAATCAAAAATGTCCATTTGAAAATAACAGCAGTTTATCATAGCGTATAAGTGAACTACGTTCAGCAAGCAGAAGTACTTCATGGAAATATTGGTACAAAAGAAAAAAAGAACTCAGATAAAGTCAGAGGAAGGAATCTACCCTGAACAGAAATATTTTCTTCACTTCAAGAAGGGGATCCCACAGCACATAGCATGGCTGGCAAACTTGGAGAGGTCTTGTGTGTGCTAACCCCAAATTGTTAACTACCTCACTTGCAGCTACCCCAAGTTGACTATCAGGGTAACAAATCCAGTTTCCTTCTAGATTTTGGAACTTGGATGAGCAATGCACAGCATTAAGACTAAATTCTCCCTAACCAAAACTCCTACAGAAGCATGACATTTAATATTGCACACCATTTATTTCTTGTGTCTACATGTATTTTGAAAATGATCCAATTTCCCACCACCTTCCCACTGAAGTCAACTGCTAGATTCATTTACTGCATATTATAGATGCATTCATTTCATTCATAAATCCTAGAACCTCAGTCTTAATTTAAAAAAATGTTTTGCAATGCAGCAATGTAGATTTTATTCTTGCTGAAATTAAGATTTTCTAATTCAGAATGATTTTTTTAAGATTTATTGGTACAGAAGCAATGCTCAGAGATATCTGACAACAAGAATGAATGAGAAGGATTGAGTGAATACTTCTAGGACCCAATTCGCATGCTCTATGTATGAAGTACCTTGCACCCACTTTATTCTATACAGGTTCTTATACTATTCCCATCTGTTAAATGAGCCCCTTCCAGTATTGCATTAAGTAATATGACATATTTGCCCTCTCCTCCTGGAAGAAATAAGTGAAGTTGAATGTTTTGATCTGGTTGAGTTTTAATTTATGCCACCGAATGTGGCATTGGCCTTTGATTACTATTTTGTTCAAATAATAAAAACTCAAACCACACTTACCCATATGGATTAGGATCTGGGCCTGTATGTGGATGTCCACTCACTGCCCATCTAGAAACTAGTGAGACCTCCCCAAATATCCACACAGTGAGGAACATGAGGCTGCCAAAAGCAATTCCTGACAAAAACCAGTTAGGCTGGGAAACAGTCCCTCTAACTGCATTACCAGTCTTATTTGCTTCTTGTTTCTTCCTGTTTCCACCTAGAATAAGAATAGGAATACAGTTGAGCAAAGCATCAAATCCTATTAGAAAGAATTATTAAGAAAAAGACATAGCCAAGATCACAACATTTTCAGAATAAGTTACTGGCTCAGACACAAAAGCTAACTGATCTTTCATGATAAGAGGGAAAAAAAAAAATCTCTAACAACAGATTACTAGGTCTGTCTGAAAAAGCTTCTCACCTAATGTGCAAAAATGGCAACCCACCCATATGATTATTCATACTATTGGAATTTAAATCATTAAATTACCTTTTAAAGTCAGCAGAAAAGTTATTAGCATTTATTTAGAGGATTCTGTTCTCTGAAACTCTAAACTCTGATAAGAGCAAAACCTGACACTTCAGAAGAAGCCAGAAATAAACTCCCTTCCCTCTCTTCTCTTTTTTCCATGCACTTTAGGTCCTCTCTTGTCTGAGGAGAAAGCAGTGCCTTTAGTTGTATAGATCATGCTGTTCTGTCAACTAAGAAGAAGTATTTTAAAAGCAGAAAGAATACTCATGATATTTACATTAGTATAAGTTTGTGTTGTTAAAGATAACTAAACATAGGACAGATATTTTGTCTACAATTTTAGTACTCTAAAGCAAAGAAATAGACCATACTTTTTACTATACAAACAACAATTTTATATTCCTAATGAGAAAAAAGCTATTATTGTTGGAAAATGTTTCTTGAAGCATTAAATATTACTGGAAAATAAAAGTACTGAAGACAATGTTTTAAAGCCAGGCATCCAAAATTAGACACCACAACTTTTATTTATAAGTGATCAGATTCCCAGATGTGTTTAGAGACATACCACTGATATCAGTGGCACATTCTCAGCTTCCAGGCCAAAATGCACTGTCTAGAGCTTAATACATCAGACTCCAAGTTTTTTGGGGTGCTAGAAAAATCACACGATAGTTTTAAATGTTTTCTGTGACTCAGATTTCAGAGGATATGGATACAAAAAGAAGTCACAACAAAGTTTTTAACAACTGCCAAGCACTCCTGAAAATAGTTTCTATATTATACATATCCTTTGGATGATACTGTGGTGTCTTGTCATCAGCATTCATTTAGAGAAGCCTGCATTTCCCAATCACACTATAGCTGCAGTACATTCCCTTCCTAATTTGCAATGAAAGCTCTGGCTTATTTTATGTCATGCAACACGCAAGTCTACACACAATACATAATGCCAATTTATACCCACTTACACGCATATAAGGTCTTATCTTTCAATTAATTAATTCAGGTTATACTGAGAAGGCACTTCTGAGGATTTAACATGAGCTGCCTTAATTATCCATCCCAGCATGGCTGTTTTCCTTGGCAACACTACCTTCATGATTCTTAAACGTGATTACCAGCCCTCACTGTTGTGTCACTGTGCAGAGACACCAAGAATTCAGGTAAATTTTCAACAAGACATCTTGTCCCCTCCTCCAATTCTTCCTATTTTCTCATATCAGCTGTTCCTCAGCTTTGTCCTATCTCCCCTCCTCTGACAAAGGACACACACTGGCAAAAAAACTGAAAGAGCAGACAGAGTTAAGAAAATAACAGAGATACCACAGATGTTTCATGCTGGGGAGAGGATAACCCATTCTGGTTTTACAGGTCTAGGTTATTCTTTTGTTTGTCTAACCGCTGCGTTATCAACACTGAAATTAGTTGGCAGTCCCAACACCAACTTATTACAGCTTCTGTGAATTGCAGCATTGATTCTGCCATTTGATAGGCAGATGGTAGTATGCTATGGTTTGTAAGGTCTGCAGCTGGGCTCATGCATCAGGTACATCTAAAAGCAAACTGTACTTAAAAAAACAAACAACAACAAAACAAACAACAACAAAAACAGTGACACATACATAGGTATGCCTTCGGCTGTTTTCATAACTAAGCTGAACCTTCTTCAGTGCAATACACTTACCTGAAGAAATTTGCTCCACTGCTGCTATAAAACCAAATGTCAGTACAACAGTATTGGCAGCTTGTGAGCTCCAAACTGGGTTTAGTGACGTATACCAGATTCGAAGAACAAGTAGCATTATCTTGCCTAGAATGAAGCCCCATATCCTGATGAACCTGTAAGAATTAGTTTTCAAGTAGTGATGCATTCGAGGAAAAAAAAAAAAGAAATCTTTCTTACTAAAAAAAATCTTTATAAGATAAAGAGAAGTCATTTACAATCCCATCAATGTAAAAAAAAAATACCTTTGCAAACTGTTTCCTGACCACCATGTTACTGTTTGAACCAGCAATGAGGAAGAAACTCCTGCAGCCAAGATGAATAGTCTAGTTGAAGCACTTGGTGCCTGATATGATGCTAAGCTTCCTACAAACAAACACACACAGTTTGCTTAATGGGCCATAGAGATCAGGTAATAAGGATTTCCTGTGCATTAGTTCAATCTTTTCTGCAATATGAATGGCTACACATTCATCTGAAAACATATGATACTACATATTTTTAAACAAACCAAAGACGTGTAGGCCTGGATTGAAAATGTGTATATGTCACTCACATTATAGTAGTTATCATTTTCAGGAAAAAAAAAAATAACATAAAGAGATTATCCAACACTGCAGTTATTGACTTAGTTTAGATATTAATGGTAATTGATTCCATAATTAGATATATGGATAAAATATCTAAGCATACTCATACCTCTGAATAGTGGATTTGTATAACTCAAAAGCCATAAAACTTGAGGTTTATCCTTTCTGGGAAGAAACAGTCAGCATATATTGCACAAAGTTTAACAGGCAATTGGCCTTACTGGGTGAGAAGGCTTTCTCTGGCCTAGTATCCAGTATCTGAGAGTGGTCAATAGCAGCCTGTTTTATTTCGCTACCAAAGACTAACTCCTCCAGCCACTGGAAGAGACTGTGCATGTGCAGCTGTCATCTCCCAAGACACAGTGAACCCACCTTTACCAGCAGTTTAAACTCAGCTGCCAAGTTTCCAAATACATGACTATGTTTCCAATTAAGTGACACATATTCTCATAACTTCACAGCTGGAGTGGCAACTTCGGACCCAGGATGGAAGCAGCAGGAGATGCAACATCTTTTGCTGCCAGACGTTTCCTAAGTGAACATGAGTCAAAACTGAAGAGTCTTTAAGCAAGGAAGGATAGAAATGGAGCTGCTGACTCACGATCTCTGGCAATACATGCTAGGAATCCTCCAATTGTCTATTTGCTCATTCTGCCTACAGCAAAGATGGCAGAAAGAAATCAATAGTGGTTTAGGTCACTAACTGTAGCAAAGACGTACTTACATGGACTTTACCACAGGTTGTACAATGTACACAGATTTCAGTTGCTAAATTGTGCTGAAATGCCCAACTCTGCCTCATCAAATCTTTCAGCACTTGCACTAGCCAGATTAAAGCTAGCGTGGGTTTGCCTACTTACATTGCAGACACACCTTCAGCTGAGGTAGCACACCCAAAATGTAAATATATCTATCCAAACACGCAAATATTCTCTGTGTGTTGTCTGGAGACATAGATACAAATGGACACGATCATAGGGGACTGTTTTTTTTAAACAACACCCGAAGTTGAGCGACACGGAAGGATACAGAAATCAAAACAAAAGCTTCAGAGAAAATAAAGCTTCCTAAAATGCAAAAAGGGGAGAAAAAAAAAAAGAAAGTGAAAGAGAATTATGGATAAGGGATGAGCCTTTTCTATACAAAACAAGAATCCCCAACTCCCTAAGCATTCTGCCTTTAGTCAAGCATGAAGAATTTCCCGTTCTTTTGACTGTGAAATTAAAGACTGAACATTTACAGTGGAATGGGGCGGGGTATGTGCAGGGTAGATTTTTCTGCCTGATATTGTTCAAAAAGCCCCAGAGGAAGGCCATGACCTTTATGAAAAGGGAGAAAGATCAAAAAGAGGAGGAAGCAAGAAGTGTCCATGTATGAAGAAGAGAAAGTAGAAATGGTTGAAGAAAAAGAGGACAAGAAGCACAGTAAGACAGGACAGGAAGAATTTAAATGACAGGACAAAATGATGAGAAGTAAGTAAAATGATAAATATGGAAAGACCTACAGCCCAGCACTGCCTGTGTAAGGGCATCTGGACAACTTAAAGTTGTTTAAGGACCAGCAGTAGGGAGGCAAGTAAAGACCGACAGTTACCACTGGCTGCTAAATTCTTTGCTGGAGACAAAGGGGGTTAGGAAGATGCTCTTACATCTTCCCCAAATATTGATGTTCATCACAGAGTAACAGTAAGGGGAATGGAATGAAGAACAGTAGTGCTGGGAGAGAATAAGGTGTAGGCTGGCCAAGGGGCAGACAATATTGGGAGCATCCAGGAGACAGCGCAGGGGGACATGGTTGCTGCGGGCGTCAGAGATGCCCTAGGCAGGAACAAAGGGGACATCATATCTGCATACAGCATGCCTCGGGTGAGCACTGGCTGAGGATGGCAACAACTTAAATATCCCCAGTTTCTCCATCTATGCAGCTGGAGTCCTTCTATTATCACCTCTGTTAATACAGCCCAGATGCCTACGGGAGACACTGGGGGGGGGGAGTAGTTAATCTCCTCAGGAGCTTGTGATGCACGCAAGAAAACAGGCATAAACAAACAAGCTTTATGCAGCACTACAGGCCTGTCACTGCTCTTTATTTAAGCAGAACAAGCATTACACAGATCTAAGCAAGTTCCCTGTCTCTTCAGGCAAAGAGTACTAGTAAGCCCAGCAAAATGATCTGAAGGACTATAAATAAATAAATCTTAAATGATATTCCATAAATCACAGCAACACAAAATTTGCCATGGAAGAATTCAGGGTGCAATTTGAAATGCTCAAACTCATTACTAGCCTCTAAATTAACAGAGATTGTAGAAATCAATGCCCCGGGCCCTGCTGCAGAAAACTCAATGGAAAACTGCTCACTGAAAAGTTTACCAAAAAAAGAAAAAAAAAAAGAGTATTAGGATGGATAAGACAGAAAGAATAGAAAAAGAAGATAACATGGTAAAACTACTATCATCTAAAGAGATGATACCAGTAAGCTGTGTTCAGTTCTGGCATCTTTTTGGAGATAAAGAATAAGAAATTAAAAAAAAAAAAAAAAAAGTCATGCAGAGAAAGTAAATAAGATGATCCTATTCTGTCTTCTACTGATAAAAGAGGAAAATTATATGGAAACCAATTCTCCGATTATCATCTTATACTGATAAATGAGGAACCAGGAATTATTATTTCAGAAAGAGGCAAGTCACCACTGATCAGCAGCATTTTCCCTCCTGCAGGACAGAGACCCTTTGATCTTCTGAGTCCATTCAGGTGCCGTAAACTTATTAGCAGTAACTTGCCTCTGAGCTAGGCTGTAGCTGCCAAACCTCCCACCAAACTTGCAGAAGATCAAAAGAGCTAAGACCTGTACGAGTTAGCTGAAGACCCAAGAGGCAAGCCCAGATGAAATGCAGCTGGAAGGTAGAGAACATTTAAGCAGGCATTTGTGGAAGGAAAAGGAGTGAGCAAGAACCGGAGTCCTGATTTAGGGAGGAGCACATAAAATGAGTAGCAAGGAAGTTTTATCTTGAATTTAAGATCAATCTTTCTTCCTGTGGAACTGACAGAATATGAGAGTCATCTCACGTACACCACCCCACCAATATGCTACAGGCATATAAATATATTTAACAACAACAACAACAAAAAACGTATCCCAGTGCTTCAGAAAGTAAAACTACTAAAAAGAACCTTTTACCCAAGGCAGATTACTTTTATAATAGCCCCAGATTGTTCTGTAATATCTGGTCCCTAGCCATCATGAGAGAAAGAACTGCTACACAAAAAAACACTTGCTCTGCTGATTTCTATGTAATATTGAAAACTCTTTTTTCCTATTGGGCATGACTTGTACTAACTTAAAAGCTTCTAGAAACAAAATTGAAGTGAGATTTGCCTTTAATTATGCAGTACTATTCTAAAAACCAACACAATGGATTCAAGGAATATTCCTCTGTTTGTATCTAAAAGTTTAAGACAAGCATGAATATGTGATGGAGGAAAGAACCTTTATCCCTATATCTTATCAGAATCATTTGATTTTTAAGGCAATTTGGAATGTTTATTCTTATGCCCAGATATCAAGATGGAATTTACAGCACACTATAGTGAATGCTTACTTACCAACCATAGTCAGTCGCAGAAGGACTAGGATATACTTGTTGTTAGCCAGCTTCCAAAAAGGACCAATTGTCAAGAATATTGGTGAAAGGAATACAACAGCAAAAATTTCTAAACCAGTGAGTGCCAGTGTCTGAAGGGGGAAGTAATAGATCATCGGTGGCAGCGCATGGTAAAGAGACCAAGAAATGTAGCCTAAAAAAGTAAAGAAAAAATCATATATTTTCTACAACATGGTTTCCTGGAGACTACCTAAAAAAATTAAAAAAAAAAAAACTTTACACTTCTAAATGTAGGGTATTAAATATATTTGAAAGAAATTCAGATAATAATACTAATTTTCTGGGAAGAAATATTCACCATTTCAAGTTAAATAAATGTATTTTTCACAGGAACTAGAATGCTGAGAAGAAGCCAGCTCTTCTCCCACTCAGAAAGTAGTCCCTACGTTGATCTTCAGGGAAGGCAAACTCAATCACGGAAAGGGATAGTGTGCAGAGGGGACAGTGCTGCCTAAATAAGTAATCCAAGCACAACCTCAGGGCTCCTTGGAGGCAGGTCAGTGGCTAGGTGAATTGTTCTAGTAAGTTGGACGTTCCTGCTCCAAGGCTTTATCTGTTTGGTCTGCAAGGGATGTCTGCGTGGCTGTAAGCATGATGTGCTCCACTCCCCAAAGATAGCTTATTTGCGTGTGCTGTGCTATGATTTCCTGCATGTTCTGCAGGAGATGCACCAGGCAGCTGAGCCCAAGGCTCACAGTCCCCATGGTAAGAGGCCTGGTGACCACCCTCAACGTTGCACCTTGTTCAACACAGCATAGCACTTCAAGGACTGGCTCTACAAACACGAGTGCAAACATTTAACCGAAAGCACACAATAAATCCTAGACTCGTCAAACAGTCAAGAGGCATTCCAGCACACAGAAATTTTAAAAAGCACTGTAGGGGAGTAAAAACTAAGAAGAATGCCAACCAGTAACCGTTTCTAATTCCTCGCCAATGGAAGATTTTATTTTGAAGCACCTTGAGCCAGCTGTATCTCCCCGTGCGCGCTAAGGCAGCGGTGCAAAGCGGGGACAGCCGAGCCGCCCGGGCGCTCGCAGGGGCGCGGGGCGCCCCCCGCCGCGCCGGGCCCCCTCGGAAGGGCCGAGCCGGCACCGGCACGCAGCCACCTTCCGCGCCGCGCAGCCCCGCCAGGGCAAGGCGAAGCAAGCGCCCGCGGCGGTATTTCTGCAGAGCAGGTTTCTACACGGCGCGAAACCTCCGCTCGGATTTCAGGGGACACGAAGCCCGTGCTCAGGAAAGGGAGGCGGCAGTCGCCCGCCCGCCCGCGGCAGCGGCAGGTGCCGTTAACGGCCGCCCGCAGCCCCCGTCGCAGCCCCGCGCCCCCCGCGGCGCCGGGCAGCGCCGCCGCCACCTACCCAGCAGCGTCTCGGAGAGCGCGGCCCTCCACAGGGGAAACATGGCCCGCCGCGGGACGAGCCTCGGAGGAGCCTCGTCCCTCCGGCCCCGGCGCCGAGCCGCAGCGACCGGCGGGGCGGCGGCACCGCGCCCGGCCCGCCTCACGCAGCCCGCCCAGCACGCGGCGGCTGCCGGCGCGCGGGCGCCGCCTGGCGGCTCCTCGCGCGGCTCCGCGGCGCTGGTCTCGCCCCGCGCTGCCGCGTGACCGCGGGGCTCCGCCGGGGTGTGAGGGAACAGCAGCGAAGGAGATCGCCGCCGGGGAAAAGAGGAGGGGTCCTACTCGCTGGTCGCGTAACGGTGCGGTTGATTAGCYGTTACTACGTTTTTCAGGGGGGTCCAGATCAGTGCTGGGCTCCTCGCACTCAGTCTGCTTTGTTTTATAGCAGATTAAGGGCTTCTAATGAGCAATACTCTCTGCAAAAGATTTCCGGGTTGAGGCTCAAGCCACTTTGTTCGTTAATTTTCGAAGAAACCCTTAGCTGTAGTGGACCAGCCATGATCACTACTGGCAACTCCTGGCAAAAGGATTACATAAACAAAATCTGAGCTTTTTAATTTCGTCTGTGGCATGGAAAGTAAATTTGTAACTATAGACTAAAAGTTCTTTTGCTGTTGGAAGTTGCTGTTTTCTAAAGTTTTATTAATCCTTATACAGTACCTTATGAAACTGTCAGCTATATTTTTTCATTATGTTAAACTACTATCCCATTCTAAATTACCCTTACATTTCTTTGCCTTGCCTTTAAAGCTCCAAATCCATAGAGGTAATTTAAAAACACCCAACACATGATGAGCCATTACTAGCAATATACTGGTGAAATCTTATTTGTGAGCATAGTACTATGCCCACAAAAACTGGGAACAGTTTGTCCCAGTAGTCGCACAATCAAGTACAGCATAATCAATATGCAAAGACCATTTAGTCCATGTTCTTATAAGCAGTATGTGGTGGATTATTACAAGTAAAGAACAAATTGTTTAAGACAAACTCTGTGGACTGTGATCTGCAAGTGCTAAATCTCCCACTGGGAGAGCCTACAATTCTAAGAAAAAAAATTCATGGAACCTTTTTTTTTTTCAATAAGCAGAAATGTATCATTTTGTTATAAACAGAGAAGAAATGTTCACCATTTAAACCAGTCAGACTAGCACTCACCATGCATGTCTATCACTTATGTTTTCCTACAATATGTGCAGATAAATAGTGTGGTGCCTCAGAAAGTACGGTGCAGTGCTGATGTATGATAACTTATACTTTGGATACATGTGACTGGAACAGAAAGAGTGAGTAACAGTTATTAAATGGAGAGCATGTTTTGATGAAGACTGTACTGATATTGGAGTAAGCTAATGTCAAGTCATTGCAGCCAAAACATGGACCTTGCTAGCTGTGTGACCATAATCCATACAACTCCACCACGCTTGTTTTGCCACCATTCTTTGTCATCCCAGTTAACCTTATTTTTTACTTCAAGCTTATCTAGGAAAAATTAGCAATAATGGTAAAGTGATCCGATCTGACACATCAGGATCTATTAATCTACCCTGCAGTATAATGGGGCTTGGCTAACTACAAAAACCATTGAATTTTGGTTGGTGCTTTGAAAACATACTGATACTTCAAACCTCCACAAAAGAATTGAAGTATTTTGATGGAAAAGACATCCTCTATAGGAAGGGAGGAGGAATGACACTCATAAATGTAGTAACTTACTTTCTTCTTTCTTTTCTCCAAGTTCTAGGTCACTTACTAAATGTATCTTTCTTCAGTTAAGAAAAGCCATCCCAGAAGAGCCACCAAGTACTGCAGGTTTAGGATTATGCAAATGATGACACCATTTCATCTTGCTGTGGCTTGACACAAATGAAATGTGTAAGACCAGATCCTTGGCCTGAGTAAACAAGATGCACTATGATTCCCAGAACATGGCTGCCTTTGTAGCAGAATAGCAACAGTGTCTTGCTCACAGGACATACCCAGCTGAAAAATATTTGATACAATTTTGCAATACTTTTTGTAATCATAGTATCTTGCTTCATGGTTTAGAGGTGAAGTTCCTGTAAAACTAGACAGGACTGGAATCATTAAGCTGAAACGTGTTTGCGTGCCTTCCACTAAACTCAGTGAAAATAATGCAATTCCTAACAAATTTAGCCGCTTCATTCTGGGTACTCTCTCTGAGATTCTTAGTAACTACTTGGTTTGGCTTCAAACCTAACACAAAGTTACATTCCAGTTCTGTCTATAGAATTGACAAGCAGACACACATCTGAGCATAAGAAGACATTTTCGGGTGTGATGTGCTTTCAAATTAAAACAGACATGTCTTAGTGTATATACAAGATCTTAATGCTTACAAGTGGCTTGATTACACATATATGTGTAGGAATGTCTTTCACTATAATTTTTTATTCTTGAAGTGCCAAATGCATAGCTGATAAAAAATAAAGCAATAGCATTTCATCTACACAGAAATCCAGTGATGTTCAACCAGCAAAACCAAGATAGCCTGCTACAGTAAGAGCTTCCAGTCACTGAAAAAGTGGGGGAAGTTGCTCTTGTGTATTGCCCAGTAGAGGTGTGCCTGATTGGGCAGAATTACGAAGCAGAAGAAAATTCCAGAGAAATGGAGGAAAACAGCATAAACGTAGACACAAATTAGTTCTAAAAACATGACTCTGGAAAAGCTTGGGTGGTTGAGCTTATGTTTACTGGTTAGGCACCTGTCACAGTCACAATGGAAGCACAAAGACTTGTAGGTCATTAGGCACCTATTCTGTTTACACAACAGTGTTAAACTTCTTAATCATTACCTTTACCACTATTATGCAAAACTGCTGCATATACATATACTCATAAACATTAAATAGATTTGGTTGTTTTCTCAAGGTTACAGTACGCTGGCTACAAAATACTGTTATTTTGTTACACCTAGGCTGAGGTGAGGCTGATTTTCACCTCTTGGAAATAAGCCATAAAAGGCAGGACTAATAAATACTGAGACTCTCATTAAAGACCCTTTTCAGTAAAATATACTGTGGAACATGACATGCTAACATTGCCCCAGAGGAATTCCAGTAATGTACCCCGTGCAAGAACTCCTGATTCACTTTAATATGTATTAAAAATGTGAGGTACAAGTAAGTCTGATTATTACAGGGGCTGAGCACCTACAACCCCACTAAAATCAGCTATTGCTGCAGGTCTTTACTGTAGAGAAGAAATTATGCATATAGCCTTGCAGCCTAAAAGCAGAGAAAACTTGGTGGCAGTTTCACTGCCGCCTTCATGCTGAGAAGTGAAAATCCTAAACCTGATAATTAGCAGCCACTCATCTGAACTAAGACCAGAGCAGATGTAAAATAGAAATAAACATATCCAAGAATCAGATAATAAACCAGGACATAGAAAATTATTACAAGGTTTCTTGGAAATGAGGACAGAGTCCAATATTGTACTCAGAAATGTGTTGACTGTTTCCTGCTGTGACATTTGATGTCTTTTAATTCATCCTTAACCCCTATTCCCATTAGTATGAAAACAATGCCCTACAGTGTAATTCTGATATGGTTTACCATGCTCTATATATTTTCATACTGATACATTTTTTTTACCACAGTGTGCTTGCATTACTCCAGGTCTTTGCTTCTCGAGGATTTTCTAACCAATTAACATTCTCTGTGTTTGTCTAATGGATAAACAAACCGTATTTATCACACTCTGTACTAGCTCCTCTACTTTCACGTGCTTTGTGCATACCTGGAACGTTCAACACACACTGGGAAGGTTCTGCCATTGGTGCATATGGTGAACCGCAGGACCCTGGCACCCCTGCAGTGTTTTCTAAAAGGTTCTTTGGACCCTTTGAACAAGCAGCCACAGATCCTATATACCTTCCCCGAGTTTGTGAAGTCTCATATCCTCAACCTCCTTCTACTCTGACAATAGAAAATTCCACAGCTGAGCATTCAGCCCCTTATCGGTTGTTTCATTTTTGATATCTCTCRTTCTTTTCCTTGATGTGTAAGGTTGGGCTTGTGCTGGGAGGGGAAAAATGGGAAAGAATCTCTCTTTTGATTTGTGTTTATTATTTTGAAGCACTAACATTTATTAGTATCAACTAATCTAGTAAACTAGCATCAGTTAGTATGTATCAGCTTCTCTCTGTTTTCATAGCTCTGAAGTACATTCAGGTAAATCTTGAGGCTAAAGACTGTTTGTGGAATGTATTAAGTCAGTTGTAATAACCTACTTTCCCTTCAAAGTTCATATTAAAAAGAAATCTAACCTGATTTCTAATAAGCACTTTTGTACAGGAGGGCACAAGAATCCAAGAAACCACTATCCCCGAATGCATAATCCCAAAAGGAGACTGTCATTCCAGTACTCTTTTTGACCAGTTTAAGCTTAACCAGCTAAGAAATATTTGGTTATTAGGGACTTACCCCACATGAGAATTGCTTGTGTATTGTTTTTCACAATAAGGCTTATGGTGGTGTGTTTTGTTTTGTTTTTCTTTTCTCCTCATGTTTCTCTCCCTCCTTAAAAATTGAAGTGACCCTTCAATACTGATGTATTTAAAGTGCACATTAAACCAGAGCTCACAGCCAGTATCTATTACATCATTTTTACCTATGATTTCAAGGATACATCTTAGATCACAGAAGATACGGATACTCTTTTAAGAGACATTTTAAATTTGTTTTATTTTTACACAGCTGGTTTAAGACATCATCCTTGCCAAACCCTGTGTGAAGAGGGCATTTTGCCACAGTAAAACCTAATGGTCTTGCTTGGCTGGCAGGAGCCAGACAATACTCTGGGGGATGGAGCCAAGACTTCTGGAGGCTGAAAGCCTTTCTGGACTTACAAAAAATGAACTGTGACCTACTTGTCATGGTTACTATGAAATAAAGACGTTGAGTATAACACTGATCTCACTAGCTATTTATTTAATGACAAACACTGGAAGCACGTGTTGATGAAGGCTTTCTCATTTTTTATTTACTTCTTGTTAATATTGACATTAAAATGTATTGATTTAAGTATCATAGTATCCACAATCAAAGTAGATAATATATTTTATTCTAAAACAATAAAAATTGAACGTGTCAATTCTTTTTAAAGAACAAAATTTAATTACTTTTCCACCAAGTATTTTTCTTTCAATTCCCTGGCACTTTTGTTAGGCAAAATGTCCTGTTGTAAATTTCCTAGCAGTTCTCCTCCCATTGGAAATAACTGAAGGGACACAGCACACAGCACCATACATTGCTGCATGACAGTTCACTTCTTATTAAGAAATACCACTTTTAAAATAATGTTCTGAATTTCATTTGAGAAACATAAGCACTCAGAAGGAATCTTATTAGCAAGTTCACTGTTTTTTTTTCTTTCTCCAGGAACAGCTTGTCAGGTAGTGGGAACTGCTACAGTTTAATAATAAGATATTTATATAATGAAGGAAAACAACCCTGAAGCCAGCTGCAGAGCTTCACCTTGTCACCTCTGGTACAAACAGAGGTCTGTGCTTCCAGGGGAGACTCGCAGAGCACCAGATCCTCTCCTTTTTCTGTCCAGGAGGTCAGTACACTGCCACACCTCAGAGCATTACGACAGCTCCGTGGAAGGATCAGGTGCCAGATAAATCACCCCAGTATTATCCCAGAAGCAGCTGAAAAGAATTTTGGTCAAACCTGTGCTCATGTGTGTATCTATATCCTTATTTATCAGTTATATTTTTGCATGAGGTAAATGTGAAAGTGTTTGCCTCCTCCTCCTGTTGTGACACTCCTGCCCCTATTCAGTACTTCAGAAAAAGCAAGCGTTTCCTCTGATGACCTTGCGAGCAAAACTTGCGTTAGTCCATCGTGACCGCACACATTGCGAGGGCCATCACGACACTACCTTTAACTTCCGTGCGTGGTATTTCCGACGGGGCGGCTGCAACGCAGACCCTGAAAGCCCCCCGGAGGATGAGGGCGCTCCCGCCACCCCCGCTTGCCTGCGCGCTCCTCCCCCGCCTCTCCGCGCCGGGGCGCCCGCAGCGGCCACGAGATGGCGGCGAAGCCGGGGCGGCCGGCGGGCAGCTGCGGCGGGCGGCGCCGCCCCCTCGCGCCTCTCCAGGCAAACCCCGGGCCCTTAAAGCGAGCGCAAACGGCCTGTAGGAGCCGGTCGCTCTGCGACCTGGGTAAGTGACTGTCGGCAAGCATTTGAGCAGGTGCTGCAGAGGTACCGCTGAGAAAACACCAGGTGCTTGTGCACTTCATGATTTCCACCCGGCTGTTTGTAGGGAGCTTTTCAGAGAAGACTTGGCACAGCTGGTCTGTTGCCTCTCCTTCAAAATAAGAGCCTTGTTTTACAATAAAGTGTCGATTCAGAAAGTACATTTGATACATCATAGTGAGTCTTCCCATATCCTTCACAAGGGAGGCTGTGCCACTGAAGAGCCTCCCTGCAGTGCTAAGCTAGTTGTCATGATGATTATTTTATTAGTGGCACGTGCCCTGGGCAAATGCTCGGTAGTTCTACTATAGATCACAGTCAATTGTGTGTACCAGTTAATACATGCTGGTTTTGCTTTCACCTTCTTCCCCAAGTAATCTTAGAAATTTGAATGTGGTCACCGTTACTATTTGGAAGGAGGATTCTTACTGAAAATAAAGTATATAAAAATGGCAGTTCCCACAGCCTGAGACAAAAAACATGCCTATTTTCTTGCATGCTGCTTCTTTATCAACCAGTCAGAAGAATCAAAAATGCAAAATCTCTCAGGAGTCTGTTTCTTCTATAAATGAATAAATGATCCAGAAAAGTTCTTGCAGAATAGAAAAACTAGTGGTTCACATAGTTGATCCTTACAGACCACATTGATTTAACAGTGTGTTAAATATGTATTTCAGTTAGATAAAAGAATTTACATAGTGGGGGAATTGTTCCCAGGCCCAAGCCAGCTAAGAGTACATACAATTAATTGTTATACTAACAATTACATAGTTAAGTCCAGAAAACRGACAGTGATAGTGATACAGTAGAAATATGCAAAAAGTCATGTTTTTCCAATGGGTCAATGCAAATAAAGTTATTTTTCTGGGATGATGATTGTCTTTCCAAAACACAATGCCCCAAAATACTGCGACACTCTTAACTTTCTCAGTTAGGAGGCACTATGTGTGCTAAGTACTAATAATTCATTTTAATAGTATTTTGATGACCTGAACCCTGTCCCTTTTCCTTGCTCTTGCCAGTAGAGCTTTCATCCCAAGTTCGAAGGGTACCAGGAAGCTGCTGAAAAGGCTACATATTTGGATGACTCTTCATTATGTTGAAGTGAGACTCTACCCAAATGACTTAAAATTCTGGAGAAATGTATCCTGAAGGCAATACAGGAGATTAACAGCAAGCTGTAAATTGTCATAACCTAATTCATACTCCTCAAAAAGTCTTTTGTACTGTTTATTTTCCCCAGTGACTCAGCTTTTTCATCCTTATAAAAGAGGTGCAGCACTTAACTGCTGCGGCAGTTAGAAGCTCTATCAGTCAGTAGTAGTTTCCAGTGACACTTTTTATGTAACTCTCTGCACAGGTAGGCTTCTTGAACAGGTAAGAATATGAGGATTTAGTGTCTGACTGACATAAACCTCTTTGAAGTTTTGTTTTTTTCCATCTTTTTCTCCTTTTTTGTATTATGTGACAAGAAACTGACAGAAAATTGAATTGCTCTTAAGTTAGAGTGAGGTAGACAATGAAGAGCTGTTGGCTTTCCCAACACACTGTGGATTTTCAAACTTAAATGCTTTCAGAGACACAATGGTCACTGACATTTTATTTGAGAATGTCTGAGAATGCAGCAAAGCTGAGCAACAAAAAGTTACCATTATGGTAGATTTGTATCAATCCAATGCTTAAGTGAGTCTTTTTAGCAAGGAGAGAGAAGGTCACGTTGCATCTGCCCCATCACTTAAAAAAGCATTGCACTCTGAATGTCCAGTGTGTGTGAAGCTGACATTGCTTGAATGTTACCACTGTGTAACTGTCCCAGAAAATAAGTTTTGTGCAGGAAACAGTTGATACAGTTACATTCTGAATGCCAAAAAACATTCAGGTTATTAAATTGTTGGGTATGTTTCCTATTTATCTCTGTCCTTCCAGCGATTTCTGCCTTGTTCTGTGCCAACATTCTGAGAAGGTGCTCTCTGAGGAGCATGTATGTTGATAAATAAAGTGCCAGACCATGTGACAAAATTCTATGTAAAATTCACAGTTCAGGTATGTGGATTGCTCTGGAAATAAGTAAGATTCCTTCCTGTTTTCCCAAGCAGCATGATTTTGATGCATGGAAGATTACAATTCTAAAACTCTTTGGAATCTGTTCCTCTTGGATTCTTTTATAATCACATTAGTAACTGCGTTGTGTTTGTTGGAAACTCAGATTTGGTTTATGACAGGCTTGCATTTCAGGTCCTGTGGAATCAAAGCTTCTGATCCTGGGAATGAGGGTAGAACTAGTGCAGCATTATAGTGATTCTGGACAGCGCACTAAAGACACTAAATTTTTGACCTGCAATATAGTCACAGTGGGAAAGGTTTTGGATGACTTGCTCGTGTTTATTCTTATTTCTCTATGGCTGGGAGCTATATCATGTTCCAGCATATTATTTTACCCTTTACTTTCCTGTTTGAATTAGGCTCCATGCAACTCTATATTGCTGATGAGTGATACACTATGCTCTAAACTATGTATAATCAAGTCATTTGGAGGCTATCTGCTGTAAAAACCTTTCAACGTGGGTGTTACTATTCCTAGGTAAATATTGAACTGCCTATGAGAATTGGATACTTTGGTTTTTTACCTTTGTACCTAGCAGAAAGAAGGGTAGGCAAGCATATAACACATCATTCCTGCTGACCAAGACCATTAGCAAAAGATGACAAAAAAGACAGAGACAATGTCTTCTGAAATAACCCAAGAGAAAAATCAAACAGCCCCACTAATGCAAGCTGGATGGGTAAGTTGGGTTGCCTCTCTCTTCTTTTTGATGCTATTGCTAGGCATTAACTAGGATTTTGCATTGCTTATTCTTGCTGAAGAGATAAACAGATACCTGTTAGCTTAAGCACATAAATGAAGAAAAGAAAAGGCTGTCTCTTACTCCTGCTCGTTCACGACACTCAGAGGACTGGGAGCTTTTGATTCTCAAGCCCCTGAAAGTGGGCTGTAATTTATGCTAACTGGCAATGATTCAGAAGGGATTTTACACTAGTTAAGAACTGGGTGAGACCTGGTTCAATATAGTACAGCCCTAGTTTAGTATAACCTGTCCCACTACCAAGTCAGGTGTGTGTATTCAGAAGGGGAGAAGGGAACCATAGCTGCGCTAGAACCTGCCCTGGTCCTTTACAGAAGTTGAGCATTCCCCTCTGCTGGAGAAATCAGCCACCCGTGGGGGACAGATTTTGCCATTTTATACTGTGAGCATGTAATTAGCCAAAAGGAATTTTAATGTGGTATGGCCTTGCGGATAACCACTCACTGTCAGCAGCAAAAGTGGGCTGATCTGTGAGGGAAGTCAGCCTGGGAGCCAAGAGTGACAGTGAGGCGGGCAGGGGCAGTGCTTGACAAGGACACAGTCCCACAGTGCCCAAAAGAGAGGAGGAGAACAGGTCCAGTGATGTTAACCAGAGTCAACCAGCAATTCAGTGATTGCCAGGCAAGTCGGTAGGAATGAGGCCTAAGGAAGGAAGGAAGTCGGTAGGAATGAGGGTAAGCCAGAAAGCCAAGTTGGCTCATCATGGTAAAAGGCAAGGTACAGTCTTACCTACAACACAGTTCAGGCAAAGGCCTGAGATTAAATGCAGCTTCCTGAGCCAAGGGGCAGAGGTCTGGGGCAAAGCTTCTCACAGCTTTTTCTCCCAGTTTAGCTGTTTTCACAGAATATAATTCAAGGTTACACAACTGTGGCTTATTAGAACTGACTTTGAACATAGGTAGCTGAACCTCTGGCAGGGTGTTTGTGGAGGTAAAGAGGTTGCAGAGCCTGTTTGTGGTCTTGAGACCCTGACACTCATTTCCTTATCTTTCTCTTAGCCTGTTCAGGTTTTATTATATTTGCTGTATGAGCAAAATTCATGTTCTGGCTCATGACCCTGCTGTGAAACTAGTTTGGAGTAAGTTCTGTGGGGTTTACCAAAGCAATGCAACCATTAACTTTAGTGGGAGCAATACTTGAAGAAGGATTGAGATATTAATTAGCTCAAAGCGAAATGTGTGACTGCAGCCAATAAATGCATTTCATTATTATAGCTACAAAATCATGCACCAGTCAGGCATAAAATGATGTATAATTCTGTAATAGATTAATGTGCTCTTTTCCCAAAGCACTGCTTGTTCTACAAAGTCTACGTTTTTTTCTTTCAAGAACAGTTACGTTTGTAGATGTTGTGGTTTTACAGAAAAGCACTGAAATTTCAACTAATTTTGACTCATGACAATGGCTGCTGCAGAGAACCTGGAGCAAGATTTTTGGAGTACGAACTATAGCACATGTTTCAGATGTCCAGCGATAATACTATACATGCCAAAACTGATAACTGAATCACCTCTTAAAGAAAGGAAAATAATTACTGATAACCACATCTCCATACCATGGATAGTAAAATGCATGGGAGAATACTGTCACTTTTTTTCTTCCAGTCAAAACAAAAGGAAAAAACAGTTACCATAAACCTAAAAGAAACTTTTTGACAAGCTAATTATTACAAAGGTGAAGCCAGTCTGTTTGAGTTCAGTGAATGCCATGAATATATTTAAACTGCACAGAGATAAAGTTAGACCAAGGGAATCTGACAGAGCTTAGGTTGATCCTGTTTTGAATACTTACAAAATCTACTTTTACTGAACTTCGATTGGCTTCTGTACTGGGCAGAACTTAATTTGAAGAAGCTCCCACACTACCTTTGTTCCTTGTTATTTCTGTTCCAGAAAGCTGATATAACTCATGAGAATAAAATGGTTAAGAGGAATAAGGCAATATACTTCGGAGGTGAACTAACAACTGAACTATTTTTGGAAAGTATAGGCCAATAGGATGAGTGGTTTAACTTTAAAATCTGTGTAATTCTTTTTATTTCTTTACTGGGTTATCAAGTATTTCGTCACACTGCTAACAACCAAACAATGAGTTTTGATTGTTTGGATGGTTTTTGCATTGCATTTTATGTGTTTTAATGATTTAATTTTCTTCTTAAACTGATTTAATTTTTTCTTCTTGTGAGCTGAAATTCAATAAGCTAACCCAGGCTTATCTTTTCAGCCGATGTTTTATTGTCCCATCTCACAAACTCATAATACTGCAGAAATTGCAAGGATCTGTGAAGAATGCAAAAAGGAAAGTTTCTGGTACAGAGGTGAGTAATCCAAACTTATTCTTATCTCACTGAGAATGATTGCTTGATGTATTTATGCAAAATTGACTGCAAAATGCCTAGTCATTTATTATAATACTTTGGGTTTTTTGTTGGAATATTATTGTGGGTTAATTCTGCCACCTAGGTTTAAATTGAGCAATGTGTTAGTATAAAATTAATTGAATTATTTTTGTAATCATCATAAGTAAAGGTGGCTGAATTAAGCTCTTACTAGTTTACTATGAACTTATATTGATAAATTTAGAGTTGGCATTCTATTCATGAAGTCAGTTATTAAACCAACCATAGGAATGTTTTCCTTTATTACATACTTATTCTTGCCTTTGAATGTATTCAAGAAGTGAGCAGGTCAGTGTTTAGTTTTGAGAATAAAAACAACAGCAATAGCTATAACCGAGAAATATCAAACTAGCAGGATAGCAAGCCTAATGGCTGAATTCACAACAGGAATTTTGGTGCTATAGTTAGTATTTAGCCATTACTGGCATAAAAAAAAATCCCTAACTGCTACTAGAGAGGTTTATAATTGTCCAAATCTTGTTAGTGCTGAACTGGTATTCACAAAATAGGTGTTCCCCTGCCTGTTTTATGTGCAAGATCTAATGCAGTTAGATCTTGTCCAGTCATGCACAGGGCATGATTAATGCCACATAAAAACTCAAGGGGGCCCTTTCTTTTCTTCATTCAGTTGCCTCTTGGTTAAAAAGATGAGAGTTATGAGAATCCTAGCTTTGGGTCACTCCAAGCACAAAAGCAGTTGTACTTACATCATCTACTTCCTGAGAGCTGTAGCCAACCATCAGATTATAAAGTGTTTGTTGATTTTCTCAGTCCCTCTTATTTAGATTGCTTCACTCTTACATTAATTGGAGCTGGGACTAGTACTCATGAGTGTGACCTAATCACTAGACTTTGCAGTCATCCTACTGTTTCAGCTTTCCAACTCACTATTGTCATAGACTCACAGAATCGCTGAGGCTGACAGGGACTTCTGGAGATCTAATCCAACCCCCCTGCTCAAGGACGGTCAGCTAGAGCAGGTTGCGCAGAGTCATGCCCATCTTCCACAACCTCTCTGGGCTACCGGTTCCAGTGTTTGACCACCCTCACATTAAAAAAGGTTTTTTTCTCATATATAAGTGGAATATTCTGTATTTCAGTTTGTGCCCAATGCTTCCTATCCTTTCACTGGATACCACTGAAAAACTCTATCTCTGTCTTCTTTACTGCCCCTCATCAGGTTTTTATACACATTCTTAAGATCCCCCCATGCCTTTTCTTCTCTAGACCAGTCAGTCCCAGTCCTTTCAGCCTCTCTTTGTATGAGATGTTCCAGTCCTTTAATTATCTTTGTGGCCCTTCACTGGAATCGCTCCAGTAGGTCCATGACTTTATTGTAGCTTCTTGTGTACAAAATGGATCGCCTACAATGAGAAGAAATGAGAGAACCCAGTCCAGAACTCCCTGTAGAATAACTATTCCCCAAGGAAGATGAGATGGGTTGTTCAGTGAAGGGGAACCAGGACTTGTTCTCAAATCTTCGATAGGCTCTTGCAGGGAATAAGGGTCCTGAGGCAGAACAGACATTGCCACATTCTCCTGACTTCACTGTTTGCTTGCTTTAAAGAAAGGATTGGCCCCTTCCTGATGTTTGAAATAAAAGTTTAGTATCTTCTTTGGCAAGACAATGCATGATTTTAAATCTGAAATACAGACAGATTGCACCTTGCATTTCCTTCTGTCTAGTCTAGTGACTTTCCTGCTCAGCAGTGGGCTTCTTTAGATTCATTCTTAGACATCAACGCTACCCATACACTGACAGGGGAGCATGGCTCCCTGGCTTGGGTTTGTGAGATTTATTAGGTGTCAAGGCATCTAAAAGAATAGATACTGTGTTTTACTGCCTGATTTTTCAGTCCATTGCATCGGTTTTTATACAAAATACACATTTTCTGAAGGGAGAAGATCTGAAAAGGGTTTCAGCATTTAACTGGAGCTGCTGCCATTACCAGTTTTGCAGTATTGAAGGGAGATATTAAAATTCTGGAAGTTATTACTTATATAATGCATTAGCTCCAGATGCCACAACATGCCTTATGGCAGCACAGTGTGAACATATCCTTGCTTTAAAGAGATTGTATTCTGAATGAAGAGGTGTAATAGGTGACTAAGACAGATACTCAACGGTGATTTTACAGAGATGGTATAAAAAGAGTAATGTATTTATTGAATAGGTAACAAATTTTGCCTGATAGCAGAGATGTTAATTCTTTTTATTTTTACAGCTCTTCCTTTGTCTCTTGGGAGCATGCTTGTCACCCAGGGGCTAGTCTTGAAAGGTAAATAGAAAAAATAGATGTACAAGTACAATTACTTTTAGATGGGCCCAAGTTATGAAACTGAGACTCTAGAATTACTACTGAAATGCAGATTTCTCTAAAGCTTGCTGCTTTTCAAAATCAGTATTCTTCTCACTCATCACCGTCATTGTTAAAATGATTTGTTCATTTGGTATGTGGTGTCACCTTCATCATTTTGAAAAAATGTGAATTAAAAAAAATAATTAATGAATTCAAAGACTGATGGCTAGATTCTGTCACTGTGACCATGTGTACTCGAGTGGAGCCTTCACTGGGGCTGCCTGTGGGGCAAAGCATCATACAATCTGAGCAGGGGCATCAGAATCTGATACTGTAGCTCTAAATGCTGTTTTCTTTGGAAAGCGCTGGCAACATTTTTACAGTGACCACATACCAGTATGAATACAGCTTTGGTGCAAAGGGACAAGGAATACTGCCAAAATGAGAGGACAGAGCGCTTTTTATAGAGATGACTGGTGGTCTGCAGAGCAAGACAAAAGAGAGTTGTATTCTGTTTATGTAGCGAATGAGCCTGGTTCTACTCAGTTCACCTCAAGTTTCCCTTCTGGGGATCTTGACTGATAATAGGGTTTAAGATAGTGTCTCAGATAAAGAGTGAAGGAGATTAACCCTGAAGATTGCTAAGATGGGTGTATCTCACAGAAGTAAATAAGCTAGAGTCTTTTAGCCTATACCAGCCCCTGCTTACAGCGAGGGCAGGTGGGAGAGAAGAAAAGTCATAGGGCTGGAGCAAGAAAGAGAGAAGAATCCAGGCGCTAAAAGGAATGGGTGGCAGGAGACAGCAAACGAAGGAGGTGGGAACAGCCCAGCCTTTTCTCACTTTGTGTGGTTGCAAGCCCCTTGCTTTGTCACAGACACTTTTACTGTTTCCTGTCTGATCACATTTCCTTTTTAACCAAGATGAACAGGAGGACTTGAACAGGAAATCTAAAAGCTGTACTACTCTACAAGAGGCTGATGTGGGTTCCCTGGTGCATACTTGGCCTAAGAGCTTGAAGGCAAATAGGGAAGGTGAGGGAAGGAACAAGGCTGGAAAGTGTGTGAGGGAAGGCAAGGGATTACACATGTTTTTGAAAACCAGTGAGTAGTGCTGGGAAGGGCTCTGGGGTTTTCTCAGGAGCTAATATGTCACCCTTTGGCACTGGGTACTCCTCTCAGTTTCTCTGCATTGTGTTTGGACATTTCTGATCAGCTGTGAAATAGCAAATGCCCATTTCCAACAATCATTATTGTGTCTTAACAATTGCAAAAGGGTGCTGTTTAGAAACAAATGCCAATTTTTTCCACCCCCTTCCCGCCAAGAACAAATTTAAAATATACATATTTTGCATAGCTACCTGTGGGCAAAGGCCCCTGCGCTTAGCATAGACTAAATGCCCCTCTGTCTGAATGCTCCTCTCTGACAACTGCAGTACGCTGGCTCTAGAAGGAGCTAGAGCTTCTGAGTCTCACTGACACTGTGTGAATGCACATAACAGTGAATCCAGTGTTCACTCCACTTGGCCTCTGCTGTGGCAGTCTTGCTGTGTGGAGCTCTCCTCCACAGCACAGCACTCCTGTGCCAGACAAACGCTCCCCGGGGGCACAGTGGTTCCAGCTCCTAGAGGTCTTAACTTGGGGGATGTGGATTTTGGAGGGAAAAGCTAAAGAGAATCTTTCAGTTTTCTTACTTTTTTCGTATCTCCTCTTAAAGGCCAAAATATCGGTATGAGTATGACTAGTCTGATCTCTCCTTTCCAGAGAAGGCGACTAGATATCTGTGATCAAGGTTAACACTAGTCTGGTCTGTGGCCACAGAGAGCTGCTGTAGAGCATTCTGAGCTTGCTTCTCTTGGCACAAGGAGCAGTAAGTACCCTGAATAAGAGATTCCAGTTCCCTATTACCTTTACAAGGTTTTTCTGTAATGAGACATGACCCATCCCTCCTCCTTCAATGCTGCAAATGTCACCATCAGGAGCCATGCTGCTTTCAGGTTGATTTGCACTCTAAACTACCACTTGCACTGAATCCTGCCCAGTCCAGAGTTTATTCCTCATGTGCCTTAGGCTTGCACTAAGAACTAGTGGAATGTGTCCTGATGTTCCTAAATCTAGGTTGGTGGACTTTGAAGTTTTTTGTATCATCTTCACCTTCAGAAATGCAAAAGCTCCTTGCAAAAATACCATCTATGGTTTTGAGTGCTGGTGGGTTTTTGAAGTGAATAAACATGCTGACTATTTCATTTTATTGTAGGCATTTTCTCAGCAAGCCCCAGGTTTGGATCATTACCTAAGATGACAAGTAAGTTGGACCTGATTCTAAAATGAAAGGAAAGGTTATCTGCTGGTGATCTGCAAACCTTGAGTAACTACACTTTCTTGTGAACTGCAGATGTATCTCTTTGGATATCTTTTCAAATTCTTCCTCTTTTGGAATTTATGAGATGTTACCACAGTGATTTAGGAAAGCAGAATTCTGCTGTGTTTAAAAATAAACGTATTCAGGTTTTTTTTAATGTAAACTTTTTCCGTAGCAGTTTATATTTATTTCATCTATCCTCTCAAATTGGCAAAAACTCAGATCTCCTCTTTGTTTCATAAACAATGTCAGCTTCATTGATCTGCCACACTTAGCAGATGACACAGCTAATGTATCAAGGAACCATCGTAGTATAATGTATAAAATAGTATGTTCCTTTCATATGTTCATTTTATATATGAACCTGAGGTTGCTGAAGAAAATAAGAACAAAACACAAACTGTATCATATAATCATAACACTTTTAAATGTCAAGAAACGAAGTTTGTGTCCCTCTGAGAATGGTTTTGTTCAACAGAAAATTGAGGATGCTTAAGTAGTGTTCTATTTCTGATTCCGTAATGAGTGAAAGCCCTAGTGTGATAGTATGGAAGGCTGAAGTACTAACTTCTTGGAAATCCTGAGAAGATAGTGTTGGAATGGTGGTCATCAGAAATACCACAGTGTACATAAAAGGGCAAGGGAAATTAGTGCTGACATTGTGATTGAATTTCACCTTGGGCTGTCTTTGTAATCTGCTCCTCTGAATCTGGAATCTTGTAATTCCAGTTGAATATGATATCCTTTTCCTGTCTGCGTTGTTTTGGACTGATTGCTGTGTTTTGTGACAGATAGCTGGATTTCAATACTAGGTGAAATAATCCCTATGATACAGTATAACTCTACATGTGTTCGTGAAGCATTTAGAGAAGACATGTTACATACAGTTCATTACATACATACATACATACATAGTTACATACAGTATGATTAAAAAGGAGCCAATTAAGACTCCTCATTTAAGCTCGTATAGTAACAATATTTTGTGATCTGTCTTTACAGTTGCCAGCATCTTAGGTTTTGCCATTGGAAAGATGTCATACATAGGAGAATGCCAAAAAAAGTTCCAGAAAATTGGTATTGCACCATCTGGTCCACCACAGAAAAGGTTTGTCCTTATTTAAATCACTAATTCTAAATAAAAATAGTTTTAAAAGTAGAGTAATAATGTGATGCAGCAAAACCAGGTATTTAAATTCTGTGTTCAGGTCATGAGGTACTACTCTTCTGTCCTTAAGTTATATATAACAGTATGAGAAACTAACACATATTCTTCAGAAAGAGCAAATTAAATTCAGTGTCGTACAGGTTATTAGGAAATCCGTAATTTAGATAAAATTATTTTACTTTTTAACTGTGGTGGAACAACAGTTACTGGTTCTCTTTTCATCTAGTATTGTGCCTCTGAAGTGTATCCCGATCTTTATCACTTGGCCCTTTGAGTCTTCCTTTGTACCATACATCAGGCCAGATATACTGCAGATTCTTTTTTTTTTTTTAAATACTATCCTTATATTTCAACAATAATTTCAACCTCATTCTTTGTAGCTCTGTCCAGTCTCATGCTGTTATGCTAAACCATGAAGAACACAAACCACAAGGATTTTTTTCCCCTCACAACTCTAATTATATCATGGATCTTCCCATTGCTTCCTGTTACCTGCCACCTCTAGGTTCTAGTTACTGTGTTCTAAATTTTGTGTAAAGTATTCTTTCCAGCTAAATCACACTTTGACTTCCTTCTAACCTCCTCTGTCAGCTGCCACTACTGCTTTTCGTTCCCAGTGTGGCTTCTTGTATGCACATTTCATATGCAAAATGCACTTCCAAAAACCCCACCTACAAGATCATTCCCTGCTCTGTATTTGCATCTTTTCCTCAGACCACCCTAAGCTTTTATTCCTATGAAAATGCCTAACTGATAGCGGGAGGCTTCACTGTTTATGAATCAAAGCAATTTTTATATACTGTTTCTACTTCCACTCTTTTCCAAACAACAAAGCTATTACTTTGCTTGCACTGTATTAGGCACAGGTGGCTATATGTCACTCTTAAGTATTCTACCCCCTGCTCCTAGCATCTGGTTCGTTGTTAGTGATAAGGCAGGGACTGTCTTTTCCTGTTTAGAAAGTGCTTGTATATTTGATGATTGCTGGAAGTTACTTACACTTAAGAATAATAATTAATGAGTTTTATTGGTTTAGACATTTAGATCATTGTTTTCAGTTTATAACCCATAAAACAAGTTACAACAATTGGAGAACATAAGCTATAGATTACTTTTTTAGGAACATTTGCCAGTATACCATATGGTTATAGTAGAAGAAATCTAGCAAAATTCTGGAATATTTTATTTGCCTTCCATATTGTAGGCATTGTCATCATACTTGCAAAGAATGCGAAGCAAAATTGGGATCAAATGAGAAAGAAGGTCCAATGCCTTCAGCATCTTAGCCTCAGGTAGGCATACTTGAAACTTAAAAGAAGTTCTTACTTGTTTTTCATGTTCAATGGTATTCTTTCTTGAAACCTTTGAACAATATAGTGAAAATCATAGATTTAGTTTAATTAAAATCTAAGGATTATTTGAGGAAATCTCTATCTGTGGTTTGCTAACTAAATTTGTTTCTTCATTTTTACCTTATACACCTTTCTTGTTAATTTTAAATCCCCCTTTTCTGAGGAATTTCTAATTTAGCTGCAGCAGTCTCATTAAGAGCACTGTTAATTCACCTAATTGGAATTCATTTGAATTGTTTGACTACTTGTATGAAAACAAATATAACTCCTTTCGCTTTCCAACTTTTTTCCTTAAGGATCAAATAATTATGGATGATGTTGATATTTTAAAATACATTGAAATATTGAGATTCTAAAAGCAGAGGCAGTTGGGAGTGGGCTAGTTTGTTTATTCATTTTTTGCAGTGCTATTCTTTGGCCGCAGCCTTAGTGAAGGCAATATGAAAGGGATGCTATCCGGGAAAGACCTGGGGGTGAAACATGGAAGAACAACCACCTCTGGAGTGGGCAGAGACAGCCCATGTGATCTTTTCACCCTGAAAAGCAAAAGTTCCCCTTGAGAAAAAGGAGGGTTTACAGGATGGAAGCAGGGTGGATTTTTAAAACCACTTTCACTCTTTGCCTATGAAAAACAAGCCAGCAGCTGGGCTTTTTAAAAGCATTTTCACACATTCTGCTTGTTGTAAGCTGGCCTACATTCTCCCTGGCAGGAGAATGTGTGAAAGTGTTTGCAAATAGCTTGGCTGTCTGGAACAGGGGGAGAGCGGAGGGCCAGTCTGAAATCCTGCCATGTGAGTTTATTATGGCTCTGACTGTGGCTCAAAACAGAAGCTGGATGCAGAAATAGTTGAACTGAGCCTCTTTGGCCTACATTATGTAGAAAGTTAGACAAAGTTGCTGAAAATGGTCCCTTTCTCACTCTGAACTATATCACTGTGGACAATCTATAAGGAGGAGTATCCCATCAGAACCTATTAACTTGCCCAGAAGCAGAGTTTTTGATGTTTTTTTAGCATGCAACAATGTGTAACAACACTATGGATTGTCCTGAAGTGAGTCATTAGAACAAATTCCTGGTTTTAATCAACTTTGCCACTGCTTGGGAGTTTTATATCAAGGACTGCAAAAGCTCAGGCACTGGCAGAAAATGCATTTTGGCGTAGGCTTACCTAATAGGGTTGCTGCCAAAATGGGCAGTGCTTCTCTTATCCCAGCTGTAGAGATCATACAGCAATGCAGTCAGCCAGGATAGCTCGCTGCTCTAGCTGGAAATTAATCCCATAATGAAAGGAGGAAAAAATCAAAGCCCCAAACTATTCTTAGGGATAGCTAGCTAGTGCCAGCACAAGGAGGGAGCAAGCCAGAACTGCCCCTTTCAGCAGTATTCCACAGACATAGATCAGCTGTGAATGACACCCTAAATCCATTAGCGGTCTTGAGCTTAACTGAGCACTTGCACTACTGGGCTAGTTAAGTGCCTTTGAAGATTTTCCCTCAAATAAATGTTTGCTTACATAGGCCAGTGTTTTCACTCATTTCAACTAAAGACCCCAAAGCATGTGTAACTGAGGATGGTTACTCACTAGTGGTCGCTTGAGTAGTGGAATCAAGTGTTGATGTCCATGGTGTTGTTTGCCCCCAGTGTTTGCCAGAGCTGGAGTTGTTGAACCTTAAATCCAAACACAGGAGACATTTCTTTTTTCAGTTTTTCCCCTTTTCAGCCTTTTCCTGTGAGTGGAGAATATTTAGCTGGTATATAAGTACTAATTAGCTTTAAAATTCCAGATTGTCTCAAATATAAAGCAGTCTTGCAGCCACAAGGAGGGAAGAATGCAGGATGCCACAGGCCCCTCTGATGGTTTTCCTCCTGCAGCAGATCCTGGAATTTCTGCTCTAGCACCTGCTCCAGCTCAGATGCTCATCAAAGACCTTAATCGCCATGCTTCTATCAGCCGCTTAGGTCTTGCTGTCTGCTTTTTTTAAAGGTCTGCAGAGCCCATTCTGAAACATAGTCTGAAAACAAATGCAAGACAAGTGGATGTTTTTTCAAGAAAAAGCCATTATATTTGGGTCAATGTGGTATTTTAAATTTAGTTGGAATCAGTTTTGATGGACAGTTTTTTTGAAATCTAGGAAAATAAATATTGTAAGCATGGATTGTTTTCTGTATTGCTAAACAATGAAAGTAATAACTTCATAACCTCTTTAATACTTTAATCAAAATTCTTTGTTTAGCATTATGCGTTATAGCACAGCATGCTTCATTCATTCTTTATGTAGCGTGCTATGCTATAAAAATGCCCAGAAACCCTACTGAGTGTCCTTCACTGCTACCAAGCTAAACGTGCATTCCCAAGCTCTAGCATTGCCTAGGAGGACAGCCTGGTTAAAGTCAGAGAAAACACTAGGAATCTGCACATTTTGTATGCAAAATAAGATGGCGCTCAGCTTAGAGATTTAAGTAATGAGTCCTTTCATCCAATTTACAGATGTGGTGAAGATGATAAAAATCCTATGAACCAGCTTCTTCTTACAAGCCTTTATTTTATAGAGAAGAAATCAAGTCTTTGGTTTGGTCTAAATTGGCTCATTTGGAATAGGTGCATAATGTTCGTAGTAAATACCAATTTCTTGTAATGCACTTTTTGTTTTTTTCCTTTCTCCTCTTTCTTCTCAGCATGTTTTTTTCTCCTTTCAGTGAAGTTTAGCTCTTAGTGCTGAGAAATTAAATTTGTCTATTGTACTTAGATGCCAGTGAAACTTTGTGTAGCAAGCAAAATGCCATAAGCTGAAGCATTTGTCTTCTACATCAAAGGAAAGAGTAGAAGGATGTTTAAATGATTTTGCACAGTTCAGCGGCTATCCAGTCCCTAAACTGATTGCTTGTTTGAAGTGTTTTGTACCAAGCCAGAAGTTCATAGGGTATAGTCACACTGAAATTACTGCACTGAACCAGCTTTTAATAGGCCAGTTTTACATAAAAATCCCCTTTGCAAGGGATATTAAAGTATGTATCACATTCATAAACAGTGAGAAAATACCATATTTTTGAACAATTGATGGTCCACACACAATCCAAGGCTAACAGATCTAGAGGAAGAACTAGATGGCATACTCACCATGTATCTCAAGAAACCAGGAGCAGACACTTCCCCTAAATGCAGTGATGGTGTTTACTTGGAAATTAAGTGTACCGCTATTGAAAAGTTTGGGCTTCACTGTCAGTTGGTGAAAACTCTCCTCTGTTTTTGTTACTGTTGTTTTGTTATTTGTTTTTAAACTATGTCTACTGTTATAGCCCACTTTTGAGTCGATTTCTTTGGGCATCTTTACAAGGCACAAAGAGACTGCCAGCAGGATATATGTCACTTAAAAGTATAAAGCAATTATTAATTGGTTACCACACAGAAAACACAGCTGAGATTTAACATGCTGGCAGGCTGAGCGCTCACCATCCTTATAAGGCACCTGAAGACTCTTTTCTAACCAGGGAGGCAGGAACCAGGAGGGGAAGGGTTAGACTGACTAGCCTCCCTGTTTCTGTCCTTTAGGATTTTATACATTTCAATGATGTTGGTGCTTTCCCTCTTGAATTCTTGAGCTATTAACAATGCCTCTCTCAACAGGGATTGTAATTTTACCCTTYTTGTCTTTCTACAGACTTTCTTACAGCTCTTCCTCAGCAGTCTGAGTCAAGGGTATGGAGCTGTGCCATATACACAGGCAGTTAGACCCATGGTGGGGGAGCTTACAGTAGGGACTACAGAGAGAGAGGGTTACACCATTACAGAGCAGTAAACGTCCTTTGTGAATATAACATAATTATCACAGGCGCACTGAAGCCAGCAAAACTTGTATGGTGACATGTCTTAGCTACTATCCCTTTATCTCCCACCTGTTATCAAGGTAGCAGCCAAAACCGCACCAATACCAATCGCACCTGGGTTACCTGGGACAGGCTATTAACACACACACGTGATGTGATGGAGATTGCTACATGTGACAGAGGACATTCATGTCCCTTCATGTCAGACACTCCAAGGCAGTTCTTGAGGTCAGTGTTACCTCCTGGAGATGACTGAATGGCTGAAGATTACCTAGCTACTTATTCTTGTTTTAAATGTAACCTTGTTCAGGCTTCCTATTATTTTGCTGTAATAAGTTTACTGCTATATAAAAATTGATGTCTCCTAAATTTCTAAATCAATATCCATACTGTGCAAGGGGCAATACTCTGGTCAGCTAATTGTATTGATCCACATTCATGAGTTATTGTGATGCTGTTGTGAAAAAAAGTTCTTTTCTGAATTTTAGGTGTATTAGCACTATATTAGCATACATCCAAGAAAAAGTGAGCACAAGTTATGAGCAAACTGTTCTTCAGAAGGTCTTTAAAAGTATCTTTCTGTACTTTGGGGAATTTATGGCTGAATAATTTTTAAGTCCTTCAAGTGTCAGGCTCTACATAAAACTAGTTGATTTGAGAAATAACAGGATTGTCTTTTTTTTGTCAAGGTTATTAAATAATATTGCAAAAATACAATTTCCCCTGCGTTGTTTGACCAACAAAATCATTTCTGGTCAGGTGCGCAGTTGGGCAACAAGCCATCATAGCGAGATACTAATGATGTTGCAATATTTCTTAAACATAACTTCAAAATTTTTAAATAATGTAAAAAGTAAGTTAACTGACTGTCCCCAAAGCACTAGCTATAAAAGGACAGGGAAGACTCACAATGCACTCTGTACCATGTTGTTTATTTTCATAAAATTGGAGCCAATTGACTTTTATTGTGCTGTGACTTACAGGTGTGTTGGAATCTTCCTGGGGCCTGGAAGTATATTCTAGAGGTGGAATCAGACAGATGCTGGATTTTTTAGGATTGGATGGTTTAGAGAACTTAGTTATACTTTTAAGCCCCTTAAGATTTGACAAGGAGATATGTAAAAATGCTGTGTAGGTCTCAATAGAAGTTTTAGAGGAATGCAAATATTTGGAGTGTTAGTAGTTATACTGCATGACTCAGAATGGAATATTTAAATACATATTGATTATTTTACATTATAACTTCAGGCAAAGGAGGTACAGGAAGAGCTGGAAAAATTTTACTTACCTTATGTGTTCTCATAGCCAGCCCCTCAGGATTTTTCTACTTGGGAAGATAAAGTGATGATAAGGAAAGAGTGCTCTGAGAACTGTAAGTCAGTACAGCCATTTCGTAGCAGTTGTGTACAACTTAGTTAGCTAAACTGTATTGGCTCTTACTATGATAATGATGGGACAAGTTGCTGAGCTGGATGCACTCCATACAAGTCAGTTAAAGAGTTTTGGGGGTTTTTTTAATTGAAGAGGAAGATCAATACTCTGAAATTAGGGATGATTTATTTCAAAAAAATAAGGGAGACCGGTCTGAGCTGAGCAGCTGTTTCAGTCTGGAATAAGAGGGGGAGAATCTGCAGGAGGAAAAACAGTTGATCTTATAAAGGATCAAGCATTGTTTACACGGTGCTAAAACTTTTCTTAGTATTTTCCTGTAATAATAGGATATATATTCCCTTTTGGCAGGAAGATGTTAGAAAAAGGTCAGAAAATCAGATGACCATATATAGCTTCCTACTGAACATTTATATCTGGAAAGCAGAGCTTACTTTCTTCACCCAGAGACTAAGGAATTTAATTCTGTGCTTATGGATATAACAGCTTAGTTGAAGTCCATAGCCCAGAGAGAAATGGAAGTGTTACTTATCTGAGTGCTAAAATCAAGAAAGAAAATACAGCCTTCAGCTGTAATGCACACAAAATGAATAGCTTTATGGAAGCCTCAAACCACTTTATTTAATCGTGAACAAAAAAAGACTGAGGGTGGAAGAGGAAATATATAGTGACATTAACCTCAACTGCAATACATTGCTTTTCTTTGGAGACTTTCCTATTAGCTGTTTGAAATTGTTTCACAAATATTGCATTCAGTGCAATTTAAAAAAATGGAGGTGTGTTTTAGAAGTGAAAGCAATTGTAGGTTGAAAACTAAGCATAGTCCTCTAAAATCCTGACTGAGTAGTATGACTTTTGGGCAAGCCAGCAGGTCTATAATTCTCTTTTAAAACTGGGAATGAAAGAGAGGTGAAAGCTCACTGAAAACTTAAGCATGTGTTTCTTTTGGTTTACCGCAAATGCAGAATTGTTTGCTTCTAGACTAATTAGTGGATGCCCAAGTGCTGAACTGATCCATCAACAAATCACTTTAGACTGTCTAGTAAATGAAACATTGTGTTGCCTATTTTCTGGAACACACAAAAAGAATAAAATGAAAAAGGTACCTGGTGAATTGGTGTGATGACTAGGGTAAGGCTTCCTTCCATGCATCTGTCTTTCTGTGACAGCCTCTCTTTTTTTTTCCCTCCCCACCCCCATTTCCTTAGGGACTTTTTAAAAATTATAGCTCCTGTCCAAGTTTTCATAAATCCCTACCAAAAATAAGATGTGGGGTTTATTTTACTACATTTTGAGAGGAGAATGAGAGAAAGGGGCAGGCTAAGCACCCACAGCGAATGGGAGGGGAGTGATCTGGGCAGGGCTGGCGAGAAGAGCAGAAGCTCTGCGGCAGGGGCATGCTGGAGCGACCGAGTGGGGTGTGCAAAGTGAGAGCTAGCTCGGCTGCCACGCTGGTACCTCTGCCTGCAGTGCTAATGTGGGGACAGGTGCCTCTTCCCCTTGACTATGTCTACCATGAGAAGAGCTGCTGGTAACTTGTTGCAGTCACCCAACTTGCTCTTGTTGTCACATATCAGAGATCTACTGGAGAAAGCCAAAAAAAGGGATCCAACTTCTGATGTAAGAGTTGAAGTAGTTCTCTGTCTTGGAAATACAAGGCCACTTTATTTAAACACTTAGCTTTTATAAAGTTTTCCCAAATGTGTACTTCATTTGAGGAATCACCCCTAAAACAGCTGAATTTGTAAAGTCCTAAATTGTCATGAGTATGAGACACCTATGACATATGAAAAGTAGTTACAGCTTTCACAGAAAGATGTTATGCCTTACAAATCTGTTAGTGTTTTTTGAAAGTGCAGATGTGGATAAAGAGATCTAGTCCATACTGTGCACATGCTTTGGTGTTTGTTTGTTTGTTTTTTGAGACAGTCTCTCAAAAAAATTAGGTTCTCGAGAAATAAATAAGAAATAAATGTTCCCTCAAAGACAGTTTAAAAGCTAGAAGGCTTGAGAGCGCTTCTGGGGCCATGCTGGCAACATATTAACAGATAATCTGACAAAGGAAAAGAAAACTGAGATGACTAAGTTTGCTGATGACATAAAATGATAAAAACTAGAAAAAAAACAATAGCAAAAGACTGGGTAATAAGCTTCATTATCATATGTAGTACAATACATGGGGAAAAACAATTCTAACTATATCACAGTTTTAAATCTCACTAACAAATATACTCAGTATTATGTCTCAGTACAGAGATCTGGGAGTCATTTTGCATAGTTTTCTGAAAACGTCAGATCAGTGGTCTGTGACAGCCAAAAGGCAAGTAGAACATTAAAAATTCTTAGGGAAAAAAATGAGGGGAAAAGCAGATTTATACTACAGAGCAATTCTGTGACCCAATCTATATTTTGAGTATTGCAATGCTTCCAACCCATCTCAAAAAGTGTACAACACAGCTGAGGTAGAGAAAGGGGGGAGAAGAAAAGGTATGATCAGAGGTACAGAATGGTTTCTTCACAAGAGTTTAAACAGAACTCTCCAGATGGAAAATAGCTCAAATGAAGATGAGGGATATGAAGTCTCTTAAAATCATGTAAGGGGACAATTAATTGCTGTTTTTCATTAAGATGACAGCCAGCCAGCACTCAGTGAAACCAGATTTAAAATGAACAGAAAAAAAGCACTTAATAAAACACAGTTACATTGCATATATTATTGCCACAGGATATAGTGGAAAGAAAAAGGAGGCACCATCCACACAGAGAATTGGTGGCTATGAAAAAACTATTGGTGGCTATTAAACATCTAGATTTGCTTGATCAAGTTGCAAATTTTGGCTCATAAAGCTCTTGAATTCTTATCACAGGAGGACAGAAGGACATACTAATGAAGGAGCTTCTTTTCCCTATAAGCTCTTTCAAGTGCCAGCCAGCGTGGGAGACGGGATGACCATTATGCTGATTCTGATGTTCTTACAGCTCTTTGAGAACCACAAACCACAAATGTAGGTAATAGCTAAAAATGGAGGCTGAAAAACTTCATGTGCTGAGAACAGAAGATTCAAGATTACTGAGAAAACACATTTTAACAATCTTTTCAGATTACAATATACTACCTTTCCCCGCAGATGAAGGGATTAAGGCGGAAAGGGAGGTTTTCTCCTGTTGTCTTTGACATTCAGATTTTCTGAGGGCAATGGTACTTCCAAAGCAGATGCTAGAACCTTGTATGAAAAAAAATACTTACTTAGATCTTTTAAGTGTTACTTCTCAAATATGTGCACTTTGAGCTCTCAGCAGCAGTGCTGTCCAGGTTAGGCACATTGGCAAGCTCAGGGATGTCAGAGCAAGAAATAGTTTCAACTCCTCATCCCAGAGGCATATTTTAAACCTACCCATCATTCGCATCAGCTATAGACTGAGATTTGCTACAACTGAACTGCACAAGCCCAAACTTACTTCCTGCTATATAGAGGATTGTCAGACGTATAATATTTCAAAATACAGTTCTGAAACCTTATCCAGCAGCAAATGCTTGTTATTTAATCACTTCCATTCTACTGACTAGCTCCATGAATCAAGTAGATTGTGACAATCTCAGAGGTTGCCGTTGGCCGTTGTTATACACAAAGCCTACTCTTGTCTAGGCAGGGGTTTCACAAGCCATCGCTAAGCAGTTGGCAGCTCTGGCTGGCGGCACCCCCCCTGGCAGAGAGCTGCTCAGTCCGGGCTGCTTTTTGCCCTTGTTTTACTACCCTCTACTTGTCTCCTTATAGCGAGAGCTTGCCTGGGCTTCAGGAGCTCCTTCTTGCCTGTAGCATGGTGAACGGCTTGTTTCTACAATGCAGCCTTCAAAGTCAGTCGGCAGTTGTACATTATGTAGCACATAGAGGTTAACAGAGGAGAAAGGAATGCAAAAAGTGCTTCATAAAATCTGAGGGGACCCTCTTCAGCACAGGCACATAGCCATATACACTAATACTGTACCAGCACATTTGTTTCTTACATAGCATGGCTCACTGAGAAGATTGTCTAGACGTCTAGATAATCCATCATTGATGTTTAGGTATTTCAGCTATTGCAACCAAATTCACCTTTTCCTGTACCAGATACACCATTATAAAATGCAAGTTATCCTAAAATAGTTAAGATTAGCAACATTATTTCAAATACAGAATTAAACAAAATTTATTGTGGCATTAGATTTATATAGAACCCAATTTTAGCTTTATCACAACTTTTTTTCTTAAATGCACTAGAAATGTGCATCTTCCGTGGATTAAAAAGAATAGAGAAGAATGTATATTCTTCCATCTAAGGAATTAATTTAACATTTCTATTTCTGGAAGCAGTTCATGTCAAGATTTTATATCCTGAAAATACAGAGTCCCACAGCATCATCCAGCAACTGGAAAAACAACAGAAAGGTTATATACTACAGATTTTTAATCCTGAATAATTTACTTTGAGTTTTGGCAAAGATAATCTATCAAACTCTTCATTTCTCCATCTTAAGATTTTTTGTCATTTCAAGTATGACTGAAAATTGTATTTGATTGAATAGCCTTTGTATCAGATGATTGTGCAATATTTCTTTTTTATCATACAACCTGTTTTGTGTACTGCAGTATCAGATTATGAAAATAACTCATGTAAGACTTGCTTTTTAGTTTTACAAAACTATGCTTCTATTAAACAGAAGACATTACAACTAGGTATTGAAACTATGTATTTCGATTCTGCAGTATTTCTTAGTCTCAGGGAGTTTAGAATTGTTCAATTGGAAAAAAATCAGTACCTTAGTAAAATGAATAAACAAGTGGTAAGTGTTAAAACACTGCTATACAAGTAACAGAGACTAGTATTCACTATTATTAAAGATAACAAATAGAAAGGAATGCTTTAAATCATGGCTATTACTTTTTGATTCTTTAAGAATACTGTTTTCATGTATTTCATGTAAATAAATACAAATTATGTCTCCGAGTGATTGTCATCTCCTGTCCAGCAGGTCTCTCAGTAGCTGTTAGAAGCAATAATCAGTTTACTTTTAGTCATATCTTATAATCTGAACATTTATACATTTCTAGTTTTGCTGTACCATTTTACATTGGTTAAATAAAAATACCAGTTGTTTCATTTTCCTCATTATTTGCAAAGAATAATTAACTTGATGGTCTTATGAAATTTGTGCCCTGGCCAAAGTCATTTATATATGACACTTCATGGTGTTCCTAGATTCAGGCTTCTAAAGCAGCTTCTCAAAGATGCCTCACAAAAAATTTGTCTGATACCGGTGGTTTATGCCCTGTTCTTACACTGGGCAAAGAAAACACTGGAAGTATAAACTTAGAGCCCATTTATACCCAAAGTTGCATTGGCTTAGCTGAACTGCTACAAACCCATATGAACAGACCTAAGGCAAGAGGATGAAATAGCACTGAGATGCAATTTGTCCCATTCATTGCCTTGAGACTAAGATCCAAACATAATTTATTGATTTCTGTAAACCATTTAATAGGCAACCAAACCACAAAAAGTAAAGAGATATTTATACTGCTAGTGTCTCACGTAGCAGGTTACAGAGATAACTTACTCAGGCTGCAATTCCGAAAGGCTGGGTTGCAAACAAAGCCGTACTGTCAAAGGCATGAAGCAGCATGACAGCCGAGGAGCTGAGCGGCGGGTCTGTGCCGGGGCAAGGGCTGAACTGGTCCATGCTAACAGCAACCAAATGGAAATTCCTCCATGGGCAAAACAAACCACAGCTCTTTCAACTTCCAACAAATAGCGGACAAGTCAGGATTCCTTTCTGAATCTCAAATAGGCACGAAATTTGAGAGTTCAATCTGGAATAGTACATGCTATTCTTCAGGCTTCCACAAATCTGTTAAAGCTTTCAGCAGGTAAATCAAAGTATTTTCATTTACCTTTCTCTTTAATTGAGATGGGTTCCAAACACCTCTAATAGAAACAAACACCAGAAAAGGTCAGATGATGTTCTTTTGGGGGCTATAACTATGACCATTAATTTAGGGGAAGACAAGATCATCTGGGACTGGGAATTTTTGGTAGAGCTTTACCAGCTGTTAAAGAGCTGCGGCACATTTACACAAACCTCTCTCTGTGCTCATGCATGTTAGTAACAACCAATTTTAGGACAATGCTACTAGCTCCTTTTAATTGGCTGTGCAACTGCATATTTTTAAGTTTTAAGAATTCATGAAAACAGTCACTTAAAGCTTTTTTAGAAATTCAGTAGCTAAGCATTCACTCTCATTTGCTGGTGTTTGAATTAAGGTGTAAGTTAACTTTTTATGCAATTAAAATTTATTTGGGGGGAATAAGAGTAATTAGCTTTATAATAAATATGAATAATTGAGTTAGTTCACATTTACTGACATATAGATATGATGGCCCATAGGACAACTACTCTTTTAATGCTTTTTTAATTTTTTAATGCTTTGTTGTTATGTCAGATCCAATTGAAAATAAAAATGGTGATCCAAAGTGAAATTCTTACTCTGATCACTGAAGAGTAGTGAGTGACCTGTATTTAAGCAAAACAGCTGGCTTTGTTAATGAATTAAGAAAAATATGTTGTGGGTCAGCTGGACATATATTTAAACATAAAACAAAAGGGTCCATGCTTTCTCCACACATTCACCATTCTTCCTTGTTCTTTATATAGAGACGCTTTGTTTTCAGTGACAATAACCCTCCCATCAGCTTGAAGCCACTCACATTCACTTGAAGAAGAACGCAAACAGTAATAAGGGCAGTATAAACAGGGAAGCTGTGTAACAGGGCAGGTGCTACGACATCATGAGATGGAAGAAAACCCTCTGAAATAAGGTGGCACCGACGGACGTGTGCTAGAAAGGGGAATGAAGAAGCCTGAACTCCCACAGCTGTCTAGAGAAGCAGAGGTTCAACCCATGCTTTGCCAAACACAGCAAACTCAAGAGTGTTTTGACAAAATATTAGTTTTCAATACACCATCAAATTAACAGCTATAAACAAAAAACCTCCCGTACCTAAAGCTTATTAAGGATGTCACGCGAAGCCAAAGAATTTGAACTGATCAATTGTAAACTCAACTTGTTCCTAAATAAGAAAAAACGTGTATCCTCTCTTAGAGATACTAAGTAGACATAACAGAATAAAAGCATTATATTCACCTTAGAATTCTTACGTATACACTATGTAAGTTACCTTAAGCACAGACAAAAAGACTTTAAAACAGCATTCATTATATATATGCCTTTTATTTTTTCCATTAAGAAAGAAAAAAATTCTAATACAGTTTATATAAAATATGGCATTTGCCCACCTAAAAGATTAAGTTGAGGCAAGATGCTTTGAAGCAAGTCTTATTTTCAGGTTGCGGGCTTCTGATAATCATATGAACTCCCTGCAAGAAAATTACCAGAACACAAAATGAACATTCTCTAAACATTATAGTTTGCCAGGGCTAGGTGTAACATTCGTGAAATAGGTATTATCTGTTCAATAAGCAAATGGCAAAGGGTTAAATCCCATCTGCCATCTGTGGCTGTTCCACTGTCATTATCCCATGAGACAGATGTGCACACAAGTAGCCCCTAGTACACTGAGACAGACACGATACGTACAAAGACAGTGTGGATTCAACGTGCAGTGTAGCAAAAGCCCCAGAGATTTGGAACAGGGGAATGGACAGAAGTAAGAACGTAAGGCCTTCAGCCTGACCCATGATTCCAGTATATTATTAAGTACTTGATTATACATAAGTAAGTTTGCTGGCACAATAGTAATTTTCCCAATGAATGCAGAGAAGAACAGAGGGAGTGTCACGTTTCTGTGGAGTGTCCGCACTGCAGAGGTACTTATGTTAACCTGTATAGTCAACTTCTGAAACAATCATTCCTTTACATAAAAAAAAATAAACAACTTGTAGTATAAGCATGCACTAAGATTCCTGAGTCACACAAGTGAAAGTTACTATATCCTTATATTCTTGTACCTGAGAAAATCCAGTATCATTCAAAATCCTCAAGAATGAGAAAAAAAGAGGCATTTTTATTGGCAAGCTTATTGTTCAACAGTTTGTGTCTTCTGCTGTTGCTAAAGTAGCTTTTCCCTTAATACCATAAGCTTACTCCTAAGTTTTCTCACTTGGACACTTTTCATTCATCCAAAATTTTCATTCATTGAACAGAAAAAGCATTTCTTCTCTTTATAAATGGGGAAAAAAAAGCTATAGCAATCTACCCCAGTTGTCATCTAAATCTTCTGTCTCCTGTTATTTGCATAGCTCACAACTAAGAAACTTCATGAATATTTTCATGATAAATCTAATCAGTTTTTGAATAGTGCATGAAAAAAATCAGCAATATAATTCTGTCAAACTTCCTGTATTTTCACAGCTCTCCCGCTATAGCCCTAAGAAACGTTCACATTGAGATAAATTGTTGATGCAACTTCAAGATTATCTGATTAGCACACTGCTTTTCAGAAGATCAGCTCTTCCAAAAGTAGTCTTCCTATCTTGATGATTATAAACAGTATTGGCTCTTTAAGCATTTTCATCTTCTCCCCATTTTTTCCTCATTTCAGGCAAATGCTCTGCACTCACCCGAAATAATCTTCTCATTCATGCTGTTCTGCCGCTAGTCCACTAAATCAATATGATCTGCAAGAATTTTCTTCTTGGTAGATTAAGTTATTTTTCATCTCTAATAAAAATGTCAGTAATGGTTTAATGCTATTAACATCATCATTTTTCACTCACCTAGAGTGAATAAATACAATACAAATACAATGCTGTGAGATCAAACAGCAGTTCAGAATTTCAGCTGGAAGATTAGAATACCTTTGTGTTAATGGAAGAAAACAGTATTATTTTGATTGAGACAGATTATGCAAACATTATAAAAATTCTTCAGTACAATGTTGCCAGTGTAGCTCTTTTCTGATAAACAAACCTAATGCAATATTCCATTGACCAGGATCTTTTCCCCCAGAAGCAGTCTCAAACCCATCTTTTTTGTCATGACATGCGCACACTGAGAAATAAGGCTAATCCCACAATGATTAAGTCAAGATGCCATTCAAACTCTTGACAAAGTTTGACAGGCTTAACCTTCTGCACTTAAATATGTGCTGTTTCATGAATTCAATTATTTTCTTCTTAAATGACTGTCTTAGGAGATCCAGTGTGGGCAAGTCAGAATACTCATCTAAAAATATAGCCGTCACCCTGAAACATTTCTACTTATGTGTTTTGCTAGGTTCCTCAGCCCTTTTACCCTGAGTAATTCAATACTATTCCAAATTTTACTAACCAAGCATGATAGCACATTGAGATTTCCAGCACATCACTTTCAGAGAAAACAAAGTGAGAGATTAGTTCTACAGGTAACTTTTAATGCAAGCCTTGAAAATTTGAGAAGATTCTGATATTTTCCCCTCCCTAGTACATCTCTGATTGCATTTATTTACATACATTTTATCTTCCGCTATACATTTATCACATTAGTTATTGCTAGTTACCCTTCTCATTCTTCTTAAGCAACAGCACAAACAGTTTAAAACCATGACACTTCACATTAGCCTGGCTTCCCATTTATGCAAAGTCACACAATATTAAGCCTAAATACATCTTTTTTAATCTTCCGACAAGTCAGGATTTTCTTCTCATTTATTAAAACTATAACTGTGTTTGGCAGAACACACCAGAAGTGCAGATATTCGGGACTAACATAGATGAAGCTCAATGACAGAAGATGATTTTCTTCAATTTTTTGTTCAGTTCTTACTCATCCCAGGTATCTCCATATTTATTTACTTTAACTAGAGAAAAGAAAAAACAGCAGTTGCATTTGAAATGATTTAAATGCAAAAGTTTTTTTATACAGTGCTGAAAACTACGATGAAATGCATTATCATTTAAAGCAGCAAGTGGGGAGAGTGTCAGTCACAGCACAATACCCATCTAATTAAAGCTACTTTTGAATAAATGGGGAACGGAATGAGCTTGTTATTCATTATTCTTTACTGAATTAGTATTCAGTCAAGAGGCCTACTGTGCTAATTCCTGCCCTACAGAATTTGTAATTACTTTGAAATAAATGCAACGTGGATGAAACAAAGACAATTGGAGGAAACAGGCAAGGAATGTTACGATAAATATGTGGCTACATAATCTAGTTACGTGTACAATTGGATGGATTAAGGATAGTTAAACACATTCAAACACAAACAAAAATCAGTAATCCCTACTAGGAAACTTCTCAGCCATTATTATTTTGCAGCTTCCTTTAGTATAGAAGTAAGTCAGAGAGGAAAAAAGTCGGGTATTAGTCTTATGGATTTATTCAAAAATGTCACATGTAATTGCAACAATGGCCAGAAAGTGAAAGGATGCTTACTTGAAAGTGAACTTGAAAGGAGACTATAAGTGACTGTCATCCCTGACAGAGTAGAGAATGGATCTATATGACATAGTAGAAATGCTTACACTAGTCAGCCACTCCTTTATAAATCTAATTGCAGATTAAATTATTAATAAACGCAACTTTTTATTACTATCTACCTACTGCAGAACCAGTGGAATGGAAGAGAACGTATGGTTCTTGTTTCAGTGAGATGTCAACAAACTCAGCTTAATGCACTGAAGAATCTATTGTAAGCTGGCTGATGTTGCAGTGAGGCACAATGAGAAGCTCTCTCAAAGTCTAATTGACTTCCATTCCTATCAACAGTAGCAGCTTAGCTGGCTTATGGTTATTTTTTGGAAATTCCAGTTCACTATGCAGATGCATAAACTTGTAATGTCACAATGGAGGGAAGCAGGCATGAGCAGCTAGAAGTCAGGGACTGCTTAAAACTGGCTTAAACAGTAAGATTGGGTTAGTTCTCCCTTACATCCCTGCAACGGAGGACAGAAACCACTGTCTCCTATTTTCTAGTCATGTTCCTATGACAGAGAGATGAAGGGTGAACAAAGAGGTAAGGATTCATTATTTGTGTACAGGTATATAAAAGCTAATTATGTCCAATAAAGACAGAAGCTAAATCAGAACTTAGCAGGCAGCATCAGTAGAATCCCTTACTGCAAATTTAAATATAATGCATTTCTGAATTTTTGTATTCCATTGTTCTTTTTCTCCTAAAAGTAAAACCAACTACTCTTAAAAATTTATTTTACAAAACTCCATGCAGTATTCAATGTACTTTTATTTTCAAAATCTGACTAGAACCAAACAGCACACAGAAACATAGAGAGAATGTAACATTTGATTAACATTTATAATAAAAGACTTCAAATATCTAAAAATAAAATAATGAATGCATGCTCTCATTTCATAGCCACAAGATTTGCCGTGGAATTTGGCAAGGATTGCAGAATGACGCTTTAGAGTAAGATTTCCGTGTTTGGTTTTCAAGTTGCATTTCTAGGCTTTCTATTTGTGAAGAAATATCTTCAGAAAGAAAACACTGTGCAAATCAATGAAGTGTCAGCTGTTGAATCTAGAAACAACCTGAAACTATAGCTTCAATAATTTCTGAATGTCTCATTTACTATACTGACATGATAGAAAAGAAAGTCTCCTATTCTTGAAATAACAGATTTAAATCATTACCATTATAATTGTTCATAATTTTTATTTCATGACCATGTAGATGTGTCCAGATGATCCAGAAGAAGTATTTCACAGGGATAGAATAGATTCGCATTCGTAAGCAACACTGTTCCAAAGTTCACCATTGCTGCTTCAGACCTTTTTGGTTTTTAATAATTGTTTATATTAACATGTCTAATAGAAAACCTCATCTATGCCTATAAATCTTGTTGCATTGTGAGTGAGTAGATTGGGCACTAAATACAACCCCCAACAATTCAACTGACTAATTCAGTAGTGTGTCAAATGGTAAAACAGTCCTCTTAAAAGTAAGTTTTTCCACAGATGTCACACTAAATACAACAGTTCTAGAGAAAATTATGAATTGTGTTAGGACTTCTTTTCAAGTACTTTTTCAAAAAGGTAACTGAATGGCACCTTATTCTTCAGAACATTGCATTCTTATTTTGCTGTGCAAAGTTTTGTTTTTCCACTGTGAAAACAAATCTCAATATTGCTGCCAATACTGTTTCCTTCCTTTGAGTTTTAATGYAGGATAATGAACTTCTGCAAACAATGCCACTATAGAAATCCCCTAATTCCACATGAAACAATTCTTAAGAATAAATAACGTCCCTTTCAAAACCATCAACTATGTATTCTATTTTGAGAGAACAATGCTATCTAAAACATACACCCCCTTCCATAGCTAAAACTCTTCAGGAGAGCTCTGAGCTCAGAGAGTTCTTTGTTAAAAGAGGTTGCTCAGTATATTCACAAATTAAAAATTATGAGATTTTTAGAGTTGGGCACCGAGCCATATGGCTGTAGAAGAGGAACTGTAATTTACTACCAGAAGATCAATGTTTCTGAAAAAGAGAATTAATTTGAAATATGAAACTATAAACCACATCGCATATCAGCTACTTGCTGATGCCCTAACTATAAACTGGCTAAAGGGTAAGCAAGATCAAGCCTAAGAGTTATAAACTATTTTTAGCATTACTGCTAATATTTGAATTTACTATACATTGCAGTAAATCAGCATATTACCTTCTTTAACTGGCTTTTCCTGTGAAAACTTGATTGGAGTTTCTGCCTTTGGTGGTAACATTACCTCATATGTCTCTCTGTGTTTATTTCTTAATTCCTCATATGAGATGCCTTTTTTTTTACGACTTTCTTCTGGAACTGGAGCAGGATCTGAAAACAAAAAATACACCAAGATACTAGAAAGGGCATCACCCACCAAAACTTGATTATAACATCAGGTTGCCATACCTTTTGTAGAATGCCAATTAATTACAGTTCAGTGACAAAAAAAAGGAGCATGACAGACACACTCCTAAATGGCAACTGAGAATGTACGCGGCTTTTAATTCATCCATCCCTTTCATTTTGTCAAACTGCTTTAGAAGACGAGCAGTTAACTCCTTTTCCTGATTTTACCCATTGGGAAGTCTAACAAGAACACAGTAGTAGCTGCTGGATAAAATAGTTCTGGTTATTTGAGTAAAATTAATGACATATACATTTGATATATTTATAATTTCTGAAAGTAAATTTAGGTAAATCTCAAGGGTCTGCATGCAGGCTTTAAATTCTGCAATCAGAGAACAATGAAGACTACATCTGTCATGTGATAAACATTTATGCTTCTATTCAAGTTTATAATGCAGAATCTTGGTTCTATAATTAAGGCTGTACCAACTATTGATATCTGTGATGAAGCATAACTACACGTTCCTTGACACATTTATCTCTGATACTTTAAACAACTCAAAATGAGTTGCGTGAATAGGCTTTTTTTGAAATTAAAATACTTTCCACAGAGGAGTGAAAAAAAAAAATTAATCCAAAATATGTGACTCTGCATTTAACAGTAACTTCCTCCTTTGGGTACTGTACAAGATCTGAATTCAGGATCAAGTGTTTCCTCTGGAATAGCTGAGGATAGAGTTCATATGGGAGGAGGGGAACAGCTGCACACAACAGTACTTTAAAAACAGTTTAGTTCTCAGTGAGCTAATCAGCTGTTGCAGGAGAGAACACTATACATTCAGTTCTCAGAAGACGCAAACATTTGTTACGTTATAAAAAAACAGTTATAACATACAGTTACAGCACCACCACTGCTGAAAATGAAATAATCCCTGAAAGGCTAGTAGACAAACAGCAGAGACTACGGTTTATTTAGTAATGAGAAGGATGACCTATTCACCTTCATTTCAAACAATAAGACCTTGAAGTCAAGGTGAGGTTTTTTGTAGGTTTAATTTCACAACAGATTAAACCTTGCTAATTAATTTATAATCTTTACTTGCAATTAGAGCTACAAAAAAAAAAAAAAAAAGCATTTAATTTAAGAGTTAGAACAGAAAATAAGGCAGACATTTACCTTCTGTGTCAATACAACTCTGGGAACTTCAGTGTTTCATTCAAAACCACTATACTGTACAAAGTTTGTTTGCAAGGGATGAAAATATGTATTTTAAAGAGATGCATCTAAGAGAAAGACAAGAATTATTATACTACAAACTGCTAAATATTAAGACAAACCACACCTTGAACAGTGTAATCAGTAATTCCTGTAGGTGAAGATTCATTCAGGGAAGCACTGAATGGAACAGGTTCATAACTAGAGAGAGCTCTATCTGTTGAACTGTAATCATCTGAATAACTAGGAGAAAGTGGAGACCCAGGTCTTTGAGAAGATGATTCAGTAAATGACTGAGAAGGTATGTCTGAAAACTCAGATTTCCGACTGGAACGGCTGAAAAAGAAAAAAATACAATTAAATATTAAATACAGAAATACTAAAGTTAAACATGAAACTATAAGAACAGTATTGTGTCCAGTTCAAGAACGTACTCTTTTTAAGGGTTTAATTCAAATAGTTTCCAACAACATGAATTAATATCTTAAAAAACAGATTTTTTTTTTTTAAACATTGCAGAGATTTGTAAAGTACCTTCCCCAAAACTCTTCCCTTCCTCGCAGAAACTTAACTCATACTTGAAAACCTCCAGAACAAAAGACAAAGTATTTTGCATGTTACAAGACAAAAATGACAATCCCTTCCCCCAGGGAGTCTTCAGATAGACAAAACACATCAGATAAATAGTACAGGGTGTGTCCATATAACTAGTGGTAACATGAAAAATTATTTTTGAAGGCTTTCTTTGGAAGGAGTTGCAATTTACAACCCTTCATTAGAAGTTGCTGTGACTGATCAACACCAAAACAGCAGAGAGAGAGAGAGAGGGAGAGCAAAGACCTAGACCAAGGAAATGAAACTATGACAGTTTCTTGCGTTGTTGAATTACCTTTTCCATTAGAAACATTAATGAGTTCTCTCTTAAGAGAGAAAGATAAGATCATACAAAGAATACTATGGAAACGGATGCCTGATACTCTAAGGCAATCACTGCATACTTGGAACGGCCCTGCAAACCACTRCATAAGAAAACGTCTGTCTCTTAATCAGCCCCAAGAATGCTACCCACTTGGTGCCTTTGCAATGTCTCTAGCATCTTTATTCATTTTTTACTTTAAATTTCTGCTTTGTTGTACTTTATTTAGTTTTATAAGAAAAACATTTGGCATTACTCTTTAGTTTTATTCTGTTTTAATGTACTCAATAAATAAGCCATTTTGTTGCCTCAATTATATTTTTAAAGTACTGTATATGCAAACATATTTTTAAAGGACTCTCTAATCTTTTAGCTCCCTATTTTCAACTGCAAACCAGAGTTACTAAAATATATTAATCAGCAGGTGTATAATGATCATGAAATGTAACGACTTCTATTGCTGGCTTAAAAGGGTAGCATATATGGACAATAATGCAATTTCAACGAATTTGAATTAATCAGTAGACCAGAACAAAAAAGAATTTGTCATTTAGAAAATAAAATATATTTTCAAATCCACTGAGTTTATACACTAAGCGTATAAAGTAGTAGTTATTAAAATCATGTTTGGTGCTATAAAAATTCAAATATTGTAGTATAAAGGTGAACCTGTGTGCAAAACTTTCATAAGTCCCAATTTATAAAGTAATTAAGAATGCAATCAAGTTCTACATAAATATTTAATAAATTTTAGCACATATACAGCAGGACTACTACTCAGTACCCAAAGACTATTCTACCAGTTGTGAATCAAGGGTTTAAGTCAGAGATATTCCAAAGTAACTTGCAATTAAAAACCACTTCCAAGTAGAAAACATTCTGGAACAAAACAGGAAATAGTTTTAGGAACCTGATGAGTTTCTCATATGTACAGCATAATGCCATTACAGATGTAAAGGATTTAAACAAACAGCAGTAAGTTTGACCACTATGCTTCTTCCTGCACTGATATTGTTTACTGAGTTCTTTCCTTTGATAAACACTGAAATCATTTCCACCCTCTTCCTACTGCAATCAAACAAAGCTATGGGAAAAACTTCCAGAAAGTAACACTGTTTTATTTCAGTTAACTTAGTTTACTTCTAAACTGAAGAGGCTACCTCTGATGTCGCATTATTGTAAGTAAATTCCACAGGAAATTAACATCTTAATTTACATGTGATACATTTTGATGAGTAAAATGCTTCTTGTTCTACTCAAAATAAACAGTTGTATAGAAAGAGCTCAAAATATGTATTTTGTAACTAGCCAATTGATAAAGACGAGACACCTTCTGGTACATCTAAGGGAGACGGGGGAAGAGGGAAGGTGCAGCTCTTAAGACCTTTGAAAGCTGCAAATGTAGCCTTGATCTCTGTTAGTGTCTTTAAAACGTCTTATTCTAGAAGTTGTTTTAAATTTAAAAGAGAATTAAATTCTTACTTATGCGAACTATGTCTCTGAGCTTGTCGTAGAACATCTCCTATTGGGGAATCCTTCAGTTTCTTAAATTTCTCGCTACAGATTGGCAAGTAGGATATCTTTCCAGCCAGGTATCCACACGTTCCAGCAACTTTTTTAAAAGAAAAAAAGATGATTTTATATGTTGCATTGTAACATTCAACATAATTTTAAAACCATCATTTAAAATAAATTATATATTATCTTGAACAAAAGGAAAAAATCAGTTTAAACTGAAAACAAAAAAATGCAGCAATCTTCTCTTCGCTACTTTTGCTCACAAAGGTTACTAAGAATAAATGCAACAGTTGAAGAGACATACTGCAGTGATTTAGACATGACACAAGCACCAGATGATATCAACTACTACTTGATGAACCAAAGGTGACAAAAAAAAAATTCCAACCAATTTTTCCCAAGATCCAGAAATAATTAACAATTTACTGTCAGAGAAGATAAAGTGGTTGGGAATAAACAAAGGCTGGAATTCTGAGATATTAATTCATCAGAATAGTCAGACTCTGAAAAGACTTTCACTAGTGGGAAGAGAAGCCTAAATAATTTTAAGATTAGGCTCAGTATCTTCTGAGGATAGGATACGATATGGTTGTCTGTTCAACTGAATTTGCTGAATCCCTGCAATCTTAAATGCTTTCAATTTAGTGGATGAGATATTTTGGTCTGCTAGGCAGGACATTAAACTAAATGAGTTCTTTCTGGACTCAAAGCTGATGATGTCCATCACTTGGCTCCTTCATTTTTTAGTGGGTCTAACCGAGTATGAAGGAGCATTAAGGATTCAATGGCGATCAAGAGAAGTTTTGTTGTTGACTTTATAGGAAAAAAAACTTGATCCTTATTTCATATGCAAGGAGTATTTTCTAAAAATAAAGATTCTCAATCTTTTTTTAGTCAGGAAAGAGTTAATGCTAACATTAATTCTCCAAGATCTTCATACTGTAGATCGCATCGTGGACTACGCACTGATGAGACTGATATTGGAATAGTGATTCCTGTTCTAATATCCATATTTTCAAAAGGATGTTAAAAATCCTTTTCCAAGGGAGAGGAAAACAATAGCAACAAGTTTACAAGTGAGAAATGTAAGGGTATAGCTGTTTAGTAGATCAAAAAACTTGAGATACCTCAAACTGTATAAATATCTGCAGAGGGAAAAATTATGTGCCCCTGAAAGGCTAAAGAGAAAAAAAGCCCAACAAGAATTCAAACGACATATCTAACAAAAAAGTCAAGTAGTGAAGGTATAAATTAGTATAAATTACAAAGAGAAGGTCTCATTTTCTTAAGATCTTCCAGTCAAGACATGTGGAAGCATCTCTCTGGAAGATGTTTGAAGATGTTTCAGACAAAGTAGGCAGTAAGAAGTTATTGGCTAAATTATTTGTGGGTGTCCCTTATTACGGAAGTAACAGTCAGCTAATACAAAATTTCCAGGTTAGTATGGTAAATTGTGATATCACTGCTTTCATCTTCTTCTGTATTTACTGTGGTAAGACTTTAGAGAAACTAATGAGATGGACAAAGGAATTCAGATCCCACTATAGACTAACATAAAGTAGGACATACAGATCTTATCCTTCTTTGGCAAGAAGGATGGAGATCCAATAGCTCAACTGCTGTGTCGAAAGGGATGCCGTCAATGTAGTAAATCATTCGCAGACTAACTAGAGGTTCCGTCAGTGCCTAGGAGGCTATTGAGAAAAAGTTAATAATTCCAAGAGGCACAAGAACACTCTGGAACCTGAAAACTACCCAGGAAATGAACCACCTCCCAACTTCTTCCAGATATAACCAAGAAGGGAAAAATAGAGAAAGATGCAAGACAGAGACTATAAAAACAGAAAAAACACAAAACCTGACTCAGCTATGTTTGTTAGATATAAAAGACCTATCACTGTAATCGGGCATGGATACTATTCAGAATAAGCGCATCTGTCAATACCAAGAGACACACACCATTATCTAAGGCAGATTATTATAATCAACGGACGCAGCAGAAACATGCTCAGATCATTGATACCAGAAAAGCAAGAACTGACTCAAAAATGAGACTTCTGTTCTTGTTTAACATTATCTAAGTATGAGCTAGCAGCAGTGCCTGGAATTGAATATGCTCTTCTTTCAGAATTTGAGGTGGGGAGGTGGGGGGTGTGTGTGGAAATGCACTGCTTCCTTTAAGCACACTTTCCTGCAGTAGGAATGTGCAATTAAATTATGAGACATGATTTGGACCTGTAAACTATGTTCCTAGCAATACTTTCCAGGATACTTCAGACAGTCAGTGCATCTGACCTAAACAATATGAGGATGAAACTAAAACTGCTTAACTCAGGTCTTTTAGACTCCAATTTAAAACTTACATCCCAGAAAAATTCCAGTATTGAAACAGTTCATAGATCACATGAAGTTACCTACTGAAAAACAACCAAAACAAAAACACTTTGGGGAAAGCTCTTTTAGTACAAAATGAAAGTCCAGTTGCCCACCAGTATACACTGAAAGGGAGAAACCAGAAGTGATTGCGATTGTACTGCTTATAACCCTGACATCAAGAATAGTTTGTCTCGTCCAATTACCACTTATTTTTTCCCTTGCTTTCAAAATGTAGTTGTATTAAGTAGGAGGAACATGGCCCTTAACTAGAAATGTGTAGATGTGAAAGGAATAGCAAATTTATTATTTATTATAACTGTTTCTGTGATAATATTGTTCTGCATTCAAAAAAAAAGCAAGTAGAATTTATTATAAACAAAAGACAGCCTTAGCCTCTCTCATTCATTTATCTGCTTAAACAGCACTTCCTTCACCACAAATCATGGGTTTTACCCTCCTCCCACTGGAGCAAACTGTAACAGTAACTGGCTCTATCTGGGCAGATTGGCAAGATGGCAACTTCCTGTTTTACTATCATGTATTACATTGGACAGGTTAATTTATTAATTTGTTTTTTGATTACACTGAATCCAAAATCCTTCACATGAAATTGCAGTTTTCCTATAATTGTGCATGCACAATATCCAGGAAAAAAAAGATATTAAAATAGCCTGAATGGGACAAGTAAGACACATGAATAATGACCTTCAAATTAGGAAGGGAGGGGTGAGTGTTCTCTGGCAAAGTCCTTTAGGCAGACTTCACTGCAGCAGCAGTATGCTGTTCTAATATTTTAGGAGATATCATTTAGACTTACAAGCTTTTAAACAACGGTGAGAAATTATAAAAGCCAGAGCAAGCAAAAATATTAAACAGATACTACCAACTGAAAATATAATCATTTTCAATGAAAGAATTAGTTTCAGATAGCAGCCTCACAAATCACCAATGCTTATAGTTCAGGAACTACTGAGAAAAAAAGAAAACATCATTATAAGCGTTTGTTTCTTCCCTCCTACAGCAGAAGTTTTACACAGCAGAGGATAATATAGAAGATATATTAAATAAGTATTTTCCTTTACTCATTTTCAGTTATAATAAACTGAGGAAATGCTTTAATATCAATAGGTTACAACATTCCTAATGAGTGTGATTTTACTTCTCACAATGCTTAGTTTCACCTTTAAGCTCCATCACACAAAAATAGTTATCCCTGGCAGACTCTTATGAAAGAGAAAAAAATTAAAGCAAACTTTCACAGTACCTATTTATAATGTTCTTATCTTAAATTCTTACATTATGGTTGTCAAGAATATTTAAAATCTTACAATTTTATACAAAGCCTATGAACAAAACTTATGCAAAATCTCCTGCAAAATTAGAAGATGAATAAATAACACGCTCTACCTCTTGATATTACCTAGGTTCTTGCAATGTGAGATGTGGTAGTTAAGATACATAGGTAAAGAAGAAGTTGCTGACTATCAGAGTTGATCCTATTTAGAGAGAATCAACATCAGGAAGGTGAAATTTATTCTGAATACATCAGCTCATATAGTTCTACCTTCAAGTACAGTTGCAGCAATATAAGGATATGGGATCCCAGTGAACTAGCCAAGTAGTTTCATGGGAATTATATCTGTGTAATAGATTCCAGAACCTAAATCACAAATGCAAGATGAACTAACATATAGCTCTTACTTACATGCAACTTTAGTAAGAGAGCCAAATCTTGAATTATCTCTTAGAACACCTGAAAATGAGGAATCAAAGTAATCAGTAATAAGTTATTAACAATTAAGCTGAAGGAACATTAACTCTTCATAGGAATATAAAATGTCAGTTATTTTGCATAACATTGGGATAATAGCTTACTCTTTTACACTTTAAAGCAAATTCAAGAAAACCAATCATCTAACTTTCCCATAAAATTAGAAAAAAAAAAGAATTACTAAGATCTTTAGTCATCTATGATCTTTAATCATAACACACAGTATATCACATCACATACTGTAGAATAATTGTTTCATAATCTCTACGATACTGTATTTGTCAAATAATATAAAATGACCAAGAATTTCAATTTTAATTTAAAGTTTTATTCCTCCTTTAGTTTCAGGAACTACAAGTCAGGTAAATGAAAAGTCTGAATTTCCAAATTAAACCAAAGTATATTTAAACTTTACCTTTCCTTATTAAGAGACTAGTGGCAAGCATGCTCACTGCAGCCAAAGGAAAAGCTGTGAAGAAGAAAAAAAAAAATAGCTTAAAAATAAATTTTCAGTATTTTCAACCATATTTAACTAAACACGAAATTAAATATGAGAGTTGCTAGGTCTTATGAAGACCGTGTGTGTGTGTGCGTGTGTGTATAATAAACTGCACAAATTATGAAACATTCTCAACTCCAGCTTTTGAGATCTACTACATATTATGCAGTACTGGCTGATGAGTCTTCCAGTCTTCATCAGACTTCATGCTTCCTAAAATATGAAAGCCAACAGCAGATGAGATAAAGCTCTAATGATAAGATTCCAGGTGAACCTGACTTCTAGCTACAACTACTACAGCATAAAGATAAAGAAATTCAAACCTGGGAATCATACACATTTCTTTAGGACAGAAGATGCTAATGTAGAAGACAGTGACTCTAAAAAATTTTGATAACCAAAAGGCTTGATTTTGTTTTAATCTAAGAACTTTTGAATCATTCTAAATCTTAAAAAGATAAAAAAAGAAATTGATTAAAATTAGGTATAGAAACACCGCAGTAACGAACACGACAGAAGACTAAAGACTAAAGGACTGAAAACGTAGATGTTACAAAAAGGCTCACTGATTTATTAACTTTGCTTAAGGGAGAGAATTTTGTGAACAGTGCTAGATGCTTATAGTGTTTTGATGCCCATGATCTGCTAGATTAAGTCCGCATTTTAGGCTAAATGATATTTTTAGAATTTCTGCAACACATAGTATTAAAATATGCTTCACAAACTAACAAGTTGGTTTTTTTCTTCCACAAATTCTGATAGTACTAAACCAGGTTAGGAGTCCAGCTGCTGCATATTAAGGCAAACATGACTGCATGTCACTTTCAAGGAAAAGTACTGGCTCCTCAGTTCACAGCCAAGATCATAGCAATACTTCATAATAACTTCCAATCTATCAAAGACTAAAACTTAGATAGGTTTAGAGATTCTAGACCTAGATTTTCTAAGATATGGAATGGCACTGTGTATTTGAATCAAATTTAGATTCAAATACACAGTGCCATTCCATATCTCAGAAAATGTAAGCTATTCTGAAAACATCCAAAATAACTTATTACAGAGGACTTCAAAATTTACACTGCAAGTTATATGCAAGCAATAACATTAATATTCTTTTCTAAAACCTCTGAGGCCAGAAATGATTTATAGGCCCAGCATAAATATTCTGGATATCCAAGACAGGTTACACACTGTAGTGGAAACAGATGATAAAATGTGAGCATAAAAGTTACATTAAATGGTAATTAGAAATAATTAAAAAAAAGCAATAGGAAAATGAAGATTGGGGGTATACATAAAAATCTCTATAAATAATTATGAAGCATAGAAAATGGACAAAAGCAGCTTAAGAAATCAGGGAATAATGCTTTTCATTGCTATTGGCAAAAGGGACATTTTCCGCTTCAGAAAAAATAATGGAAGGCTGATAATTAAGGACTGGAATGTAATTAATCCTAGTCAACATGGTTTTATGGGGAAAAAGTCATACCAATACAACTTGATTTTACTTGCTAATGAGATTACAAGTGTGATAAATTTAAGTTATAGATGTAACTCACATTTTTAAGGTATTAGAATTTACATTATACAATAATGTGCTTAAAAACAGTAATACCAATAAAGCATATACTAAAATCAATTAAGAAACGATGAGCCAGAATTTCTGAAATAGCAGTTGTCAATAGAAAGCCATCACAAAACAGAGAGGGTTTGCAAGAGCAAATTGGCTACAACCTGAAATTTGAATAAACAAGCTGAAAACACACAAAATTGTAATAATATCTGTGAACAGCAAAAATTGGCACAATAAGAACTGATGGTGTCAGGGTAGCCACACAGGGAACCTATACTGCTTGGGAAGGAGAGTTTAAATGATATGAATTTAATACAGCTAATACAACAGTATAGGTGCATGTAATGCAAAACCATGAAACAAAGACAGGAGGCCTAGAAAACAGTGAAGGGCCTTAGGCTCTATCAGTGAGATAACAGTACAGTATACAGCTCCTGGAAAAAAAAACAAAACAATTCTTGTTGTAGCTCCCTAAAATGAAATTCAAGTGAAATTACTGAAGAAACTAATTTTGGGCTTCTAAACAAGAATACCTTCATGGTGTTTCTTCAGACTCTGCACAAAGATGAACACCGCAGTAAGTTTCCCTGGGGATCAAGAATTCACAGCAAAACACCTCAGGAAGAACAACCAACTCCTCTCTTCTTGTCCTCCATGAAGGAGATCACTGCTAAACCATAACCAACTGTAGTCTTCCTGCTAATGATCCTGATTCCCTTCACTTCAGAGATAGGAGGAACATGGCTAGATTTTGCCAAACAAGCGTAAAGGCTTCCAGGTATTCCAGAATAAAAGTGGCAAGAACGCCAAAGTAGAAAAGGTCAAAGATAAAACAGTTCAAAGTTGGCCGGTATCTGCTAGTTCAAAATCACAGTGCCTTAAAAGTTGCCTCATAAACTACTGGTTACCAGCAGAAATCAGAGTCCCCATGTGCTAAATTTAGCAAATGAGCTGCCAAATTTTTCATCTGTCCCAATTTCTGCTAAGCCACCTATCATCATCAGGAATAATCTACTAGCATGTGATAAAATAGTGGATAGCAATCACATCAGAAAGCTTGTACAAACCTCATAACCAGGTGTATACAAAACATACATGTCTTGAACTTTTGGATTACAGAAACAAACTTAAATACTGTAATCAATTCTCAATTGTTCAACATTTTGTAGAAAAGAGAGACTAGAATCTTGGTATTTTAAATAAATGAAGTTAAGACACACAATATTCTGTAAGAACAATGCATGTTTATTACCCTCGTATATTTAGCTGTAGTACAGAAATCATTATTGACTGCATAATCATGTCTGAGAATCTTGGCTGTTATTTAGAACAAAACCCCAAATGTCTGACTATTCATGGATGCACAGATTTTCCTCAAAAAAGTGAGCTGAGTACTTGATACAGCGTTCTCTTTGCAAATTTCCAGAAATAAAGGAAACCAAATTTTAAGATATATAAATAATTATATTGTTAATTTGTAAGTTATTATATCTACATTAATTATACCTATTTTCAGCTTGTTAATAAACACATTAGTTCAAAACATGAAGGGGGTCTTGCTATAAAGCATAAACCTTACAAAGTACATTGTACTTTTTACACAATTCATGYCATGCAAACTTTTAATAAAGGTAAATTTAACATAGATCAGCATGTAGCAGGATGCAACTTTAGACCATGTGAAGCTCCTTAATGAACTGTCCTGATACATTGACCTGGGCCTTCCTTCCTCAATCCCTCAGATAACAACAAAAACTAAGGGTAGAAGAAAGGCAAAATAAGTTTACCAGCAAACTGAACTTACCTCTATATCGGGCACTCTCTTCGCCACACTCCTTGAGGAGTTGTCTTTCCTCCTCTGTTGGCACATAAGGCTTAGGTACTGAATTCTTTTATCAGGGAAATCAATAAAAAAAGAATGAGGAAAGGGAAGGTTTGGGGGTATTTTTCAGTGACAAACTTACAACTTCTGCACATCATAGTGCCTTAAGTTTCACACAATTATATTAAAAAAAATGGTGCCTTTTTGCCTATAAACACCACATGAAATACATTGTTATAAAAAATCGAACACTTTTTCAAAACCAACAAAAGAAGGAGAGGAAAAAAGATATCTCGAGTATGCACAAATTCCAGCTCACTCCTCTCCTCTTTCTTCAGAAAAACCTGATTCGGGCCTTGCAACCTGCCTCCAAAAATTAACTTACTTTGACAGCTCATTAAATTCCTAGGTTTTAAAGACGTTTCGCGGTTTCAGTGACACAGAGCGCTTTGCCCATTTACACACCGATGTCTGATGACACGCGGCCGGCTGCTTCGCCACCCCATGAGAAGTTGCCACCAGGGGAGCCTGCCCCCCCCCMCACACACACAGCGCAAGGGACAGCGCCGCGGCCTGGCATTGGGGCAGATCGCCGCCCCGGGAGGGTCTCAAGGGCCCCGACCGCGGCGGCCCCCTCCAGGCCAGGCCAGGCCAGGCCAGGCCAGGCCGGCCCCAGGGCGAGCGGGCCGGGCCTTCGGCCTCCCCGCCGGCAGCAACGACGCGGCACCGACGCGGCCCCGGGGCTTGCGGGGGCAGCGCCGCCGAGCAGGCGACAGTACCTCGGCCGGGTCGCCGACCTCCCCGCCGCCAGGGCCCTGCCCGGCCTCCATGGCGGGGCGGGGCGGGGGAGCTGGGGCGCTGCCAGGACACCGGAACCTCCTGCGCCACCTTGGCCCGCCGACCCGGAAGCAGACGCGCGCCGTGCGCATGCGCGGGGGGCGGCCGCCAGGGGCGCCGTTGGGCGGTGGCGGGCGCCTGGCGGGGGGAGGGGGCCGCGCTGGGGAAAATGGCGTGTTCCGGCTGCCGGCGGCGGCGCAGCCTGGGTCCTCGGCCCCAGGCGCCTGCCGCGGCCCCCGCTGTGAGGAGAGGCTGTTTGGCGGCGGCGCCGCCCGTGCGCACGCAGCCGCGAGCAGCCCTGCGGGTGCCAGGCCCGCGCGGCGCAGCGGCGAGGCGCCGGAGCCGGCGGAGCAGTCAGTGGCGCTGAGGGCTGCGTTTGCTCGTTTTCAGCCTTTTCCCTCGGCGCGCAAGGCGAGCGAGGGCGATGTGACTATCTAGAATCAGCAGTCAAGATTCAGAGCATTAATTTCAATAGAGAGTGTTTCCTTCCTGCGCTTTATCTTATTTCCTGCCTGCTCAAAGAGTGCCACCCTCTAATAAGTGTGTGAGCAGGCACAGCCTCAGAAGTTGGTGAAGCCTTTAAAGGTAATTCTTAGTGTTTCTTTGCAAAAGGTTAATTTGTATGTTCTTGGTAACAGGTTCTCGGCGTTGTAATTGGCTTCTGATAGGGTGTCACTGAGACCCTAACGGTTTTATAGGTGGTAAGAAAAAGGCTTTATTTCTCCCTTGCCTAGCTTGAGCACTAGGTATGTTACTAATAAACAACTAGATGTTGAAGATACGTTGCCAGGACTGACTGAAGAGAAAAGATGCCTGTTACCCAGGCACAAATCTTAAAAGAGTTTATTTAAATTAAGAGCGAGCGAGGCCCTGGGGAGCAACTGTATGAAGCTGGAAATGATAGCGATTTGGCAGCTAGGGTTGTGTTGGAGCGCAAGCTTGGAAGGAATCTGTGTGTTCGCCTCTGGCTAGTGCTGTTGAAATGGCAACATTAGTGAATGACTACAGTTCGTCAGGAATCAGGAAAATATGAGGAAAGAAGATGTTTTTGATTGTGTGTTGTATGCTGCAAAGCTGTCCTGTAAATATCCAGTGCTGCTGCTTGAGTTCAGCATATCCCATTCTGCCTCGACTTGCCTGCAGTGCACCACTCCCTTACAGCCGTTCCTGCAGCAAGCCGTGGCCTCTCCGTGCTGCATTCAAGTGGAGAGACTTAAATTGCTACTGTCTGATAACTGTACAGAAGCCTGTGCCTGAAGGTAGGAAATGAAAGGTTGTAGATGTTGAAAGTGTCTGAAATCAGCGGAGAATATGCCTGTGAAATGAACAGTGGGAGCACCTGAGGAACCTAGGACTAAGGAGCGTGTGTGAATGAGTAGGTTTGGCTGCCTCGATGGTTGGGGTGCACCAACAAGGAAGCTGTAGAGGAGATGTGTTTCTGCATATTGGATTCTTGAAATGAGGAGGGAGGATAGAATCAGAAACTATGTTTTTAGGGTTGAGAATTCATGTCTTTCATCGTATGATAAAAAATAAATTTCTAATTTGCATGAGATCACTCTGCCTTGTAACACAAATTACTTCCAACCTTCATGTCTGCCTATCCCCTGGACCTACCCTAATGAAGCACTCTCCAATGCCTGAACATCAGTTATGCATCTTTTAAATAACATAGCTGAAGATGTTGGCCTCATCAACTAACCATAGTGATTCATGTGACCATAGCACGCTTATTTAAGCCAATTAATGTCATGCTTCTTCTCAGTTGTCTTTCAGTACATTCTAGGCGAAGACCTACAATGGTTTTTAAAACCTGAATTTTTGTAGGGGAGGACGTGTTATGAACTCTGCACATTCCCTAAACCTGGAGCTTCAATGAGGAGGAAACAGATATCAGTCTCTCTTATTAAAGAAAGTAATGATCCTGAGTGGTTGTTTTGCCTCTTCTCTRTTGTAAAATTAATAATTATGCTTTCATTTTTCCTACTTCTCAACCCCCCAAATCCTTTAGACTTCTGACAGGGAAAAGGAATAAAAAACATGCACCAAACAGGTGAGTTCACCTTCTTTTTAAAAATCTTACCTAGTATAGTCTGCTTCTGAGATACTTAAAGGTGCTTAAAGCTTCACTTGTTTACATATGACCATTTTTGGATAAGGACTGTAGTTGCAGGACCATATTCAGCATAGATGATAGCATTCAGCATAGATATCAACATCTTTGACACTTTGTTCTCTATCTTCAAGCCTTTTTGAAGTTCACATACAGAACTAAATCTTAACAAGGACCGCTTTTCAACACCTGGTTTATTAGTACCACTTTAATACTCCCTTCATCCTTCTTGCAACTGTTCAGAACTTCAGTTTAAAATTGGTCATGGCAAGGTCCTCCTCATGCATTACATAAAATCTTGTCCTCAGGGAAGCCTTAAGGCTAGCTTTATGACCCCTTTCTATAAATCAAATCTCTTATTGTATATTTTCTATCACCCCACCTTTTGCGTTCATGGTAATTCCAGGTGCCATTATCCAATATGATATTTTTGCTTAAAAATCCATGCACTACAATAATACTTTAGCGATGACAAGGTAGCATTATTTTTCAGGGAGTTTCAAGCTGTTTGTTTTCATGGCATGTAAAATGGCAGATTGATGTTTCTAGCAACCTGTTTTCTAATTGCTATTTTGTGCCTGTGTTTTTAAACACATATAATCTTCTGCTAAACTCATAGATTATTTGTGAAGAGGAATAGCATAGGTTTATGTATTTTTTGCAATACCTCAGGAGTCCAAAAATTAATTTTAGATGTATTACAGCTCACTTATCTATGATTCTAAACTTTGTATCTTTTACGACTTAGTATAATTCAAGTAAGACTTTGAATATATTTCAGATTCAAAATACTTTAATACTGCAACTTGATAGTTAACCAGAAATTTGAACTAATTAATTTTAAAGTAGATGCCTCAAAGAAAAAAAGATGAAAACCTTAGAAAAATAAGTTTCTTCTTAAATGAACTGATCACTCACATAACAAAAAGTTGGTGTGAAAATCAGAGGGTCTTAATTGTAGTCCTTTGTAAAACAAAGTGACTGGTGAACGTTCAGAGCTCTTGAAGCTCAAGACAGTCTGTGCAGAACTCGCCCTATTAATTCAGGTGGTTTAAAAATTTATCTTTCAGATAAATTCTACTGCATTCCCTTGTTCAGCAGTTAGTGACAGGCTTCATACAGATCTTTCACAAAAGACAAAATTGGTTTAACAAATAAGTTTAAGAATATTATGTAAGACATAACTGAAACAAGTAGATGTGTGAGAGACTCGGAGTATATGCTGATCTGGTAAGGAAAGTGGCGAAAACAAGTAGTGGAAGCTTATGTGCTCTAGTACATAGCTGGAATGGTGTGGGCTTTGGGGGGGGTTTTGTGTGTTCGTTTGGTTTTGGCCCTCTGGGCAAAAGAGTAAAATACGACAGCTGAAAGCTTCTGATTCTTCAGTTGCTGCCAAGAGTTAACAGGGCTGCATTTGGAAAAATCACTTTCTCCCTAATGGAGAAATAACAGTGCTTCATACAAAAAAAAAGAGCATTGTTGTAACTACTATAGCTGGTGGCAAACAAACAACCAGTTATTTGCCTGAGGCATTATGGCACATCAGCAAGAACCAAGAGTGGGTGTCTTTGTAGAGCTGATAGTCAAAGCCTCAATTAGTGAGGACTTTACCCACATTGATAATAATTACTATTAGCAATAACTGGCACTGTAATGTACTTTGTGAAGTACTTTACATATTAACTAATCCTCAGAGCTATTTTCTAAAGCAAGCAGGTAACAGTCAGGAGGAGACTCTGGTTTCCAAAAATACTATGACTGTGCATTCTGTAAGGCTTTGGTACTCCAGGTTAAACAGCAATGGTTAGATTTTCATTGGCAGTGAGCTTCAGCACCTTTCATTTCAATTAAGTTTATGTATATGCATTTATTGGGAAGATCAAGCTGAGCTCCTAACTTTGAATAACTTCAAAATCAGAAGCAACTTCTGACATACATTGGTGCAACAAATTGCCTAAAATTCTGCAAAATATCAATAGCAATGAATCCTACTATTCTTGTTCTATTGCCTAACCATTTAGAGTGTAATACAATTGTTATAATAGAAATCACCAAATTTTTAAATCTGAAACCTCAGTTCACCAAATTTTTAATTCTACCGGAAAAAGTTAACTTGAAATATTCCTTTCAGCTACCAGTATTTCATTGTGTTCCTTTCCTGCTTTCCTGTTCCTACCTAGTTTCTGCAAGTCGATGTACATTATTTATCTCAAAGGTGTGGAAACTGCAGAACACGTGAACACCAATGACTGGGCATGAAGGACCTTCTACCCCAAGTAATTAAACCAGAGTTGTGCAAAGTGTGTGATAGAGCTCTGAGCTTCTCGTAATGAATGCTGGCAGCTATAGTACAAGCACTTTTGTTGCTTGCAAAAAGCATACAATTTAATCCCTTCTGTTGTTGTTGGATATGCTCATTACAGTACAGTACTTGCCAGGCAGGCCTATATTATTTGACAATAGAAGAAATGATGGCTTTAGGGTGATAATGGTTTGTAGTTTTTCTGTTATTTTACCACACTTGACATGGATTTTTTTTTTCTTTTTAACTCTGGCAGGCTTGAGGCCCTTCAACAAAGAGCGTAGTCTCTATTTTCTAACTGCTTAAAAGTGTTAATGTTGATACTACTTCTGTTTTTGTTACCATCAGCTGCCAAATCTTTTCCGTTTTTATAAATACATTGTTACATTCAGCCGCCTGGCCTATCACAATATCCGCTGGGTTATCTGGGGTGATTACTGTGAATTCCCTCGTTATCTCGCCTTTCAGTCCATGCCCCTTTTGTTACGATAGCTCTCGCGGATCTGTGACTGTAAGAACTGTGTGAAATACAAAGTTAACCTCCAGGGGCAAAAGCGGCCAAACTGTCTTGTCTTTTCTGCAATGGCTGGGGCGGAAGCAGAGATACAAACTCCCCTGTGGCCCGTGCCCATCCCCGCGGCATCCGTCGCAGCCGGGGCGGTTCTGTGAAGGAAGTTCCGTGGTTTGCTTTGGTAAAACAACGTGAATGATTTCTGGCAAAAAGACAGCATCTGCGCATTTGACATGAAACTGGCCAAGACACAAATATTTGCCCTTATTCCTTTAGGGAAAGGAAGTATTTTCTGACTTTTTCCTATGGGTGAAATTAACGCTTTAGCCGAGGTCCGATCCCAGAAGCGGGCGCGGCGCGGCACGTTGCAGCGCCTTCCGAGGGGCTTTAATCTTCTCCGCGGCCTGCCGCTGTCTCGGTGTTCCCCAGCCACGACTCTGCGTGCCCAGAACGTAATTGCATTAGTTTTTATCCTGGCGACACTGGCATGTCCGTGCTTTTAAAGACGGGCGCGGCGGGCCCGGGGCGCGTCCCCTGCGCGGGCGGCGCGCGGGGCACTTGTGCGCGCTCCCCGGCCGCCGCCAGCGCCTTAAAGCGGCAGCGCCTCTTTTCCGCCCAGCGGCCGGCGCAGCCCGGCCCGCGGGATCTCGGGGCGCTCCCCATGACAGCCTGGCCGCGACGTGGAACTGGCTTCCGCCCTGGCCTATCGGCGCTGCAGGAAGCTGGCGGGCCTAGCCAATCGGGGGCTCGGCGTCCCTCCTTCACGCTTTCATTGGTGGGGGGGCCTGAGGCGGCCCCAGGGGCGGGGCTTGCAGGGCGGGGCCGGCAGCGCGGAGCCAACGGCGGCGCGGCGGCGGGGCGGGCGCGCGTGAGTGCTGCGCCCCTGCCCCAGTGAGCGCGGGTTCCTGCCTGGGAGCCGCGTGCCAATGGGGAGGCGGCGGGGGCGGGAGGAGCGAGCCGGATCGTCGAGCTATCGGGGGACAGAGGCGCGAGCGGGGCAGAGCTGGCGAGGGATGCCCGCGGCGGCGTGATTCGTTAAC